>NC_080029.1:75108428-75411296 GCF_030020395.1 Manis pentadactyla
AAACTACAAGTCACTCTTAAAAGAAATTAAAGGGGACACTAACAGATGGAAACGCATCCCATGCTCATGGCTAGGAAGAATTAATATCGTCAAAATGGCCATCCTGCCCAAAGCAATATACAGGTTTGATGCAATCCCTATGAAACTACCAGCAACATTCTTCAATGAACTGGAACAAATAATTCAAAAATTCATATGGAACCACCAAAGACCCCGAATAGCCAAAGTAATCCTGAGAAAGAAGAATAAAGAAGGGGGGATATCACTCCCCAACTTCAAGCTCTACTACAAAGCCACAGTAATCAAGACAAATTGGTACTGGCACAAGAACAGAGCCACAGACCAATGGAACAGACTAGACAATCCAGACATTAACCCAGACATATATGGTCAATTAATATTTGATAAAGGAGCCATGGACATACAATGGCGAAATGACAGTCTCTTCAACAGATGGTGCTGGCAAAACTGGACAGCTACATGTAGGAGAATGAAACTGGACCATTGTCTAACCCCATATACAAAAGTAAACTCAAAATGGATCAAAGACCTGAATGTAAGTCACGAAACCATTAAACTCTTGGAAGAAAACATAGGCACAAACCTCTTAGACATAAACATGAGTGACCTCTTCTTGAACATATCTCCCCGGGCAAGGAAAACAACAGCAAAAATGAACAAGTGGGACTATATTAAGCTGTAAAGCTTCTGTACAGCAAAAGACACCATCAATAGAACAAAAAGGAACCCTACAGTATGGGAGAATATCTTTGAAAATGACACATCCGATAAAGGTTGACGTCCAGAATATATAAAGAGCTCACACACCTCAACAAACAAAAAACAAATAACCCAATTAAAAAATGGGCAAAGGAACTGAACTGACGGTTCTCCAAAAAAGAAATACAGACGGCCAACAGACACATGAAAAGATGCTCCACATCGCTAATTATCAGAGAAATGCAAATTAAAACTACAATGAGGTATCACCTCACACCAGTAAGGATGGCTGCCATCCAAAAGACAAACAACAACAAATGTTGGCAAGGCTGTGGAGAAAGGGGAACCCTCCTACACTGCTGGTGGGAATGTAAACTTGTTCAACCATTGTGGAAAGCAGTATGGAGGTACATCAAAATGCTCAAAACAGACATACCATTTGACCCAGGAATTGCAGTCCTAGGAATTTACCCTAAGAATGCAGCAATCAAGTATGAGAAAGACCAATGTACCCCTATGTTTATCACAGCACTATTTACAATAGCCAAGAATTGGAAGCAACCTAAATGTCCATCGATAGATGAATGGATAAAGAAGATGTGGTACATATACACAATGGAATACTACTCAGCCATAAGAAAAGGGCAAATCCAACCATTTGCAGCAACATGGATGGAGCTGGAGGGTATTATGCTCAGTGAAACAAGCCAAGCAGAGAAAGAAAAATACCAAATGATTTCACTCATCTGTGGAATATAAGAACAAAGGAAAAACTGAAGGAAGAAAACAGCAGCAGAATCACAGAACTCAAGAATGGACTAACAGGTACCAAAGGGAAAGGGACTGGGGAGGATGGGTGGGTAGGGAGGGATAAGGGGGGAGAGAAGTAGGGGGGTATTAAAATTAGCATCCATAGCGGGGTGGGAGAAAGGGGAGGGCTGTACAACACAGAGAAGACAAGTAGTGATTCTACAACAGTTTGCTACGCGGATGGACAGTGACTGTAAAGGAGTATATAGGGGGGACCTGGTATAGGGGAGAGCCTAGTAAACAAAGTATTCGTCATGTAAGTGTAGATTAATGATTAAAAAAAAATGCAGTTCCTATGTGGTGACCTCTAATGAGTTCTACACAATGATATAAAGGACATATAAAAGTGTAGGCAAAGGGTCTGTTTGTGTTTATACAGAGGATCAAAGCCTAATTTGGCTACCCCGAAAATGAACTAAGAAACGATATGAAAGAGAACTTCCAACATCAGCACTCTCGGGAAGACTCATGCCAGAATATGATCATCAAAAAACCCCAACAAAGATCCACGCACTGCTACAGCTGTAGATGCACTCATCCCACCAGCTCCTGGACTTGCCATGGGAATGAGGAAGGAGATATCTAAGCTGGCCTGTGCATACAGTAAAACAACAAATTTGACTGGATCTATACTGTTGGAACTCAACCAAGAATTAGGAGAAGTGCAAATTGTAGCGCTCCAAAATCTTACAACTACAGACTATTTACTGTTAAAAGAACATATGGGATGTGAACAGTGCCCAGGAATGGGTTGTTTTAATTTGTCTGATTTTTCTCAAACTATTCAAATTCAGTTAGATAATAACCATCATATCATTGATAAGTTTTCACAAATGCCTAGGGTGCCTAACTGGTTTTCTTGGTTTCACTGGAGATGGCTGGTAATTACAGATATGCTTTGGTTATGTAACTATACTCCTATTATGTTAATGTGTGTGCGCAATTTAAGTAGTAGCTTAAAATCTATACATGCTGAAGTTACTCTACAAGAAGATATGTCAAAGAAATAATCAATCTTCCCATGTTTTCTCCCGCCTGCTACTTCTATAGCTTTTCTTCTTCCTTCCTAATTACAACGAATTCTTAAATAGAATTCATGCCTCATATCAAATTTACCGAGTATCATAACTCCTCCAAGTGGTAAAGATACCTCAAGACAAATGCTGGGCATAGAAGCCACAGGGCATAAATATGCAAAGAAATAAAAAGCTAACCATTTCAAACAATAAGGCTTCTCTCTCACTTACCAACTTAACATTTCCCTATATGGCCCCGGAAGATGACTGGTTAGCCAGAGACGGGTAAGATTCCTCAAGGGAGGAACAACCTAAGACAGGCACAGTCGCAGGGGGGTCATCAGGTGAGAAATTGGGGATCAACAGAGGTGAGGCTTAGAACCTCACCCTCCCTGTTCTGAGAGAAATCTTCTGCATACGTGGATGTTTTATTGCCCTTGTCTAGCTTGGATTAACACATAGTCTACAGGCACACACCTGATCATCTACATTTGCTCTCTTACAACACTAAACTATGTTTTCTACCTTTATGTTGTATCTACCTACCACTTCAGCATCTTATTAAAAATAATAAAGAGAGAAATGTGGTATCCACATATAAATCAAGTATAAAAATCAAATGTGTATTCATATTTGAACTGACTGTTTATAGTTCACAATGCATGAGCAAAACCAAAAGTTTCTGTGATGACTGCCCTTGTACTGTTCACCATGTAACTTATTCACTATGTAAGAATTTTTTCTCCATGTAAGAACTTGTTCGTTATGCTTCAGAAGATTGGAGACTGACGAAAATTAGGCTTGGGGTGGATTAATGATTGTGCATTGAGCATTGACTCCCCTATACAGAATTTTATTGTTGTTAACAACCATTTGATCAATAAATATGAGAGATGCCCTAACAACAACAACCAAGAAAAAGTACACACTTCCAATTGTAAAATAAATAAGTAACCGGGATGTAATGTATAGCATAAGGAATATAGTCAAAATATTGTAACAACTTGGTATGGTGATAGCTGGTACTTAGAATTATCATGTATATAAATGTTGAATCACTGTGTTGTACACCTGAAACTAATGTAATGTAATACTGTGTGTCAACTACCCTTCAATAAAAAATAATAATCTAAAAAAAAAAAAAAAAAAAGCAGTTCCTATGTGGTGACCTCTAATGAGTTCTACACAATGATATAAAGGGCATATAAAAGTGTAGGCAAAGGGTCTGTTTGTGTTTATACAGAGGATCAAAGCCTAATTTGGCTACCCCGAAAATGAACTAAGATACGATATGAAAAAGAACTTCCAACATCAGCACTCTCGGGAAGACTCATGACAGAAGATGATCAGCAAAAAAAAAAAAAACCCCAACAAAGATCCACGCACGGCCACAGGTGTAGATGCACTCATCCCACCAGTTCCTGGACTTGCCATGGGAATGAAGAAGGAGATATCTAAGCTGGCCTGTGCATACTGTAAAACAAAAATTGGACTGGATCTATACTGTTGGAACTCAACCAAGAATTAGGAGAAGTGCAAATTGTAGCACTCCAAAATCTTACAACCACAGACTATTTATCGTTAAAAGAACATATGGGATATGAACAGTCCCCAGGAATGGGTTGTTCTAGTTTATCTGAATTCTCTCAGACTGTTTAAGTTCAGTCGGACAATATCCACCATATCATAGATAAGTTTTCACAAATGCCTAAGGTGCCTAACTGGTTTTCTTGGTTTCCCTGGAGATGGCTGGTAATTACAGGTATGCTTTGGTTAGGTAACTATATTCCTATTATGTTAATGTGTGTGCACAATTTAATTAGTAGTTTAAAACCTATCCATGCTGAAGTTACTCTACAAGAAGATATGTCAAAGAAATAATTAATCTTCCCAGGTTTTCTTCTGCCTGCTACTTCTATAGCTTTTCTTCTTCCTACCTAATCACAACCTTTAAATAGAACTCGTGCCACATGTCGAATTTACCGAGTATCATAATTCTTCCAAGTGGTAAAGACACCTCAAGACAAATGCTGGGCATAGAAGCCACAGGGCATAAATATGCAAAGAAGTAAAAAGCTAACCTTTTCAAACAATAAGGCTTCCCTCTCACTTACCAACTTCACATTTTCCTGTATGGCCCCGGAAGATGACTGGTTAGCCAGAGACGGGTAAGATTCCTCAAGGGAGGAACAACCTAAGACAGGCACAGTCGCAGGGGGCCATCTGGTGAGAAAATGGGGAGCAGCAGAGGTGAGGCTTAGAGCCTCCCCCCTCGTGTTCTGAGAGAAATCTTCTGCATACATGGATGTTTATTGCCCTCGTCTAGCTCGGATTAACACATAGTCTACAGGCACACACCTGATCATCTACATTTGCTCTCTTACAACACTAAACTCTGTTTTCTACCTTTATCTTGTATCTACCTACCACTTCAGCATTTTATTAAAAATAATAATAATAGAGAAATGTGGTATCCACATATAAATCAAGTTTAAAGATCAAATGAATATTCATATTTGAACTGACTGTTTATAGTTCATAATGCATGAACAAAACCGAAAGCTTCTGTGATGACTGCCCTTGTACTGTTCACCATGTAACTTATTCACTATGTAAGAATTTGTACTCCATGTAAGAATTTGTTCGTTATGCATCAGAAGATTGGAGACTGATGAAAATTAGGCTTGGGGTGGATTAATGATTGTGCATTGAGTATTGAACCCCCTATACAGAAATTTATTGTGGTTAACAACTATTTGATCAATAAATATGAGAGATGCCCTCACAAAATATATATATATATATATAAACACACTTCCAATTGTAAAATAAATAAGTAACCAGGATGTAATGTATAGCATAAGGAATATAGTCAAAATATTGTAACAACTTGGTGTGATGATACCTGGTACCTAGAATTATCATGTGTATAAATGTTGAATCACTGTGTTGTACACCTGAAACTAATGTAATGCAATACTGTTGTCAACTACCCTTCAATAAAAAAAAAAAATAAATAAATAAATAAATCTCAGTATAACACACACACACACACAAAAAAAGAACCTACAGTGAAGTGGACAATGGCCCAGGCCTGGAGATAGGAGGGTTGGACATCCTTGGAGCAAGGGAGCATAAAGACCTTCTCTACTTTTTTCCTTCTCTTTGTCTTCTGGAGTGATAAGGTAAGGGGAGAAGGGGAAATTTACACAGCACTATAAAACTATGGAAGACACCGGGGGAGCCCACTAGCTGGGGTGTTAAAATTGTCCTAGTACCTAAGCTTTTGGGCAGAAAGGAGAAGTAGACTTTGAGGCTTCTCTCAACTTTACCCAGCTCAGATCAAGAGGGAAGGAAAATAGGGATTACACGCAGACAGCTCTCCTCCTATGTAGAGTACAGAACCCTATGAGGGATAGCAAGGTACAGAAGGGGAAGCTGTTAGTTTACATATTAGAAGTGTAATAGATGTACATGGTAAAGAATTCAGAACATAACTATACCTTTCCATTCAACTCCCTAGTTTCTCCTCTCAGCAACAAATTTTGTTTGTAAATTCTGTTATTGAATTCTTGTTTATCTTTCAGATGATATTCTGTGCATTTACTGACATACACACATACACATAGGCTGTTAATTACACAAATTTTTGCATCTTAGTGTCTTATTTTTTCTACTTAGTGATATATTTTGGAGATCACAATGTTTTAGTAAATTAAAGCTCCCTCTTTCTTTTTTTTTCTCCCTCTTTCTTTTTAATGCCTGTATAGTATTCTCTGGAATGGATGCATTGTAATACATCCTCTAGCAAAAGGATGTATTGCTTCCAAACTTGTACTTTTACATATAGAGCATCAATGAATATATTTGTACATGTCTTTCTATACATGTACATATGAATCTATAGGGTAAATACATAGAAGAAACCAAAGAAATGTGTGTTTTTAATTTTGATAGAGAAATAGGATATTAGGTGGACTCTTCCTGTTGAAATTCCTTAGATTTTCAGCAAAGGTCCCAAAGACCAAAGTAAGTCATGGACCACCTAATCAAAACATGTAAAGAGATGGAAATAAACGTTCCCCTGCTATCCCAAAGCAGTGTTCCTATGAAACCTTGTAGCTGAAATGGTGTAAAGCAAAGAAGCAGTTATCATTAGTTTTCTCGAGTGTTCCCAGACCCAAAAACTAACCTCTCTTAGGCTTTTTTGATACATTAAGACCCACCTTGCTAACAAATGTGCTAAATAAACTGAGATAAAGCACAGATGCTCACTGACACAGTCCAAAGCGCTGGCCACTTGTGCTGAGATGCTGAGTGGCTGGGCGCCTCTCCTACTCAGGCGTGCGCTCCTTCTGTACCCACTGCTGCAAAACAGACTCTGAACTCTAATTTCACTTTTGCCTTTTTCATGAGAGTAAAATGCCCTTTGGATTTCCTTCAGTTAGTGAAAACAAGGACTAACATAAGCCTCTTCTCAAAGCAAAGCAGTCAAATTCTAGTTTTGGAACAGCAGGGCATACCTGTATCTGCTTTCTTTCCAGCTCGGCCTGGCTGCTGCCTCCAGGACACCCAAAAGAAAGCTATGACTTCACTGCGAGGTGGGATGTTAGGAGAGGGCTCTTCGGAGACTGAGAGCCTAAGGAGTTGTGGGAGCAGCATGCTCTTGCTCGTTCCAGAGCGTGTGACCCTCTGAGTTTAAGCCCAGGGAGGGGGTTCTGAGAGCCACTCAGAGCTTGTCCTCTTTCCGTAGAATTTGGGGATGTAGACCAGCACCGGAGTCACTGCGGGTCAGGTATCCTCGGGCCACAGTGTGTGGCACAGCTGCCTCTGTGGACAGTAAGGAGAGGGGCCGGGAGCAGCCGCACCCCTCTGACAGGGGCCCAGGTGTGTGCTTCTGTGAACTGAGGTGACCCTGTGGAGGGAGCTGCAATAGTTTCTGCTGGGAACAGGCTGGAGGTGCTCGGTAGGGAAAGAGGGTTCCAACGCCTCTTGGCTCTAGGTCTCTATGACTCCAAAGAGTGTGTGGGAGTCATAAACCATCAGCAGGAGTGTATCCTCAGGATCAGGAACGTTCAGGTGAAAGTCTCCAGTGAAATCCAAAATCATCCCATAAAAAGGCAAACATTTGGACACTGGCCACACCCAGAGGGCACCCAAGCCAGATCAGAGCTATCCAGACACCAAAGACCTTATCCACTCTTTGCCTGTCCTCCCCTGTGCCAAGCCTCAGGGACCCAGAGGTCACAGAGTGAATAAGGGGAGAAGAGAGAAAGCACAGGGGCAAATAGTGAAAGCCAGCCAGGACCCCTTTCCTGGGCTCCAGGTTTTCTGAGCCTGAGTCAGGACTGAGGCAGCAGTTGGGGAAAAGATTTACACTGGATGAGATGAAAGCTTTGGTGTGAAACTGGACCAAACTTGTTAATACCTGGAAAATGAAACTATTTACTAATAATGGAAAGTGACCAGAAAAGCTATCAGATCTACCCAAGATGTCATTAGAGAGCAGAAAATGGAGATTCTACATAGCATGGAAGAAAGGTGTTATTATGAATATCAGATTTCCCCCTGCAGCTTGTGTCCCACGAAGACCAGCTCATTTAATAAACCAGTTAGGATTAATATTGCCAAAGGGCTCCCCGTAAAGGAGGCACCAGCTTGCTTTCTCACTACCCAGCTGTGCATCACCTGTGTTCAGGAAGTGAGGCTTTTGATGTTCACCTACCAGGAGCCTTATCTGTCCTTTGATACTCTGAGGAAATAAAATACAGACAAAATTAAGTTCCAACCACTTACCACAGGCTTTCTGACTTCATGCACTATTTTAAGTACTTTTGTGTCGACCCAAAGCCCAGCCTCCACATATCAAAAATCTTGAGTTACACAGACTCATCCACATTCCAGATAAGATGTAGGAGAAGACCGGTTCTCAAGTATTAACTTGGGGTGACAAAGAATGCCCACACAAAAACAAATATCTATTTTTAACCCAAAGGTGTTTGTGCATCCTTTAAATCTGGTAATCGATGCTAACATGTAAAGAGTTAAAAAAGAGCACAGGTGTATTAAATTAATGTTGTCTGGAGATTATTAGTTAACCCAAATTTATATTGGCCTAAGGACTGAAAATTAATTAAGGATCTAGAAACTGTGATTTAAGTTGACACATTGTCATTTGTAGAATCATAAAAATTAATCTTTTTGTAAAGACATTCCATATTATCAAGTAATTTAGTTGAAACGTGGTTTTGCAATTCTATCAACTTAAAGAGGTGTTAGTTTATTTGATCAGCAAAACTAGTAGAGGAAATTTAGTAAATTCAAATTAATTAAGCTTTTCCCAAGAAAATAAACTAGAATGTTGTGTTAACATTTTTACATGATGGAAATCAAGGAGAAGGCATAGAACTGCTTTTAAATAAAAATTATTAAATCAGTTTAATTTGTCCAACCAGACATCTTGACTAGGAATAGTATATGCTTTCTTTGCTTGTGCAGCTATATGGCAGATATTAGTTATTTATAATATTATTTACTTCTTATAACATAGTAACCAAGACTATTAAACTCACAGTTAAAATCCTTTTTTTGTTATAGCTTTATCAAGATAAGTTTCCTTAAAGAACTACACATTTAAAGTAGAAAAATAATTTTAGAAATCTTTGAATTTCTTGTTCTTTCCATTTATAAGTGCTTACTATATTAATATTGGTTTTGAATGCCAATTAGAAGAGGAATTTATTCCTTTTGATTTCTTTTAATTTTTTATTTTGAAATAATTTCAAATTTTCAGAGAAACTGCAAAAATAGTATGAGCTTTTACATATGCCCTACACCTAGCTTTCCCTGATGTTAACATCTTACATAACTGTAGTACGATGATCAGGACCAAGAAGTTGACATCATGCAATATTATTGACTAAACTACACAGTTTATTCAAATTTCACCAGGTTTTTCTGGTCCAAGATCTAATTCAGGTTCCCATGTTGTACTTAGCTGATCTGTTTCCTTAGACACCTCCAATCTGAATCAATTCCTTAGTCTTTCATGACCTTGACACTTTTGCAGAGTGTACTGCTCAGTGAATTTGTTGAATGCTATCAGTTTGGGTTTGTCTGATGTTTTCTCATGATTTGATTGAAATTATACATTTTAGCAAGAATACCATGGAAGTCACGTGCCCTTCTAGTGATTCTTAGCAAGGGGTACATGATATCAATGTGTCTTGTTACTGGTGATATTGACCTTGATCACCTGATGAAAATAGTATCTGCCAGATTTCTCCACAGGAATGGAGAATATTTTCCCTTTTGTACCTCATAAATATTTTGTGCAGAGATACTTTGAGTCTATGGAAATATCCAGTTTCTCTTTGAACTTTACTAATTTTAGCATCTATAAATAGATCATGTCTGCAACAATGATTACTGTGGTGTTTGCTTAATGATAATTTTATATTTCCTTCCCTCCTCCTACATTGATTAATTGCATTTTTCTGCTTCTCCTCCTCCATTTAGTTACTCAATCATTTACTTATATCAGTATGGACTCATAGGCATTTATTCCTTTCTTTGGGTTAAAATCCGATGCCCTAGTCATTCACGTTCTTCCTTGAACTATCCCAGCTCTGGCTGCCGGGAACTCCTTCTGGTGGGCTCCTGTGCTCTTTCAGCATACACCAATCTATTTATTTTTAACTTAAAAAATTTTTTTTTAATTCTGTAATCATTAATCTATAATTACATGAAGAACATTATGTTTACTAGGGTTCCACCTTCACCAAGTCCCCCCCACAAACCCCATTACAGTCACTGTCCATCAGCGTAGAAACATGTTGTAGAATCGCTACTTGTCTTCTCTGTGTTGCACAGCCCTACACATTCCCCCCACCCCACATTATACATGCTAATCATAATACACCCTTTCTTATGCCCCCCCCCTTATCCCTCCCTTCCCTCCCATTCTCCCCAGTCCCTTTTCCTTTGCTAACTGTTAGTCTATTCTTGGGTTCTGTGATTCTGCTGCTGTTTTGTTCCTTCAGTTTTCCTTTGTTCTATACTCCACATATGAGTGAAATCATTTGGTATTTGTCTTTCTCCACTTGGCTTATTTCACTGAGCATAATACCCTCTAGCTCCATCCATGTTGTTGCAAATGGTAGGATTTGTTTTCTTCTTATGGCGGAGAAATATTCCATTGTGTATATGTACCACATCTTCTTTATCCATTCATCTACTGATGGACACTTAGGTTGCTTCCATTTCTTGGCTATTGTAAATAGTGCAGTGATAAACATAGGGGTGCATCTGTCTTTTTCAAACTGGGCTGCTGCATTCTTAGGGTAAATTCCTAGAAGTAGAATTCCTTGGTCAAATGGTAGGTCTATTTTGAGCATTTTGAGGAACCTCCATACTGCTTTCCACAATGGTTGAACCAATTTACATTCCCACCAGCAGCGTAGGAGGGTTCCCCTTTCTCCACAACCTCGCCAACACTTGTTGTTGTTTATCTTTTGAATGGTAGCCATCCTTAGTGGTATGAGGTGATATCTCATTGTGGTTTTAATTTGCATTTCTCTGATAACTAGAGATGTGGAGCATCTTTTCATGTGTCTGTTGGCCATCTGAATTTCTTCTTTGGAGAACTGTCTGTTCAGCTCCTCTGCTCATTTTTGTTTTTTGAGAGGGCATCTCTCATATTTATTGATCAAATGTTAACAACAATAAAATTCTGTATAGGGGACTCAATGCACAATCATTAATCAACCCCAAGCCTAATTCTCAACAGTCTCCAATCTTCTGATGCATAACGAACAAGTTCTTACATGGTGAACAAGTTCTTACATAGTGAATAAGTTCTTACATGGTGAACAGTGCAAGGGCAGTTCATATCTCAGAAACTTTCAGTTTTGATCACGCATCATGAACTATAAACAATCAAGTCAGATATGATTATTCATTTCATTTTTATATTTGATTTATATGTGAATCCCACATTTCTCCCTTATGTTCTTTTTTAATAAAATGCTGAAGTGGTAGGTAGATGCAAGATAAAGATAGAAAACATAATTTAGTGCTGTAAGAGGGCAAATGTAGATGATCAGGTCTGTGCCTATAGACTAAGTATTAATCCAAGCTAAACAAGGGCAACAAAACATCCACAGATGCAGAAGATTTCTCTCAAAACAGGGGAGGTGAGGTTCTAAGCCTCATCTTTGTTGATCCCCAATTTCTCACCTGATGGCCCCCCTGCAACTGTGCCTGTCTTAGGTTGTTCCTCCCTTGAGGAATCTCACCCATCTCTGGCTAACCAGCCATCTTCCTGGGCCATACAGGGAAATGTAAAGTTGGTAAGTGAGAGAGAAGCAATATTCTTTGAAAAGGTTAGCTTTATACTTCTTTGCAGATTTATGCCCTGTGGCTTCTATGCCCAGCATTTGTCCTGAGGTATCTTTACCACTTGGAAGAATTATGATACTCGGTAATTCTCGATATGAGGCATGAATTCTACTAAAGGGTTGTAATTAGGAAGGAAGAAGAAAAGCTTTAGAAGTAGCAGACGGAAGAAAACATGGGAGGATTGATTATTTCTTTGACATAACTTCTTGTAGAGTAACATAAGCATGTATAGGTTTTAACAAACTACTGATTAAATTGCGTACACACATTAACCGAATAGGAATACAGATACATAACAAAAGCAGACCTACAATTACCAGCCATATCCAGTGAAACCAAGAAAACCAGTTAGGTACCCTAGACATTTGTGAAAACTTATCAATAATATGATGGATATTGTCTAACTGAATTTGAATAGTTTGAGAAAAATCAGACAAATTAAAACAACACATTCCTGGGAACTGTTCACATCCCATATGTTCTTTTAACAGTAGATAGTCTATAGTCGCATGATTTTGGAGCACTGCAACTTGCACTTCTCCTAATTCTTGGTTGAGTTCCAACAATATAGATCCAGTCAAATTTGTTGTTTCACTGTAGGCACAGGTAAGCTTAGATATCTGCCCATTTTTAAATTGGATTATTTGCTTTTTGTTTGTTGGGGTGCATGAGCTCTTTATATATTTTGGATGTCATCCTTTAACTGCTTTTTGTGGGTAGTTGATTTTGTTTTTTGCCTTTAGTTAGTATTTGGTTGGTCTGCTTTCTTTGCTGTGTTTTTTATTTTCTCTGGTGACATCTATTTAGTCTTAGGAGTGCTCCCATCTAGAGCAGTCCCTCTAAAATACCCTGTAGAGGTGGTTTGTGGGAGGCAAATGACCTCAACTTTTGCTTCTCTGGGAATTGTTTAATCCCTCCTTCATATTTAAATGATAATCGTACTGGATTAAGGCCCTTCTGTTTCATTGCATTAAATACATCATGCCATTCTCTTCTGGCCTGTAAGGTTTCTGTTGAGAAGTCTGATGATATAGCCTGATGGGTTTTCCTTTGTAGGTGACCTTTTTCCTCTCTCTAGCTGTCTTTAAAACTCTGTCCTTGTTCTTGATTTTTGCCATTTTAATTATTATATGTCTTGGTGTTGCCCTCCTTGGGTCCCTTCTGTTGGGAGTTCTGTGTACTTCTGTGGTCTGGTTGATTATTTCCTCCCCCAGTTTGGGGAAGTTTTCAGCAATTATTTCTTCAAAGACACTTTCTATCCCTTTTTCACTCTCTTCTTCTTCTGGTACCCCTATAATGCGGATATTGTTCCTTTTGGATTGGTCACACAGTTCTCTTAATATTGTTTCATTCCTTGAGATCCTTTTATCTCTCTCTGCATTGGCTTCTATGCATTACTGTTCTTTGGTTTCTATTCCATCAATGGCCTCTTGCATCTTATCCATTCTGCTTATAAATCTTTCCAGAGATTGTTTCATTTCTGTAATCTCCCTCCAGACATCATCCTTAGATCTTGCATATTTCTCTGCAGCTCTGTCAGCATGGTTATGACCTTTATTTTGAATTCTTTGTCAGGAAGATTGGTTAGGTCTATCTCCTTCTCAGGGATTGACTCTGTGATTTTGGTCTGTATCAAATTCTGCCTTTTCATGGCGATAGAGGTAGTTGTGTGGAGCTGGCGCATGTGTCAGCTGGGAGAACGTCCCTTCTTGCTGGTTTGTGGCCCTCCTCTCCTGGGAGAACAGCGACCTCTAGCAGCTTGTGCTAGGCAGCTGTGCGCAGACGGGTCCTCTGATTCTTGCCCGGCCACTGAGGAGTTAAGCTCCACAGTTGCTGTGGGCATGGCCAGCCTCAGTCTGCTGCTCCAATATGGTGGAGCCACATTGGAGGGGAAACAGGCTGGAGTCTGTTTATCACTGTGAGGGGCCTCCAAGCTGCACTGCCGTCCAGAGGGTTAGGGCACCCGGAGTTCCCTGGGATTCCCAGCTGCTGGGCTAAGTGTCCTGGGACACTTCCGTCCAGCTGTGGGGTCTCTGTCCCTTTAAGACTTTCAAAAAGCACTCGCTTTTCTTTGTCCCAGGGGCACCGGCTGCGGGGACCCGCTCACAGGTTTTACTGTCCCGTTTGCCTAGTATCCAGTACACCTTGCACTGTGTGTCTGCGCTCTGGTGCAGATGGCTAGGGCTGGCTATATAGCAGTCCTGGGCTCCCTCTCCCTCCCTGCTCTGACTCCTCTCCTCCCGCTGGGAGCTGGGGTGAGGGGCTTGTATCTTACCCCCTTCACGAGGCGCTGGGTTCTCGCAGGTGTAGATGTAATCTGGCTGTTGTCCTGAGTCTTCTGGTCTCTCTTTTAGGAATAGTTGTATTTGTTGTGTTTTCAAATATATATATGATTTTGAGAGGAGATTTCCACTGCTCTACTCATGCAGCCATCTTGGCTCCACCTCTGCCCATCTGTTTTTATTAGAGCACTTCTTATTTTCCCCACAAGAGATTCCAAACTCCTTTTGTATTTTCCCTGTCCAAGCCTGGAGTCAACCATTTCTCCTGGGAGCCCTGGTTTCTTTGTTTTACTAGTTTCTTTTACTACATTTAGATTTTGAGTCTTAATTAGAAAGCTGGTTCTTGCATCTAACTCCTTTTCTCCCCATCAGGGAGACTCAGTAGTAACCCCACAGCTCACTTTCAAAGGCTGGTTATTCTGTCTAAATACTCAAAAGGACTTCAGCAGGAAGTCTAGTGAAATACTTGAGTTAATATTCACCCCTGAAACGTATCCTCCTGGAGTCTCCTGCCATTGTGAGGTCTCTGTCTTCTTATCAATCCTCTCTCTCTCTCTCTCTCTCTCTCACACACACACATACACACACACACACACACACACACACACACACACACACACACACACACACCCTTCCCAAGGACAGACATTCATTATCAGACTGTAGAGCCTATGTTAATATTCATAAGCAGAAACGTTTTCCTGGTTGTAGTATCAGCTCCTTGGCCCCTCCCAGGCCTGGCCCTGTGCTGTGCAGAGCACTGGACAGTCCTCTTTGTTCACACCCCTTCTTGCAAAGCATGCCTCACGGTTTAATAAAGGATGAGTTTTAGGGCCACCTACCCTTTCAAATTAAAGCTTTTCTTTATTGGAGGAGCAGAGTCAAATTCTTTTGCAGAATCTCTGTTATCTGGTGATCTCTGAAAATGGAACAGGGTTGTTCTCTGAGGACATATTATTTTCTCGTCCAAAAAATCAAAACAAGCCACCAACAAAAACTATGAATGAATGATATTGTTTTCCCAGTGACCTTAACATTAATGCAAATGAGAAAATTAGTATCTATATAACAATGTATATTTTGATTTCTTTTAACTTTTTATTCTGAAATTATTTAAAATTTTCAGAAAAATTGCAAAAATAGTATGAGAGTTCACATATGCCCTACACCTAGCTTTCCCTGATGTTAACATCTTATATAACCACTGTAAGATCTGTTTCCAGCCTTAATACTCACTGTCACCACTATGCTAAACTAAACCGGACTTCATGCAAATACTTATCAAGTTCACCAAAGACCTGGTGACTATTATCCAATGATGTCTTAATAGTTTACTTCAAGATTAACCATCTCTGGTCAATGTTACTCAATTACAGGCTTTAATGTATGTCTGTCCCTGGCTCTTGAAATAGTATTAAGTTAGCATAAAGCTTGCAGAAAAGGTAAGAGCTAAGACTATATATCTTGGTATATAATTTTCTCACCATACAATCACAAAAAAGGTCTATAATCGATCAATGAGATTGTTGTACTTGGTTCAGTTCTCTGTAAGATGAAAGAATATAGCAATGGAAAACCTCTTGTACTTCTAATGTCTATGGTTTTACAATTCCATGTAATTAAATATTGATAGTTTTTATTATTGAAACTTTGTACCTTGATTAACCCATTTTGTTTTCAACTGTGTTGTCTGATGTTAATTTTATTAATTTTAATTTCTTTTCTTGTTTTTTCCTTTATTGTTTTTAAGGGACCTATCTTGGACCAATTTTTCTGACTAACCTTGTGGAATATTAATTTTGCTTATTGATTTAGGCAGAAACAGCTTTATAATGGTGGGTTTAGATCATTAACATTAAATCTGGTATTCAGTGCACTTGCTCTTAATGTTTTTGATATATAGTAGGTATTCTTACTGTTCCTTTGATTATATGGACTGTATTTTCCCCTTTATTTTTAAAAATGTTTTGGAAGACAAAAAAAAAACCATTGTAAAGCCAAATGTGAATATCCTAAAACATTTCATAAACATTCTAGTTTTCTTTCCCTAGTCAAAAGCATGCTCTGGTCTCCTTTTAAGACAAAATATCTGAAGACAATTTAAAGACTACTTTGCTCTTCTAAAGACCAAAGATACTGCTCTTTTTGTCTGTACTTCTTATTCCCCACTCTAATGTTCCTTTCATAATCAAACTTGACATTTCTCACTTTTTTCTCTTTCATGTTTCTTTTATGCTTTCTGTGTCTTACTTTTCCTCAAATAATTACACTAGTGTCAGGAATAACCCTTCCACTGTTATCCTTACTTATTCAACAACAGTTGGTATCAATAATCCTTATGGGGTCATTTTTTAGCCATTATCCATTCAAGTTTCTTTCTCTAATTTTAGCCTTGCATACTATATATTGTAGCTGTGAGCAATCTTTCCAAAAGAGGCCCCTGGTTGCCACATTTTTTGATATTGGGCAGGTCTGTGCCTCCCTTTACAAATGGATTGCCATGGCCTGTTATCCTTGATTTGCAGTTTATCCCTTCCATAGAAGATGTCATTTCATTGTCATCTGGCATTGCTCATTGCAGTGGAAAAAGCCAAAGCTACTACTCTGATATTTCGCTCTTTGAAAATGACCTACTTTTTCTGCTTGGGAACTTTCAGAATTCTTTTTTCCCCTGATAGTTTAAATTTTTATGAAACTATGTCATAGTGTTGCTTTTGTTATTGATTTTGCCTGGGACTCTGGATGTATTCTCTGTAATATTTTTCAAATATAATATGTGTTCTCTTGTTTTCTTTGAATATTGATTTTAACCCTTTTGTCTATCTTTTTTTTCACCCTGAAAACCCTTTATTTGGAAATAGGATCTCCAAGTTTAAAACTTCCATTGAATTATTTTCTTACTTTTTTCACTCCTTTTCAATTCCAAATATTGTAATTATGGATAAGAAAAGAGGGGGTAAATGAATTTTTTAATATAAAGAAATCACATTTCAAACAGGGTGGGCTTATTTTAATGAATACCGGCTGACACCCGTTTGGACGAATCAGCAATGACATGGGCAGCTGGACCATTTTGTCCACTTCACATTTCAAACAGGGCAGAGGATTTACAGGTTCCTCCTTTGGTGAACATGAGGCAGGTGGAACATATTGCAGCTCTCACGCCTCTGTAGTCTTTGAGGAATTCTTTAAGTAACCTGCAGAATGTCAATGTAATTGGAAGACAATAGTGGGTAAGTTCTTAACATGAGGAAGCCACCCAAGAGGACTCTGGCAGTTCAGCTCAGTGTGTGAATAGTGTGTGGAGACCATGGCAAGTGAAGGTGTGAATCACACCGTGGCTTAAAATGTATTTCCTGGGGGAGAGAGTCACCATCAGTGGGGATTGTCCTGATTGTTTTCAGGACCAGAGATTCCCTGGGGCAGATTAATTTGACCTGGGATGTTCATCCAGGGCAACAGGATCTTATCTACCTATTTGGGGTTCAGGGCAAGTCCTAGACCTAGATCCTGGGTCAGGATCTGTTCAGAGCCTAGACCTGGGAACCAAGAGAGGCCCTGGCTGATGGGCTAAATCAACCTGGGGTGGGGGCATGAAAGACGGTGGGAGGGCTGGCCACATGCTCTTGTCAAGATGTGGGAAGTAAAACAGGAGCCATTGAGGCTGGGACTATGGAAATGAATTGGGACTGTGGTTATTAATGTAGCACTTGCCTCAGTGGAGGTTGACATAGAAACAAGGGTCCGAGTAAGGCTGTAGATAGGATATCGGTGGTCTGGCCATGAGGAGCTGGGTATTAGAAATCTTTGGGAGCACAATAGCCATTTTTATGAGAGTAGAAGGACTTATCCACGTCTTCTCTATTTTGTCTCTCCATCAGTTTGTTTGACAAGAGCTTTTAGTGCTATATGTCTTTTCTATGTCTAGGCTTTAGATCTGGTCTTTCTTCCATGATAAATCGGCAGACTGGAGGTTATGGAACCAGGTCTTATATTTGGTGTAGGATCTTCTTGAAGACATTGTCAATGACATGTCTCCTTCCATTTGTTAGATACATTCTTTCAAAGGAACATACGACTTCAGAGGAAGTACCAGTCCCATAAGGGTCCTATTTACTTTGCATATACTGAAGCTCCCACCACATAAATTTGTCAATTCTTTGCAAACCCCAGATCCACTAAGTTCCCCTTTCTTATCTAAGATCCTCTCATTTGAAACACAGAAAAAGTAGAAATAATTTAAGTTCAATTAATAATGGAGACTTGGATTTTTAGTTCCCATGACTTTGCCATGGACATCATCTCAGATGGTATTGCCACATTTCTACTCATTCAAAATACACTGAACATCAGTGATTATAGTTATTTTCATCAAGAAAAGCAGTTTGCTAAGTTCATCTCCACATGATTATAATTCTAAGGTCCTCACTTGCCACTAAGTTATTCAAGTCACTCCTTTTTAAATGGACTTTTACCCTTCCAAGAGGCTTTTACATATTCTGTCATTACTTTTTCTGCTCCTTCCCACAACTGCTAGGTAGTGATTTGATGAGGAAAATGATTTTTAGAATATTAAATTTCCTCCTAACCAGAAACAGTGAGTCTCAGTCATCTGTGATCTGCCCTCGTATGCTCCCTGCACTTTCTTTCAGATCCATAGAGTGTGACAGTGAAGGTACAGGAGAAGATGGGGACCGCATGTCAGAAACTCCTTTACTGCATCCGTCCAAGAAACATGGGCTTGTTCCCTCCTGTCCAGAGACTCGGAGACCATCAGGTGTCACGAGTGTTGACCTAAGGGAACTATTCCAAACCCAGGAAGGTGCAGGATGATTTTATTTCAGCTCTTTCTGGGCTTTCACAGGTATTTATGGGAGCACTTGCCCCTCATTCTGCTGAACTGCTATAAGATAATCTTTGAATGTGACTGTGTCATATAAATCTGAGTTTCTAACAATCAACAACTAAAATTACTTGAGGGAACAAAGGTCTTTGGGGAGTGGGAGAAGGGAGGGAGCACGGGAAGTGGGCACGGCATGAAGCAGGAGCCGATCAGGCACAGCAAGCCCCACTGCACTTCTGTTTGCAAGGTTATCAGCCATCACCATCCTTACCAACAGTGAACAGAAGAGGCAGTGCAGCAAGGTATGCCCAAATGTGAGTCAAATGCCACCCCAATCAGCAAATTGGAATTCAACAAGTCCTTACATTTCAGTGTCCTATGGTTTGAGATTAAACAGTTCTTTGATCAAGTTGTCCCCATTTCTGCATCTGACCCCAAGTCATCTTCCCATGCTCAAGACTTGTGGAGGAGCACAAGCCTGTCCTCAAGTTCTGATGGGCTTGAAAATGTTGAGCAAGTGCAAATACAGCTGTGTTTCTGAAGATGTGACCTTAGAAATTAGCCCAGTCTCTTAACTTGACAGAGTAAAAGAATGGGGCACGGAAGAGTTCAATAGCATGCCCAAGGTCACTACTTGCTGAATTTAGAGCCACCTCTTTGTATTACACCAGCTGTCTCCAGCATATCCCAGATATACATGTATTTTTTTAAACTCATGTTAAAGCTTGGACCATTGAATGTCTTTGGGCTGCCTGACACCTTTTGAAGACTGTTGCCATGCTTGGAGAATTTCTGACTACCCCTGCCTCCTCTGCCAGAGGACACAGGCATGAGCTCCACCCATCAAAGGACTCCATATGAGACTTTCATTCAGAGGTAAAATTCAAGAGGCATGGCACAAATTCCTCATTTTGCCGCTCCTGAGGCTGCAGAGACAGCTGACCTTGGAAGCTGTGGTGGCCTCAAGGATGGGTTACTGTTGGGAGCACAGCACTGATGCTGGATGAAATTCATCTAAGGCAGTAAAAGCCCTCCAGTCCCCTCAGTCACAAGGATAACATCACTTTAGTAATCAATTGGGCCAGTCTGATGTAGTAATAAAAATTCTGGACTCCATTCTATACAAAAGTTTCTTCCCTTTCCAGCTTGAGTGGGCTTTCCCCCCAAAGCCCTTCCCAGCGGAGGAGTGGTCCTCTTCTCTCTCTTTCCCTCTGAAGGCTTCTCCTCTCCCTCTCACCAGGCAGGCTCTGTTCTTCCAGAATTAAACTGGGCAGGACGGAGAAGAGTCAGAGTCAGGAAGACACTCACAGAGACAACACAGATGAATCGGACGTTGGCTTCCTCTGGCGATGGTACATATTTAAATAAGATCTTGTATTCAAAGGGTCCAGTAGAGCACATGGCAGATGTTCAGTAGATATTTGTACTGTAATATCTTTGTATGGTGACAGTTGGTAACTACATTTATCATGGTGAGCATTTAGTAATGTATATAATTATTGAATCACCATGTTGTACACATAAAACCAATATAACATTGTATATCAACTAGATTTAAATTAAAAATTAAAAAATGAAACTTTATTTTCTACCTTTAAAAAAACAAACTGGGTCCAACATCCCTGTCTTGCTATTGAGGGATTTCTTGCCCTGGCTTCTGCTTATATCTCTACCCTCATTTCTCACTGCTCCTTTGTTGTGTCTGAGCCCTGGGTATATAACAAACCAAGCTTCCTAAAGGCTTCATGATTTCCCACATGCTATTTCCTCTCAGGAACACCATTCTTTTCCTTATTTCCCTGGCTTAATGCCTGTTAATGCCTATGCATTTTATTTTATTTATTTTGGTATCATTAATATAAAATCACATGGGCAATATTATGATTACTAGATTCCCCCTATTATCAAGTCCCCACCACATACCCCATTATAGTTACTGTCCATCAGCATAGTAAGATGCTATAGAGTCACTACTTGTTTTCTCTGTGTTATTCTGTCTTCCCCATGCCTCAGTCTATGTTATGTGTGCTAATCGTAATGCCCCATTATTTCCCTACTCCCTCCTTTCCCACCTACCCTCCCCAGTCCCTTTCCCTTTGGTAACTGTTAGTCCATTCTTGAGTTCTGTGATTCTGCTGCTGTTTTGTTCCTTCAGTTTTTGCTTTGTTCTTATGCCCCACAGATGAGTGAAATAATTTGGTACTTGTCTTTCTCCACCTGGCTTATTTCACTGAGCATAATACCCTCTAGCTCCATCCATGTTGTTGCAAATGGTAGGATTTGTTTTCTTCTTATGGCTGAATAATATTCCACTGTGTATATGTACCACATCTTTTTTATCCATTCATCTACTGATGCACACTTAGGTTGCTTCCATATCTTGGCTATTGTAAATAGTGCTGCGATGAACATAAGGGTGCATATGTCTTTTTGAAACTGGGATCCTACATTCTTAGGGTAAATTCCTAGGAGTGGAATTCCTGGGTCAAATGCTATTTTTATTTTTAGTGTTTTGAGGAATCTCCATACTGCTTTCCACAATGGTTGAACTAGTTTACATTCCCACCAGCAGTTTAGGAGGGTTCCCTTTTCTCCACATACTCTTCAGCATTTGTTGTTCCTAGTGTTTTCTATGTTGGCCATCCTAACTGGTGTGAGGTGGTATCTCATTGTGGTTTTAGTTTGCATTTCCCTGATAATTAGCAATGTGGAGCACCTTTTCATGTTCCTATTGGCTATTTGAATTTCTTCTTTGGAGAAGTGTCTGTTCAGATCCTCTGCCCATTTTTTAATAAGGTTATTTGCTTTTTAGGTATTGAGGCATGTGAGTTATTTATATATTTTGAATGTTAACTCCTTGTCAGATTTACATTTACAAATATATTCTCCCATACTGTATGATGCCTTTTTGTTCTGCTGATGGTGTCCTTTGCAGTACAGAAGCTTTTTAGCATGATGCCTATGCATTTTAGCTTCCAACTCTTCTTGTCCCACTGAGATGAGAAGGTGGTACTCCTTCTTTGGGCTTATCCTCCACAAGGCTTCAAACCCAACCCATTCCTCAGTTACAGCGCTTCCATGCTCCAATGTGCCAATATGTCTGTTTACCTCCTAGGTTGGGTGCCTCCTGCAGACAGGCACCAGTCTGTATTCCATGTCCCCAAGCCCTATGGCAGTACTTGGCACTTATTTGGTTCTAGAAAAGAAACTGGTAAATCGGTGAATTAGTGAGAAGCCAAGGCCTAATGAATACAGCAATAGCCATGTATGTTGAAGAGTTGTTGTACTATTGACACTTATAGATACTCAATTCAAAAACACTACCAATCATAAATTTAAAATTGTATTTCATATATAACATAATAACTTATACTGGATTTCCATCCCCAGTAGCTGGTGAAGAACATCCATTCCTTTTGCCTCTGAAGCCAAATCATCATCACTTGTACCTCAGTCCAGAACAGCAGAGGCCTCGGGGTTGCCCAGCACAGAGCAAAGTGAAGAGGCTCAATTCTTAAATAGTTTGGGTTCTGCTGATGACCCACAGATCCTCTAAAAAGTACACAACCATACAACCCAGATTTTCCAGAAAATTTCCACTTTCAAGGGTTTGTTCCATTTCCTCCCAGATAAGCAAATATTTTTTTCAAACCATATGTATGTCTCAATTTTGTTTAAGAAAATGTGATTGTTGTTAAATGACAAGTTCCAGCTCTGAATGCCATGTCAGGTTCATGGTAAACAGCCTAAAGTTTAACCAAGCATCTGACCTAAAACCGTTTTTTAAATGTATCTCTATTGAAAAATTTGGCAATTTCATAGCACCTAACGTTTTTAAAAGACTATCTGCATTTGACTACATATTAGATTTGGCTACAGTTATTAAAGTTCTAGTAAAGATGAGTAAAATTCCTTCCTTCAATTTGGGGCTTTTGAATCAGCTATGCACTTTGACCAGTTTGTCACAAATTGGGTTAGTCTTTTGCTTCTGTCCCAAAATCATAATGGAAACATTGACCTTGCTTCTAGCAAGCAGGGTAGGAGGAGGACTTAAGACTGAGGAAGAATCTCCACCCTGGGACGTAACCATGATGACCCCATGCTCATCTGGTGTGAGTCCCAGGTCAGAATAGGAAGACCAGGGCTCTTCTGGGAGGGAGAGATGGTGGCCCCTGTTTGTTTAGCTAGCTGCCATTGGGGATATGACTGCTTTCCCCTGGGGATAGCCAACAGCAGAAAGAAGGAAACAAAGAGAGCCTCTGATAAGGATCTGGAGCCCAGAGGGTAAGCTGTTTAGGAACAGACCTGAGATTTGGAGGTACTCTCACCTGCCCCTATTCCTTTCACACACACACTCACTTCCTTTCCCCAGAGACTTCAGCCTGTGCATCTCCCCTGCTTGTTCTGAGCACTTCCAGTAGAGCACTCATTACCCTCAGTGCCAAACACATGCTCAGCAGGGCAACATGTGAGACAGGCAGAGGGACAACCAGGGGGCTCAGCCTCAGATGGGTCTTTACTCTCCACCCTCCACAACCCCTTTAAGGAGGGGATATCTGCTTGGAGCCGATGGGTCCTAAGGAGAACAGGTCCTTACAGATAGCAGGGTGGAGAGATATTTAGTTGAACCCTATGAAGTTGACAGCTATCTAGACAGATAATAGATAGAAGCATAGATATGACTGATGGATAAAAATACATACAGCTAGGTAGATATAAAAACAAATAGAGATAGAGGTGGCGAGTTAGGTATGTACAGATAAATTACAAAATTTATTTCAACAATACATCAGGTATTTGAGGCACATGTGTGCCTCTTTCTGGTAGGAAAGGATGGTCTGAGTGACATCAAGGATGAAGGAACAAAATGGGCACAAGTCAATGGGAGCAATATCTGCACTGGTGACGGCTATCCCACACATGAGCCCCATTCTTAACCTGCTCTCACTGCAGCACTGATAGTAAAATCCTCCTCAGAACAGAACTGTTAGGAATTGAACTGCACAAAATTGTATATACTGCTTAGATACAAGTAGGATATTTTGTTTAAAAACAATCTTGAGTACACTTTAGGGTTTTGTAAGAAAGCTCATAAATATTATGGTTTATAAACTTGCTTGAGCTAATCTGCCCCCATGGACTCACAGTTATTATCTATCACTTTCTCCCAAACTGAAATATAATAATTATTCCAGACCATTAGTTAAAATGTATAAATTGATCACAGACCCCTCATATGGAGTTTCACCTAAACACTGTATATGCATGATATGCCTGGAAAAAGGACACAAAGGAATTCCTTTTTGATCGGTGGTTCCTAATGATGTGTGTATAATATTCAATCAATTCACTCTCTTTCCATATCTAGTTTCTACAGTTCATCAAGCAGAACAAATCTGAAAGATAACCCATACTTTCCAAGGATTCTAGATCATGCTATGCCACCTTCAAGAATGGTTTACCATCTTCATCTTTAGCAGTTTTGATTCCAAAGCTGACTCTCTCAGAGCACTGGATCTGAGATCCAATCTGTACCAATTGAATCAACATTTGCAGCTAGGCTATGTCCCAATCAACTTCCACATCCACCCATGGCTGCTCTTGGGCTCTGGGGAAATGGCCCTGGTTGTTGTGCAGCCTCTTCGGAGCAGAGTTTATAGATCAGAATGCCATATCTAGAGACCTCAAGTCCTTGATGTATACTCTGGGCTGGCTCAGAGCTGATGATTTTCCTTAGATGGGTAACCAGGTCCTTGAATTCTCTTTCAGAACAAGATTTCCCAACATCAGCTGCCAAGTGGGTGCCAAAAATCCCCAACAGAAAGAAGGGAGAGAAAAGTGGCTTCAACTGCCATGCCAGAGAATAAAGTGCCACCACTTGCTTTCACCGACCCACAAGAAAACAACAATAAAACCACGCAGGCTACCCCAACCCTCCCTATTTCCTGGATTTATGGCCTTGTTTTGTGGCGTTCTTATTAAAATATGTATTGTCATTTCCAGGGCATACTTTTTTCTTTACATAAATGACATTATGATGTAGATTTCACTCTGCTTCTCCCTTTCCTCAGTGCCGTGTGTTTATATGGGGTTGTGCACACATCTCTGAGCTCATTGTATCTCACTGTATTTCACTGCAGGAGCCACAGCTTCACTTATAGGTGCCTTCTCTTATTTGCTACCTTGCAGGGCAGAAAAATCAAGATAGAGCTGGGATATCTTATCATTAAAAGCAATGATGCATTCAGAAATTCCTGTATAATTCTGGAAAAGCAAGGTCAGCCCGAAAGGAGCAGAGTCACCCATCACTATCGAGAGAGTCATGCTTATGCCCAATTGGACAAGCAGTCCCAGAAGAATCGTGACTCCCCAGGGATCCTGCATGTCCTCCATTCCAACCCAAAGACCCCTGAGTACTTAAGGGGGGGATTTCAAAAATGAAGTTATAAAAGTTTTTCATTATTATAATAAATAATGAAACAAACAAATAAACTGAAACAAACAACACAAGCCCTCCCGAGAGCTGGTACCTGCTGTTCTCATGGCAGTGGAAGGCAAGGCCTTAGGCTCCTACAGAAATAAGAGATGACTCATGAGGTTTGGGCAGTAAATGAGATGTAGCCCACCTAGCTCAGGCCTGCATGCCTCGCATGTGTTCAGCATCCGTGGTGAGGCAGCTGCGGCTTCAGCCCGAGTTTTGTCCCTGGGATGGCCTTGGCAGTACCAGGAGTTCTCACCATGTCAAAAGGAAGCTCAGAGGGAGGACCTGTTTCCTACCACAGGATAGCCATGGAAGGAACTAATCACCTGCTTGCCTAGTGGGTTCAAAGCAGCTGAGGATTATATGAAAGGAGACAGGTGGAATCAAGCCAAGGTCACCTTGGTCACAAAACCAAGGTCACAACAGTAGGATGTTAGTGCTGAACTGGAGATCGACGTTACCCACCACCTCCTCTCTAAGCTGAAGGTAAGTGGCCGAGCAGAGTTGACCTGGCGTGCTCAGCAGCTTTGAGCTAGAATGTCTTTCACCAGGGCAGAGGCCTGGCTGGGTAGAGCAGGAGCGAGCACTGCCTGCTAGAGAGCAGAAATGTCACTTAGGCCTGCCACACCTAAGTGCAGATGGTCCAAGGGGATGAGACAGGGAGCACTGCCTGCTTTTGTATGCCGCCAAGGGCAACAAGGACCAAGGAGTGCAGCTGGGCTTCGGGCTGCAGGGAAAAGTAGACAGGCAGGGGACTAAAGGGTGGATGTTTCCCTGGCAGCCCTTTTGAAAGGGTTAAACTATTATACAAAGTGCCTTCTTTTATGAATAGAAGCAAAAAGAATGAGATGTCCTACAAAAGGATGAGAAAGTCCTACAAAAGGATGAGAAAGTCCTACAAAACCTGGGAAGCTCATGGAGCTCCTTGGGAGCTGGAGGAGTGGAGCCAAAGAATGATGATTTGCGATTCTTTGTAGGACACTTTGTCGACACACAGACATGCAGATATATTAAATCCCAATCCACGTTTTAGAGGCCTTACTGAAGGGATTCCAGTGTTAAAAGTTCCCATGTTGCCCTGGTTGGTGTGAAATTTCCCACTTCTCAGATCCAGGCATGACTCCTTACCATGGTGAGCAAGTGCTTTATGGCTGGGGCTGTGGGATACAGGCTTTGAGGTACCATCCAGGTTACAGTTGGGGAAACTACTGTGCCTGGATAAAGCCCAGGGTGGACTACTGAGGCCCTAAAATGTGGGGTCTGCCTGTCCCTCTGGGAGCTGTCTAAGGAGTATCATGCTTTAAACTCTTTTGAGAAGCATCATGCATGTGTCTTGGAAGCTCATCTAGAAGGTGACATACATGGACACTAACTTGTTTCCAGAACAGAAAAGGTAATCATGGCAGATATCCAATGCCCCACTTCCCAAAGATCTAGAAAAATCTCCTTGGAGCAGGACTGAAATAATAGAATAGGTGATTGGGCAGGCAGAGAAGCCCATGATAGCCCCCACATTGTAGAAGTAGTGCAGGAATGGCCAAGTTCTGAGGCAGAGAAGAAAAAAGAACAGTAAGACAGCAATAGGCTCAGAGGCTTACTCCTGACTGGGGAGGAACTCTTGAAGACCCTGCCAAGTGTCTGAGTATGTGGAGAGCAGCAGGGAGCTGCATGTTAGAGTCCTAGATGCCCAAAAGGCAGGAAAATAAAACCTGAGCATGTGCACTGATAATAAAAAACCCTGCAGAGGGCACAGGAGAGGGAGACTGTTATGGGAAGGAACGAAATAATATGAGGGCTTTGGAATGCTTAGAGATATGAGTTTGCGTTTTGTTTGTTGGATGGTTTTGTTTTGTCTTTAATGAGCTCTGAGAGGTTGAAGCTGCAGATAAGAGAGAAGATGGTTTGTGCAATGAGGTGGGTGCCCAGAGGGCTGGGAGAGGATAAGATGCCAAGTGGATGTGGAGGGAAAGCGCTGGAGAAGAGAGGTGCGCCTCTTGGACCAAGGCCTGGACTTTCAGGTGGGAGCTGAAGCAAATGCAAGTAAGTTCTGGACCAGTGCGGGGAGAGTTGCTGAGCATCATCTTCTTGTCGGGGTCCTCCCTGTGACGTATGCCACAAGACCTTCCCCTAGAGTGGACAGAAGTGAGGCCATGGCGGAAGTGCTGGCAGTTTAAAAAAGCCACTGGGGAAAGCCAGAGAGACCTGGGAGATAGGCCCCACCAAGGGAGGGGTGTGGGGGGTCACCAGGCGGTGTTGTGAGATGTGGAGCTGGTGGTATGAGCTGCAAGATGGAGGGGGACAAGGACTGGACCAGGAGGCACACCCTATGTGGGGTGAGATTGGGGGTCTGGGCCACTGCCCCTGGAGGCACCCAGATTTCCCCAGCTTTCTTTGTTCCCTGATAGGAACCTGGTTATGAGAGGCTATCACCTTGCAACAGTGACAGAACCCAGAGTGGCACATGCCAAGGGAGCTGGAGCCACCAAGACCACCTTGCCCAGGAGGCTGGAGGGCCAAGGGACACTGAGTGAGTTTCACAGAAAGCCAGAGGGGAGGGCTTGGGGATTATTAATCCAACTCCTTATTTCATAGCTGAGACTAAGGCCCAGGGAGGTAGAGACAGCGGCAGAGAGGGAATCTTAGCAGACTGCCCATTCCAGTCCATTTCCATGGCTCCCAGGAGGGGAGGTGGGGACACGGACACCTGGATGAACCTCCTTTTAGAGCCACTGGCGTTCTGTAAGATGGGCTCTTGGCCATGCTCCCAGGCAATTGGGCATGCCACTTAATCATCCACCTTCCTAACTTCCTCTTTCCTGCATTTCAGGATGCAGGTGCTGGAGACAGGCATGGAGGAAGAACCTCCTGAAGAATGGGGACAGTGGTGAGAAAATGGACCACTGAGGCAGGGTGTTTCTAGGCAAAGCAGCTGCTCATATTTACCAGCCTCACAAGGAAGCCAAGGTGAGGAGTTTCAAAATGAGTTTATTGTCACTGAAAAGAGATCAAACAGACTTCGGCTTAGTATCTGCTCGGCAGCAGCTCTGTCCCATAAGCTGTCATGCCCTGCACTGGATCTGTCTTAGAATCCTTGTCAATTATGCCTTGTGCTTATGACACCTTCTGGGCACCTGGCCTTTGTGGATCTGTCCAATCCTGCCTTCCCCAATCCCCATTCCTAGGGTAAAATTCAATGTCTACAGCAAGTGCTGGAGATGGACACTAGACCCTCAGGGAGAAGCCAGCCACTGCAATGTTCTCCTGGTGATGTAGATGGCACCTGGAGAGCACAGGTTCTTCCTTGCATGGAAGGAGGACAGAACTGAGGTCTTGGCCCATGCATTAATGAACTCTGACCTCTGGCCTTGCTGACCTGGACAGAGGGCCCAGCACACCCTCCAAAGCCCCTCGAGGGATATGGTGGGGCCCCTCCTCCTCCACAGATCTCAGCTCCCAGGCTATGCAATCCCAGGCTCAGTGGGAGGAAGGGCCAGTGAGTGAGGGTGCCATCAGAGAGTCCTGTCTCCTCTGGGAGACCACCTACTGCTGCCATCCATAAAGACTTTTTGAAATTTTTGTAAAGCCGGGTTACCTTCAATGTGAAAAACTTCAGAGGGTCAGTACTTGACATGATTGTGAAGGGGCCCTGGGCAGACCTGTGTGCCTCTGTGGGAAGCTGACCCTGCTTGGTGCTGGACTGTTCCCACAGAGGATGGAGCCCTGACTGCTACAGAGAAGTGAGAGGGGCTGGTCTCAGCGGCTGTGGGCCAGGGCTTCAGAGTGAGGGGCCTGCAAGTCTCTGAAAGCCTTGGCCTGGCTGGGCAAAGGACAGGGTGGTTGGCATGGCAGCAGTGGGGAGCTGCTAAAATCCTGCCACTCTGGGGAATCAATCCTGATGAGTCCTGGCGACAGGCAATTCACCTGGTTGCCCCTTGGTGCCAGCTCCACAGCTAAGGACATAGTAAAACCCAGCAGGCAGTTTTGTGGGCCGTGTTTGCCCCCAGCATCTAAGAAGGAAAACAAAACAGAAAAAGTGCATGGCAGGTCAGGGAGGACCCTCGTTGGGCCTCCAGGGCTGCAGAGGGTGAGTAGGCTCACTAGGCCCCCCTCTGCCCCTGGAATTACCAAGCAATACAATCTGCCCAGGAGCAGAAAGAAGTCTGGGCTTCAAGAAAAGAGGCTGTTTGTCTACTCGACCTTGAGAGAAGTGTTCAGGTGCAAGGTCAGAGAAATGGACTGAAGAAACCCTAGGCCAGATCCCTACTGCTCCTGGAACTGACCACTGCGGGCAAGTCATTTGAGATCTCCGGTTCTCAATTTCCTGATCTGTTGCGTGAGTTTATCAGCTTGCATTGGGTGGTTGGAGCAGGGCTGAAGTGGAGAAGGTCTGCAGCCACACTGGTCACCTGGGCAGACTGACCAGGTGTGCTCTACCCAGTGGAACCAGGGGCTATGGCTGGAAAGTAAACAGGTGGCAGTTGGGAACATTCACCGGTGTGAGCAGAGATGGGCAACCAAGGAAACTCACAGCTCTCTAGTCCCATACCCGCTCGCTGGCCCCCAGGGCGCTCCCAACCAGGGGGCTGACTCAGTGCTGCCCCCCAGGAGGTCGGTGCCCCCGCAGTGCTCCAGGGCCTGTGGGCGGGTGGAGGTAGCACAGAGGGTGAGGAAGAGATGAAGCCATGGACTGGACACCTCCTGCCTCTCTCTATAGTCATCTTGGAAGGCTCCTTGCCGGCTTCCATGGGTCCTCATGCTGATTGCTCTCATCCTGCGACTTGCTCTAGGAAAAAAATGGACAGGGCGTAAATGACGGCTGGCCTTTGACCTGAACTGAGAGCTCGCAGCCCTGCTGGGATCTCTGCTTTCCCCCTTTGCAATTCCAGGGGGACCCCCTTCTTGGCTTTCCCTCTGTTCTGGGAGTCTTTACTCTTTAATTCCCAGATACCTGCAGCCTCTTCTCTGGAAAATGTATCTGTCTGATTCCCACCCTCCTTCAAGACTCTTCAAAAATGACCTTTTCCCTGAGAGCCCCCATGAACAGCAGCCACTCCTACACCATGAGCTCCCCAACCTGACCTCTCCCCAGGGCCAGTCCACAGAGCTGCCCCTGCCACAGGCATCATCCCAGCTGTACTGGGCTCTGGGTGTCTGTTCTCTGCAGGGTCCAATGGCACAGAGCCACAGTTATGGTTAAGAATGTGGGTTTTGGAGTCAGGCAGACCTCAGTTGAAAATTGTCCCTGTTGCTTCACCTCCCTAGGTCTGTTTCCCACCTCAAGGCTGCTGTAACATCACGCACCTCTCACACTAAAGGGATAGGGTGTCAGTGTGAATCCAGCACACAACAGACCCAAAAATATGCTAAGGAAAGGGGCATTTTGACTTAGAACCTCCTCCCCTGGACTGGGTCTGTGTGTTCTCATCTGTGATGCCCAGTCCCCACCCTTCACCGTGGCCACCAGCTGTTCCCGGTCCTCGGCCTTTCCCATGTGGCACATGGTGCTGCCACACTCAGTCCCTCCCCCTGCAGCATGGTTGCTGCCCGGTCCACGTTCTGCTGCTTCTGGCTGCTGACCACCACGTGCGTCCCGTCCTGGGCCAGACGCTGGGCAATGGTGAAGCCAATCCTGCAGCAGGATTGTGAGTCACCCTGCTCCTGGGAGCCTGATCTTATCTTAAGGCATGAAGTACATCCTCCAGTGTCCCAGCCTCCAAAACTTCTGAGCAGAAAAGAGGAACTAACATTTACTGAGCTGCTACTATATACCAGGACTTCACATTGTCCTATCTAATCCAATCTACCATAACGATGTTATTATCCAATTATCATATTTTACAGAAGTGGTTAAGTAAAGCCACAGATTGACCAGATAAATAAATCTGTACCAAGATTCAAATCCAGGTCTGAGTCCAAACACCTACTCTTTCTACCTTCTTACTGCCTCGTGGGAAACAGGAGAGTTTAATGACAGATGCTCACCCCTGAGAATGATAACTTCCCGAAGAGGGCAATGGGATGGGGGTCAGGCAGGGATGTGGGAGGGAGGCAGATCTCACTCTGCAATGCAGACACTAAATTCTTTGGCGCATCCCAGCCGGGGACTTCCATTTCCTCACCCCTCTGTGGACCCGGTGATCACAGCCATTTTATCAGCCTGTGCCGTATGCCTGCTGCTGTGCATTCTCACCGACAGAGGGGGAGCCAATGAGCAAAGACGGCCCTCAAAATTCCATGGCCCAGCCTCAAGCATGGTGGCTGTTGTTAGGTCTCCCTCTTGCTGGACTTAACCCTGGGAAGGCAACTGGCATTGTGGAGTTGTATTTCCATGGGCCCTTCATGGCGGTGTCTCTGACATCTCTATGGGATGTCCTAACATCCCTTCAATCTCATAGGGAATATAATTTTTCTCATGGACCACAGTATCCCTCTCCTCTCTGCCCCTGGCCCTCATCCAGCTATAGACAATCCCAGTTGCTCATTTGAAAATGTTGAAGGCTTTGAAAACTTGCACAGGGATGCCTGGGCAGCCCGGCAGCCCTCTTCTTCTCCTGACCCCAGGCCATGCTGTCAGTACCTCTTGGGCCTTTCTGCTGAAAGATCCCACTGAGAGTTTGTAGTATTTCTCATCAGCCGCATCTTGAAACAACTCTCCCTCCTAATGCAGCCCTGGCTTTGCTTCCTATCCTTTCAGCCTCCCCTGTCTCCTTTGGAAGATGGAAGTATGGTATGAATTATAATAACATCTCCCTTCTATTGAGCGGCTCTCTGGTAGGGCCGTGCCAGGCACTCCACATGCGTTTTCTTCTGTTATCTTCTCCTTGGCCCTAAGAGGGAGATCCGATTATTATCACCCTCATCTTAAAGATGAGAGTACTGAGGCTCAGAGAAGTCAGCCTATTTACTTAGGTTCTCAAAATTCTTATGGAGAGGAGCCCTGCTCAGACTGAGAATAGTCAGAATACAGGGTCCAAAGTCTTAACCTCAGTACTTCCTCTCACTCCCAGCTGTGGAATCCCCATGGACCTTTTGTAGAGCCCTATGAGTGGTTTTTCTGTCCTTGTTACCCCCAAGTCACTTATTTTTGATGTGGAGAACACTTGTGGGCAAAAATCTATACAAGAAAATAGTTATAAAAATTCATGAACAGGGTTGCTTGGTAGTTCTAAACTCTATTTAAACCATTAGCTCATTTCAAGAAGCATCTCTTTTCTGGCTTTCACTTCAGCCTCTTGGTAAGACAGGCTCACACTCAGCCACTCACAGTGCAGTGCATCAGGTGGTGCCCCGGGGACAGAGAACATACCCAGCTTCTCTTGCCCTGTGATGCACATGGTCTCATTTTGGAAATCGATCCCATTGGAAGTGACTAAAGGCAACATGACAGTAAGCAGTCAAGTATCCAAATGTCTAATGCAAGGATTGAGGGTGCTCCCCAGGGATGGAAGGGAAGAAAGGCATGGTCTTGAGATACTCCAGACACTGTTCACTTGTGGAATGGTGACGTGTGGAATGTTCACCAGCTAGAACAGAGCTGTAGGTGCTCTGGACTGTCTGTATCCCCTGCTCCACTAAGTTCATACGCTGAAACCCTACCTCTATTGTGATGGTATTAGGGGTGGTGCCTTTGGGAGGTAATTAGGTTAGGTAGGAGGAGCCGGCTGTCTGTAACCCTGAAGCAGCCCTTCACCAGAACCTGCCCATCCCGTCACCCTGATCTCAGATTCCCAGCCCCTAGAACTGTGAGAAATACACTTCTGCTGTTTATAAGCCACCCAGTTTATGGTATTGTGTTACAGCAGCCTGAAGAGGCTAGGTATGACCCTTCTCAGAGACTGCAGCTCCTTCAGTGTGATAAATAACAAATCATCACAATCTAACTGTACTCTAGGTTCTAATTAATACAAGTGGCTAATCACTCTTACACTGTCCATCGTTTATAAAGCTTAATTCTCTTCCACTCTCTGGCTGTTCTTTTTAAGCACTCTTGAGAACTTTGCCCAAGTCGGGAGTTACACCTGTGGTGTGACACGCATGGTCTCTGAAAATGGGCCTGGATTCCCTCATGGTGGCCTGGACAAAGAGCCAGCTGGGATCAGGGACTCCCACTTCTCCCAGTGAGGCGTGTGGTGTTTCGGACACCACTTCTGACATCAAACGTGTGTTTTTGTCCAACATCAAATACTTGTCATTTTTCCACACCAGTTCTCCAGTTCCTTGACACCAAATGGGTGCCCAACAGTACATTCCAATTTTGACACTAACTACCTGGAGTTAACACAGAACCCACAGGCTAAGGGCTCATTGCCACAAGATTGCCCCCACATCAGATGCCAGCTGCAAGTGGGGTGCCCAGGTTATCACATTTCTGCCCAGCAAACCACAAATCTGGGGGATCCCATGACCCCCCACCCCAGGTTAAATAATTCACTCAAATGACTCACAGAACTCAGGAAAGTACTATAGCTTAAAGGAAGAGATGCATAAGGCTAAGTAAGAGGGGCGTGCAGAGCTTCCTCTTTGTTAGCATTCATTCCATAGGGACCTCAGCATCCAACTCAAGACTAAAGTTCAAAATACAAAATATACCTGTATGTACAAGTAACCTTAGCATCTTTTTATAACAGCAGAAAAATAGAAATAACCTAAATTTCTAATAACAGAGAAATAGACACTTTTCCTTCATGGGATATTATACAGACATTAAAAATGAAGTTTTTAAGTAGTGTATAGTAGTGTGGGTGAAATGCTGAAGTTAAAATACTAAGTGGAAAATCAGAACACAAAATTGTATATGCAATATTGGACCAAAATTGTATTAATATAAAAAGCACATACAGGAAAAATGCAGAAAGCAAATATACCATAGTGAGACACAGATGACAAACAATACTCTTGCCTGTCTCTCCATACTGTGTTATTAGATATTGTGAGAAAAGTTAAGAGAAAAAAGAAAAGAGAAAGGAAAACATCAATGGCAGCACATGAAAATATGAGGTGTTCTTGATGGACAGAATTTGTGAGGAATGGAGTCATCTTAAAAGACGAAGTCATAGCTTTAAATCCTGGAAGAGTGGACTCTGTCAAAGGTGGGAACAGTTTGCTGGCGTTCTGAGCCACAAGGCAGCAGACACAGGGAGGCAGCGGGAGGGGACATCCATCCGGGTGACTCTGCAGATGCTACACTGGAAGGAGGTCTCTTCTCCAGTCTGGAGACTTGGCTGCCAGACAACCAAGAGGGGAGGTGTTAACCCCCACTGTAAGGATGAGAAGAGCAGAGGCTGACCCAATGAGTCAGAAGTCTGGAAAGAGATAACACCTCCATAATCAGAAAAAAAGTTTTCAGAAGTGAATTGTAATATATTAATAATCACAATAAAGATGAATGAATTGACTAAATGTATTAAAAAGAAGAGTTTTCAAATTGTATTTTAAAAAGTAGTTGTATAACAGCTTACAAAAGATATACTGAAAATAAAATGATGCAGGACGTTTGAAAAGAAAGGAACAGAGAAAGATACAGTATAAAATGCTAACCAAAAGAAAGCAAATGCAGAAATGTTAAAATCAAAGAAAAACAGAATTCAAGATGAAAGACATTAAAAAGGGCAAATAAGGGTACTGTTTTTTATATATTGATAGAGGGACACCACCACCAAGATAATATGCTATGAATCTTTTGGGACCTGGCAATGTAACTTCAGAATTGTCAAATCTTGATCTTAGCAGATGGATTTAACACACCTGTCTCTGACATTAACAGTTCAAATAAACTACAGGGCTATATAGATTAATGCAATTGAATAGAAATCTAAGGTAAGCCACAGATGCAAGCTTCATATGTAATTAAAATTTTTCTGGCAGCTATGTTAGAAAGCAAAAGAGACAGGTGAAATTTCTTCTAGTAATATATTTTATGTAACCAAATATATCCAAAATATTACCATTTAAATATATAATCAACATAAAAATAATTAATTTTTCATACTAAGTCTCCGAAGGTAGTGTATAGTTCACACTTAAAGCCTCTCTCAGTTTGGACCATCCGTATTTCAGGTGCTCACTAACCACACATGGCTGGTAGCTACGATGACGGACAGCAAAACTGCAGATAACTAAACAACACAATATTTGTCAAAATGCCCTTACTGAAATTCTTCAAAGAGGAAATTAAAACATAAATTATAAATATTTAGAAATGAACAGAGTATGGTACATTTTTTAAAGTGTGTTGAATACGGTCGAAGTGATAATCAAAAAATGCCGATATAAGATGTAATTTTAGATACAGTATTTAGAAATCATTCAAGAAAGACTGAAAATTATAAAAGTGCTTTTTCAACCCAAGTAGCTACTAAGAGAAATAAAAAAGAAACAAACTCATAGAAGAACTTAAAAAAAGATAAAGGCAGAAATTGTTGAAATTAGATAGCAAATCAACAGCAGAGTTGAAATTTACCAAAACCTCAAAAGTAATTTCCTTGGATGATGGAGCTTTAGGTGTTTATTTTCCCTTGACTCTCTGCTTTGCTTCACTTACCAAGGGTTGCTTTTTTTTAATGAGGGTTTTTAAGATTAAGTATTGCTTTTATAATACAAAAATGTTCTCTTTTTAAAAAATGTCCTGTAACACCACAGAGAATTGTGAAAGGCTAATCTTCAAATGGCTATGCATTAAAGTTCCAGTAGTAAAATCTGTTTTTCAAATGTGGTAACTTTGAGTATGTTGCACACTTGGAGCAACTGGGTGATTGTTTGGAAACTGGATGGTTATTGGATCAGCTAAAGATTACTATGGTCTTAAATGGGCTGTGGAAACCTCCAGCCTTACCTTCCTAGACATGGGAACAGTAGAACTCTAGGAATTCCCTGAGGGTTAAGGTTAGGCTTCCTCTCCCTCCCAGCAAAATCCTATGGGAGCCCTGGCTAAGCCTGACCTTGTGTTTTGAGGAAGGAAAGCCAGGGCTTCTGAAAATGAAGAATAGCTGGCCCCATGGTGGCTTTTGGCTTCTGCAGCCTGGACTGGAGATTTGGCTTTTTTTTTAAAAAGGAGGAGGATGAAACTAAAGTTTCCTCTGATTAGGATAACCAGGTAGTGCCAGTACTAAGTCCTTGGAAAAGTGCTCACACACACACACACACCCCTGGTGCAGTCTGGGCAGTGAGAGGCCCCTCCTTGGCCACACTCTGGTCATTCATGATGTTGACCAGTGCAAGTCACTCACCCCTAAGGCTCCCCCAGCACCATCCTGGCATCTTGCATGGCAGGGAGTGAGCTAGTGTCTCACCGAAAGGGGATTTCAGCCCCAGGCAAGTTCACTCATGATTCAGTTAGACTGAATAATGACAATGGAATATTGTGGGTAAAAGGGTTTATACCAAGCTTTATTCTCATGGTGGCAGGTCAAGTGCTAGAATCATGTCTGCATCCAGCAAGTCTGCATGCAACAAGTCTGTCTCCATCTCTGCCTCCACTCGAGGCTCTGCACCAAGCACTGGGTGGAGCTCTTTTTATAGCAACACAGGCAATAATGGCTTATTGTAACAGGTGTACAAGCATGCACCTGTGCAATAGGCTAGGTATTACATCATTGCACATGCACAGTGGGCAAGTAGATTACGGTCAGGTGAGGATCCTGGTGATGGAACTCCCATTTTCCTTCCAGCTAGGCAGAAACAGATTCCTGTCTGCAGAGTCCCAGCTCTGGAGGCACAATCCCACTCAGATTTCCTAGGAGAGAAAACGCCTTTCAGGAGAGCACAGAACCTTATCTGAGACGTGGATCCCAATTACCTTTCTGATTCATGGAAGGGGAGTTTTCAAATGGCAGCAGCTCCCTTCTGTAGATGCCCAAATGGTTTCTTCCATGGGCACAGACATTTAAAAGTTAGGTTCAACGCCCATCTTTCTCTTCTCACCCTTCCTCATCCTCTGGAATAATCCCTTGAGCTCAGCCCACCTCTCTACACCCCCCAGTCTTCATGAGTCAACAGAGCATCAGAACAGACTTTCATTTCCAACAAATGTACACACACAGACATATTCCAAACCCCAGTAAAGGCCAACCCCCTGAATCTGTCTACAGCTGGCTCCATCTCACACAGGGCAGAGCCCTTGTCTTGGGGTGGAAGTAGGAAGGGAAGCCAAAGTAAGGGTCATAGTATAATATGACCATGTAATAGTGGGAAAGGCCCAAGTGGGAATAAGTACAAAGTCAGGGGAGGATGGGTCACCCATGGGAAGATTTTTAGGAGTTATTTGGGTCTCACATAAAAAATGTCATTTGATGTTGATGTTCAAGCCAGCAACACAACCATGATTCTCCATTTCACTGAATGCACTTATGTAATGACTGTAATTATCTATTCCAGGTACATATTTGTATGTATTTCTGACTCAGTATACATTAAATTCCTTCAGGACAGTGACTGCTGATTCTGACAGGTATAGCACCACAACCAGAACATTGTTATGCAATTCTAGATGGTTGACAGGCTAACAGAACAAACTGTACATTCAGGAAAGGGGCCCTCTTGTTCTCTGCAGGAGCACTGATTTCCCTTCACATGCATAAACTTTTCTAATGCCTTCTCCTTGAGTATCTAGTTTTCAGAAGTTTGCAGTTAATCCTAGTGTTCTGTGGTGGTTTGTTTAGTTTTATAACTAAAAATCTAAGTAGACATTACAAACTTACAGGCTTCAAAGTATTTTACCAGAGAGCACTTGAAGTATTTTGAAAGCCATGTTTTTTGTCTGTTTTGTTCTGTTTTTACCTCTAATGTTATATCCTAAGCAGTCTTCACGGCATTATGCAGTCTTTAAAAATATATAATTTTTAGAAGATATATATGCCACTGCATAGGTGATCTACAATTAATTTAATTAACTGTTGTTTAATTTTGTTTTTGTTTTTTCCTTATGTATAATGCTCTGTTCATCCTTCTGGACAAAGCCTTTGCTTCCCCTCCTGATTAAATCTTTAGAAAGGCAGATATTGTGTTTTTGTTTTTGTTTTTGTTTTTTGTTTTTTTTTTCAGTGTCCATAAATAGTTTTATTGGAAGGTAACCATGCTAATTTACACATGCCTATGGTCACTTCTGTACCTACAGCAGAGGTGTGCAGCTGTGACAGACTGTTTGGCCTTGGAGGCCAAAAATATTTAAAACCTGGACCTTTACTGAAGAAGTTTGACAACTTCTAGTTTAATTCAATAATTACAATTTACCACTCTAAAAACAAAATATAGGCAATCACAGTGATTTTTCTCTTAAAAACACAATTCTCATCTTAATTCAAAGGCAAAAACCTATAGTTTGAAGAATCACAAGAGAAGTTAAGTCAGATCCATTTTTATCTACTAAATCAAGTAACTCAGGGCATCTGGAAAATGTTCTGAATTATGCTTTCTTCAAGTATTATAGTGAATGAGAGAGAACTGACTGGTGAATTTTAATGAAATACTCTACCACGTCTAGTTCTGAAAACAAATCCAGCAATCTCCTCCCAAAGGCTCTTCCGCAGGCGGTTCCTTCAGCCTGTGCGTCTGTCTCCCGTGCTGCGCGTTGACCCTTCTCAGGCCCATCCTCGCACACCTGCTTTCCAGTTTCTGGGGTGAAACTACCCAGGCAAGAGCCTCCTCCCTTTGATCCTCAACCTACTCAAGTTTTTCAGACCTAGTTCAGTTCGTATCACTGAAGATCTGTTCACAGAGTTCATGAAATACGTTATTTGGCATCAATTGGTTGGCTGAAAAGTGTATTTCTGTACATATCCCTCTTCTTGAGTTAATTTTCCTCTAGGTTTCTAAGATCCCTTGAACACTGATGGAATCTTCTTTTGATTTCAAGGGCTTTAATGCTCAGTAAAAAGAAAGTATGCTTTTTCAACCCACCAAGAGCAAATCATGTATTTCAGCGTTAATCTTTTTTTTTGTTTTTTTTAAATAATTATTTTTTATTGAAGGGTAGTTGACGCACAGTATTACATTACATTACATTAGTTTCAAGTGTACAACACAGTGATAAAACATTTATATACATAATTCTAGGTTCCAGCTATCACCCTACCAAGCTGTTACAATATCTGGACTATATTCCTTATGCTATACATTACATCCCGGTTACTTATTTATTTTACCATTGGAAGTCTGTCCTTTTTTTTTTTTTTTTTTTTTGTGAGGGCATCTCTCATATTTATTGATCAAATGGTTGTTAACGACAATAAAATTCTGTATAGGGGAGTCAATGCTCAATGCACAATCATTAATCCACCCCAAGCCTAATTTTCGTCAGTCTCCAATCTTCTGAGGCATAACAAACAAGTTCTTACATGGAGAACAAATTCTTACATAATGAATAAGTTACATAGTGAACAGTACAAGGGCAGTCATCACAGAAACTTTCGGTTTTGCTCATGCATTATGAACTATACACAGTCAGTTCAAATATGAATACTCATTTGGTTTTTATACTTGATTTATATGTGGATACCAAATTTCTCTCTTTATTATTATTATTTTTAATAAAATGCTGAAGTGGTAGGTAGATACAAGATAAAGGTAGAAAACATAGTTTAGTGTTGTAAGAGAGCACATGTAGATGATCAGGTGTGTGCCTGTAGACTATGTGTTAATCCAAGCTAGACCAGGGCAATAAAACATCCACGTATGCAGAAGATTTCTCTCAGAACAGGGGGGGTGAGGTTCTAAGCCTCACCTCTGTTGATCCCCAATTTCTCACCTGATGGCCCCCCTGCGACTGTGCCTGTCTTAGGTTGTTCCTCCCTTGAGGAATCTTACCCGTCTCTGGCTAACCAGTCATCTTCCGGGGCCATACAGGGAAATGTGAAGTTGGTAAGTGAGAGGGAAGCCTTATTGTTTGAAAAGGTTAGCTTTTTACTTCTTTGCTTATTTATGCCCTGTGGCTTCTATGCCCAGCATTTGTCTTGAGGTATCTTTACCACTTGGAAGAATTATGATACTCGGTTAATTTGATACGAGGCACGAATTCTATTTAAGGGTTGTAATTAGGAAGGAAGAAGAAAAGCTACAGAAGTAGCAGGCGGAAGAAAACATGGGAAGATTGATTATTTCTTTGGCATATCTTCTTGTAGAGTACTTCAGCATGAATAGGTTTTAAGCTACTACTTAAATTGCGCACACACATTAACATAATAGGAGTATAGTTACATAACCAAAGCATATCTGTAATTACCAGCCATCTCCAGTGAAACCAAGTAAACCAGTTAGGCACCTTAGGCATTTGTGAAAACTTATCTATGACATGGTGGATATTGTCCAACTGAAGTTGAACAGTCTGAGAGAAATCAGCCAAATTAAAACAACCCATTCCTGGGGAATGTTCACATCCCTTATGTTCTTTTAACAGTAAATAGTCTGTAGTTGTAAAACTTTGGAGCGCTACAATTTGCACTTCTCCAAATTCTTGGTTGAGTTCCAACAGTATAGATCCAGTCAAATTTGTTGTTTTACTGTATGCACAGGCCAGCTTAGATATCTCCTTCCTCATTCCCATGGCAAGTCCAGGAACTGGTGGGATGAGTGCATCTACAGCTGTAGCAGTGCGTGGATCTTTGTTGGGGTTTTTTGATGATCATCTTCTGGCATGAGTCTTCCAGAGAGTGCAGATGTTGGAAGTTCTTTTTCATATCGTATCTTAGTTCATTTTCGGGGTAGCCCAATTAGGCTTTGATCCTCTGTATAAACACAAACAGACCCTTTGCCTACACTTTTATATGCCCTTTATACCCTTGTGTAGAACTCGTTGGAGGTTACCACACAGGAACTGCCCTTTTTTTTTTCTTTGTTTTTGGTATCACTAATCTACACTTACATGACGAATATTATGTTTACTAGGCTCTCCCCTATACCAGGTCCCCCCTATAAACCCCTTTACAGTCACTGTCCATCAGCATAGCAAAATGTTGTAGAATCACTACTTGCCTTCTCTGTGTTGTACAGCCCTCCCTTTTCTCCTACCCCCCATGCATGTTAATCTTAATACCCCCCTACTTCTCCCCCCCTTATCCCTCCCTACCCACCCATCCTCCCCAGTCACTTTCCCTTTGGTACCTGTTAGTCCATTGTTGAGTTCTGTGATTCTGGTGCTGTTTTGTTCCTTCAGTTTTTCCTTTGTTCTTATATTCCACAGATAAGTGAAATCATTTGGTATTTCTCTTTCTCCGCTTGGCTTGTTTCACTGAGCATAATACCCTCCAGCTCCATCCATGTTGCTGCAAATGATTGGATTTGCCCTTTTCTTATGGCTGAGTAGTATTCCATTGTGTATATGTACCACATCTTCTTTATCCAGTCATCTATTGATGGACATTTAGGTTGCTTCCAATTCTTGGCTATTGTAAATAGTGCTGCAATAAACATAGGGGTGCATCTGTCTTTCTCAAACTTGATTGCTGCGTTCTTAGGGTAAATTCCTAGGAGTGGAATTCCTGGGTCAAATGGTAAGTCTGTTTTGAGCATTTTGATGTACCTACATACTGCTTTCCACAATGGTTGAACTAACTTACATTCCCACCAGCAGTGTAGGAGGGTTCCCCTTTCTCCACAGCCTCGCCAACATTTGTTGTTGTTTGTCTTTTGGATGGCAGCCATCCTTACTGGTGTGAGGTGATACCTCATTGTAGTTTTAATTTGCATTTCTCTGATAATTAGCGATGTGGAGCATCTTTTCATGTGTCTGTTGGCCATTGTATTTCTTTTTTGGAGAACTGTCTGTTCAGTTCCTCTGCCCTTTTTTTTATTGGGTTATTTGTTTTTTGTTTGTTGAGGCGTGTGAGCTCCTTATATATTCTGGACATCAAGCCTTTATCGGATGTGTCATTTTCAAAGATATTCTCCCATACTGTAGGGATCCTTCTTGTTCTATTGATGGTGTCTTTTGCTGTACAGAAGCTTTTCAGCTTAATATAGTCCCACTTGTTCATTTTTGCTGTTGTTTTCCTTGCCCGGGGAGATATGTTCAAGAAGAGGTCACTCATGTTTATGTCTAAGAGGTTTTTGCCTATGTTTTCTTCCAAGAGTTTAATGGTTTCATGGCTTACATTCAGGTCTTTGATCCATTTTGAGTTTACTTTTGTATATGGGGTTAGACAATGGTCCAGTTTCATTCTCCTACATGTAGCTGTCCAGTTTTGCCAGCACCACCTGTTGAAGAGACTGTCATTTCGCCATTGTATATCCATGGCTCCTTTATCAAATATTAATTGACCATATATGTCTGGGTTAATGTCTGGATTGTCTAGTCTGTTCCATTGGTCTGTGGCTCTGCTCTTGTGCCAGTACCAAATTGTCTTGATTACTATGGCTTTATAGTAGAGCTTGAAGTTGGGGAGTGAGATCCCCCCTACTTTATTCTTCTTTCTCAGGATTGCTTTGGCTATTCGGGGTCTTTGGTGTTTCCATATGAATTTTTGAATTATTTGTTCCAGTTCATTGAAGAATGTTGCTGGTAGTTTCATAGGGATTGCATCAAGTCTGTATATTGCTTTGGGCAGGATGGCCATTTTGACGATATTAATTCTTCCTATCCACGAGCATGCGATGAGTTTCCATCTGTTAGTGTCCCCTTTAATTTCTCTTAAGAGTGACTTGTAGTTTTCAGAGTATAAGTCTTTCACTTCTTTGGTTAGGTTTATTCCTAGGTATTTTATTCTTTTTGATGCAATTGTGAATGGAGTTGTTTTCCTGATTTCTCTTTCTGTTGGTTCATTGTTAGTATATAGGAAAGCCACAGATTTCTGTGTGTTGATTTTGTATCCTGCAACTTTGCTGTATTCCAATATCAGTTCTAGTAGTTTTGGAGTGGAGTCTTTAGGGTTTTTTATGTACAGTATCATGTCATCTGCAAATAGTGACAGTTTAACTTCTTCTTTACCAATCTGGATTCCTTGTATTTCTTTATTTTGTCTGATTGCTGTGGCTAGGACCTCCAGTACTATGTTAAATAACAGTGGAGAGAGTGGGCATCCCTGTCTAGTTCCCGATCTCAGAGGAAATGCTTTCAGCTTCTCGCTGTTCAATATAATGTTGGCTGTGGGTTTATCATAGATGGCCTTTATTATGTTGAGGTACTTGCCCTCTATTCCCATTTTGCTGAGAGTTTTTAACATGAATGGATGTTGAACTTTGTCAAATGCTTTTTCAGCATCTATGGAGATGATCATGTGGTTTTTGTCTTTCTTTTTGTTGATGTGGTGGATGATGTTGATGGTCTTTTGAATGTTGTACCATCCTTGCATCCCTGGGATGAATCCCACTTGGTCATGGTGTATGATCCTTTTGATGTATTTTTGAATTCGGTTTGCTAATATTTTGTTGAGAATTTTTGGATCTACGTTCATCAGGGATATTGGTCTGTAGTTTTCTTTTTTGGTGGGGTCTTTGCCTGGTTTTGGTATTAGGGTGATGTTAGCTTCATAGAATGAGTTTGGGAGTATCCCCTCCTCCTCTATTTTTTGGAAAACTCTAAGAAGAATGGGTATTATGTCTTCCCTGTATGTCTGATAAAATTCCGAGGTAAATCCATCTGGCCCGGGGGTTTTGTTCTTTGGTAGTTTTTTGATTACCGCTTCAATTTCGTTGCTGGTAATTGGTCTGTTTAGATTTTTTGTTTCTTCCTGGGTCAATCTTGGAAGGTTATATTTTTCTAGGAAGTTGTCCATTTCTCCTAGGTTTCCCAGCTTGTTAGCATATAGGTTTTCATAGTATTCTCCAATAATTCTTTGCATTTCTGTGGGGTCCGTCGTGATTTTTCCTTTCTCGTTTCTGATACTGTTGATTTGTGTTGACTCTCTTTTCTTCTTAATAAGTCTGGCTAGAGGCTTATCTATTTTGTTTATTTTCTCGAAGAACCAGCTCTTGGTTTCATTGATTTTTGCTATTGTTTTATTCTTCTCAATTTTATTTATTTCTTCTCTGATCTTTATTATGTCCCTCCTTCTGCTGACCTTAGGCCTCATCTGTTCTTCTTTTTCCAATTTCGATAATTGTGACATTAGACCATTCATTTGGGATTGCTCTTCCTTTTTTAAATATGCTTGGATTGCTATATACTTTCCTCTTAAGACTGCTTTTGCTGCGTCCCACAGAAGTTGGGGCTTAGTGTTGTTGTTGTCATTTGTTTCCATATATTGCTGGATCTCCCTTTTGATTTGGTCATTGATCCATTGATTATTTAGGAGCGTGTTGTTAAGCCTCCATGTGTTTGTGAGCCTCTTTGCTTTCTTTGTACAGTTTATTTCTAGTTTTATGCCTTTGTGGTCTGAAAAGTTGGTTGGTAGGGTTTCAATCTTTTGGAATTTTCTGAGGCTCTTTTTGTGGCCTAGTATGTGGTCTATTCTGGAGAATGTTCCATGTGCACTTGAGAAGAATGTATATCCCGCTGCTTTTGGATGTAGAGTTCTATAGATGTCTATTAGGTCCATCTGCTCTACTGTGTTGTTCAGTGCTTCCGTGTCCTTACTTATTTTCTGCCCAGTGGATCTATCCTTTGGGGTGAGTGGTGTGTTGAAGTCTCCTAGAATGAATGCATTGCAGTCTATATCCCCCTGTAGTTCTGTTAGTATTTGTTTCACATATGCTGGTGCTCCTGTGTTGGGTGCATATATATTTAGAATGGTTATATCCTCTTGTTTGACTGAGCCCTTTATCATTATGTAGTGTCCTTCTTTATCTCTTGTTACTTTCTTTGTTTTGAAGTCTATTTTGTCTGATATTAATACTGCAACCCCTGCTTTCTTCTCACTGTTGTTTGCTTGAAATATGTTTTTCCATCCCTTGACTTTTAGTCTGTACATGTCTTTGGGTTTGAGGTGAGTTTCTTGTAAGCAGCATATAGATGGGTCTTGCTTTTTTATCCATTCTGTTACTCTGTGTCTTTTGATTGGTACATTCAACCCATTAACATTTAGGGTGACTATTGAAAGATATGTACTTATTGCCATTGCAGGCTTTAAATTCGTGGTTACCAAAGGTTCAAGGTTAGCCTCTTTAGTATCTTACTGCCTAACTTAGCTCGCTTATTGAGCTGTTATATACACTGTCTGGAGATTCTTTTCTTCTCTCCCTTCTTGTTCCTCCTCCTCGATTCTTCATATGTTGGGTGTTTTGTGCTGTGCTCTTTCTAGGAGTGCTCCCATCTAGAGCAGTCCCTGTAAGATGTTCTGTAGAGGTGGTTTGTGGAAAGCAAATTCCCTCAGCTTTTGTTTGTCTGGGAATTGTTTAATCCCACCGTCATATTTGAATGATAGTCGTGCTGGATACAGTATCCTTGGTTCAAGGCCCTTCTGTTTCATTGTATTAAATATATCATGCCATCCTCTTCTGGCCTGTAGGGTTTCTGTTGAGAAATCTGACGTTAGCCTGATGGGTTTCCCTTTATAGGTGACCTTTTTCTCTCTAGCTGCCTTTAACACTCTTTCCTTGTCCTTGATCTTTGCCATTTTAATTATTATGTGTCTTGGTGTTGCCCTTCTTGGATCCTTTCTGTTGGGGGTTCTGTGTATTTCCGTGGTCTGTTCGATTACTTCCTACCCCAGTGTGGGGAAGTTTTCAGCAATTATTTCTTCTAAGATACTTTCCATCTCTTTTCCTCTCTCTTCTTCTTCTGGGACCCCTATAATACGGATATTGTTCCTTTTGGATTGGTCACACAGTTCTCTTAATATTGTTTCATTCCTGGAGATCCTTTTGTCTCTCTCTATGTCAGCTTCTATGCGTTCCTGTTCTCTGATTTCAATTCCATCAATGGCTTCTTGCATTCTATCCATTCTGCTTATAAACCCTTCCAGAGTTTGTTTCATTTCTGCAATCTCCTTTCTGGCATCTGTGATCTCCTTCCGGACTTCATCCCATTTCTCTTGTGTATTTCTCTGCATCTCTGTCAGCATGTTTATGATTTTTATTTTGAATTCTTTTTCAGGAAGACTGGTTAGGTCTGTCTCCTTCTCTGGTGTTGTCTCTGTGATCTTTGTCTGCCTGTAGCTTTGCCTTTTCATGGTGATAGGAATAGTCTGCAGAACTGGGACGAGTGACGGCTGGAAGGACTTCCTTTCTTGTTGGTTTGTGGCCCTCCCCTCCTGGGAGAACAGCGACCTCTAGTGGCTTGTGCTGCGCAGCTGCGTGCAGACAGGGTTTCTGCTTCCTGCCCGGCTGCTATGGAGTCAATCTCCGCTGTTGCTGTGGGCGTGGCCTAGCTCGGGCAGCTACTCCAAAATGGTGGAGTCGCGTTGGAGCAGGAGCGGCTGGGAGGCTATTTATCTCTGTAAGGGGCCTCCCTGCTCCCTGCAGCCCAGGGGTTAGGGTGCCCAGAGATCCCGGATTCCCTACCTCTGGATTAAGTGACCCGCCCTGCCCCTTTAAGACTTCCAAAAAGCACCCGCCAGAACAAAACAACGACCACCAAAAAAAAAAAAGAAAAAAAATTTTTTTAATTAAAAAGAAAAAAAAGTTTTTAATAAAAAAAAAAAAAAAAAAAAAGTGGTCGTTCGTTTTTCTTTATTCTCCGGTGCCAGCCTCAGGCCTCTGCTCACCGGTCTTTCTGCCCTGTTTCCCTAGTGTTGGGGTCCCTATCCCTTTAAGACTTCCAAAAAGCGCTCGCCAAAACAAAACAGCAAAAAAGCAAAAAAAAAAATGGTCGCGCGCTTTTCTTATGTCCTCTGTCGCCCAGCCTCCAGTGCCTGCTCACTGTTCTTGCTGCCCTGTTTTCCTAGTATCGAGCGTCCTGCACTCTGGCCCGGATGGCTGGGGCTGGGTGCTCGGCTGTCCTGGGCTCCGTCTCCCTCCCGCTCTGCCTGCTCTTCTCCCGCCGGGAGCTGGGGGGAGGGGTTCTCGGCTCCCGCGGGGCCGGGGCTTGTATCTTACCCCCTTCGCGAGGCGCTGGGTTCTCTCAGGTGCGGATGTGGTCTGGATATTGTCCTGTGTCCTCTGGTCTTTATTCTAGGAAGGGTTGTCTTTGTTATATTTTCATAGATATATGTTGTTTTGGGAGGAGATTTCCGCTGCTCTACTCACGCCGCCATCTTCCGCCCCTTCCGAAAGGCAGATATTGTTAAGAGACAAATACAAAGATTTTAGTCTTAATGTAGCTATCAAACTGCTTTTCAGAAAGTCTGTACCATTTTTGCCTCCCAAACAGCAGTGTATAGGGCCAATTTCCTTAACTATTGATAACACTGGCTATTTAAATTTTGCTTATTTGGATATCACTGTGTATAGAAATTAAAAAAGAGCATGCAAGCCTAGTATGGCCATGTCTGGGTTGTGTAGCCTGGCAAAAGTCATCAGGCTGCCATTGTATCGGTGGCATAAAAGTCTGTAACTGCTGTACCTTCTTCGGGAATTGTGAAGTGTTATCAGTTGAAAACACACTCCTTTAAATGTATTGTCTTCCAGCATCCATTCTTGCTGACAATAAATCTGTTACCAGTAATAATTTATTATTCCTTGGTATATTACCTACTTTTCTGTCTGTCCAATAAATTAATGAAAAGTTAGATAGATTATAGTATATCCATTCAATAGATCATTACGCAGCTTTTCAAAATAATGAATTATGCATATGCATATATCATTTACTTGAATGGATATTCCTGATATATCATCAAGTGAGAAAAGCAAGTTGCAGAGAAATGTGTACCTTTTTTACAAAAACAAACATCAGACGAGAAAGATAAGTACCATATGATTTCACTTATACGTAGAACCTAAAAAACAAAACAAACACACAAAATAAAAACAGACTCATAAATAGAGAGAAAAAACTGGTAGTTGCCAAATGGGAGGGAGTAGAGGAATGGAAAAATAGGTGAAGGGGATTAAGATGTACAAATTTTTGTAAATAAGGAAGTCACAGGGATGCAATATACAGCACAAGGAATATAATCAATAATATATTCATATATGTATATATGAATATATATATAATCATAATAGGGATATATCATAATATATAATCATAATATATAATATAATCATAATAGGAATATAATCATAATAACTTTGCATGGCACTAGATGGTAACTAGACTTATTGTGGTGATCATTTCATAATGTATGTAAATGTCAAATCACTATGTTGCACACCTGAAACTAATATAATATTGCATGTCAGCTAAATTTTGATTAAAAAATTAAGATGATACGAAACACCAAATAACATTATAAGACTAAAAAATCAACAACAAAACTCTGTATGTGTAATCATATTTTGCGTATATTTTGAGCACAGAAAAAGGTACAGAATGGTAAAAACCAGGCTGTTAGTTTCAGATTATTCTTTATTATTTAGGAAAAAGGGTGAAGATTATGAGTACCTTAATAATGTTATTACATATTTGCTTAAATTTGAATTTTCTTCACAACTAGAAATTAGACATCTTTTCATGTTTATTATCATTTGGTTATATTCTTCTGTAAATTTCCTATTTTTTTCCCCATTATTCTATTTGATGGGTTTTTTAGGAATCAGTTTATAGGAATTCATTTCATTCTATTCATTTCACTGTTTTGTGGGTGTGTTTTGTACTTATATTGCAATTATTTCAATGATGTCTCAAGAGTGAGTGGAGACATTATATGTGGAATCTAAAAAACAAAACAAATGAAGAAACGGAACAGAAATAGACTCATAAACACAGAGAATGGACTGATGGTTGCCATGGAGAGAGGGTTGGGGGATGGTGAAATAGATGAAAGGAAAAATAGTGAGAATGTTTGATATCTCGATCTGGGTGACTGTTACATGAGTGTATACACATGGCAAAATCCATTGAGCTGTACACTAAGATTTTTGCATTTTACTGTATGTATCTCCATTTAAAGAGCAAGTGAAGACAAATATGTACTCAGTCTGCCATCTTGAACAGGAAGCTTCACTTAAAAAAAAAAGTCCTTAGAGCAGAATTGGAAAAATATGAAGCACTGATAACAGCATGGCTTTTGAAATTAGGCTGCTTGAGTTTTAAGTCCATCACCATACACTGAATAACCAAGTTTTGGGTTTTAAGCTCAGGTAGCCTAATTTCAAAAGCCATGCATCTGTATAAAGCTTCTTTCCATCTAAAATTAACATAATGCTTTCCTGACAGTGTGACTGAATTAAGTAAGTTATCTAATTGTGTGAAAGTGCCTAGCATAGAGACTGACAACAGAAGGGGCCTGACAAATATTGAGCGACTGGATGACAATCAGTAAGAAGTATTTTCCCTTCCTTTTCATCTTCCTGACAGATGTGACTGGACTGGTTGGCAGGAAGATGACAGATGCCAAAAACTGTTTTTCTTTTTACCATTTTCTTAAAATTATTGAGCATTTAATATGCACTGAGTAACGCACCAAAAGCCTTGAGAAAACATTCCCCTGAGATAAATGGCTCAAGTCTCTTCCCTCAAGGAAATCACATCTAATGGACAAGACTGATAAGTAAATATGTTTAAACATGGTCTGGTATGTGCCAAAATAGAGATAATTGTAAGGTGTGATTATAAGACTTAGATAGGAAGGGTTACCAACCCAAACTGGGATGGTCTGGAAAACTAATCTTAGAACTGAATCTAGAAGGATAAATAAGTTAGCAAGATAAAGAAGGATGTGTTTTCACAGCACAGGGGGCATATATGCAATCATGGGGTAGGAGAAAGCATGACCCATTTGAAGATGCCCAAGTATTTGGTAAGGCAAATAGGCATAGAAAGAGGGGTGAGGTGCCAAAAGATTAAGGTAGCCAGGAGATTGGTAGCAGAAAACTGATATACTCCCATTTGCATTTAGAAGAAACTTTTTGCCACATTTGGAGACAGGACTGAAGAGAAGTGAACCTGGAGGCGAGGAGAACATTAGGAAGTTGAAACAATAGCCCAAGTGAGAAATTATGGGGCCCTAACCCAGGGCCATTCCCATCATGCCTCCATTCACCATGAGGTCTGGGAACTGACATGCAGAGTCATTCAGTGCAGAGTCTGCATGGCCCTGAACCAAACTAAGACAAAGGCAGTAAGATATGCAGCTACAAATTTGATAAATTTGTGTAATATATTTGACAGAATTTGATGAGAGGGTAAAGAGGAAGAGTCAGCAATGATAGATTTCTAACAAAGGCAAATGCTTGAATGTGGAGCCTGTCACTGTGATTGGAACACTGACAAGAAAGGCATATTTGAAAGATGTTACTTTTGAGGATTCCTGAAGCACACCTGAGAGGGATATCCAGCAAGCAGTGGACTATATGAATCCAGAGATAGAGAGACTCTAGTCTAAAGATAAAGACCTTGAAGTAGTTGGTGTATAAGTAGCAACATAAGCTCAGGAAGTGAATGGTGTCACCCAGGGAGAAGTTGTTTAATGAGACACTAATAGAGTCAAGAACATAAACCCTGGGAGCAAATCATTTTAGAGATAAATGCTGGCCTGGAAAATAAATTAAGGAGAAACAAAAAAGGGACAACTACCAAAAAAAAAAAGCAGTGTCTCTTAAAATCCAATGGAAAATTTCAAGAAAAAAAATCATAGGGGAATCACAGGAAGATGGCGGCATGAGTAGTTCAGAGGAAATCTCCTCCCCAAAACATATATATTTATGAAAATACAATAAATACAACTATTACTAAAAGAGATACCAGTAGATGCAGTACAACAGCCAGGATACATCTACATCTGTGAGAACTCAACATCACATGAAGGGGGTAAGATACAAGCCGCGGCCAGGCGGGACCCGAAAGCTTCCCCCACCCCAGAATCCAGCGGGAAGAAAGGAGTCAGAATGGGGAGGGAGTGAAAGCCCAGGACTGCTAAACAACCAGCTCTAGAAATCCACACCCGGAACACAGACACAAGGTGCACAGGGTGCTGGATATTAGAGAAATGGAAAAGCAAAACCTGTGGACAGGTCCACGCAACTGGCGCCCCTGCGACAAAAGAAAAGTGAGTGCTTTCTGCAAGTCTTAAAGGGACAGGGACCCCATAGCTGGACAAAGTCGTCCTGGCACACTTAGCCAGCAGCTGGGAATCCAGGGAAAGCTTAGGCGCCCTAAACCCTGGGGAGGCAGCACAGCTCTGAAACCCCACACGGCACTAAGCAGCCTGCCAGTTGTTCCTCTAACAGGTGCGGAACCTGACACACCAGCCAGTAGAGGGAGAGTGGCAGTGCGTGCCGGGGTTGGCAGCACTGGAAGGGACCGGGAGCAGATTGTGTGCACCAACAGCACCAGAGAGGACCAGGAGAGGCTTGTGCGAGCCTGCAGCAGTGGTGACTGAACAGCATGGGTGCGGCTCGCATGCACCAGTGGCAGTGGAGCCAGAGAAGCCCGGTAGAGGCCTGCATGGGAGAGCCCTGTGCACACCTGCAGCAGAGCCAGAGGGAGCAGGTGCACTCCCAGTAGCCGACTGGAATCCCAGACCAAGGCACAGCTGCCTGGGCCAGACATAAAGGCTGCTGTTGGCACACAGCTGCCCGCCAGGGGCACCGCTATCACGGAGGAGTGCACCTGGTGTGCCTGCCACACCCCGCAGGGCTCTGCGCTGCTCTGACAGAGACCTATTCACAGCAGCTTAGAGGACTAACCTGGTGACTGCTCCGGGAATGCGGGTAACTGACACAGGCATCGGAGAAAGGCAAGCCAACCAGCAAGCACGAAAGGACTTTCTTCTCCCAGCTGACATACCGGCAACCTGCCTACAGCCACCACTATCACTATGAAAAGGCAAAAAAAATGTAATCCAGTCCAAGATAGTTCAGACAACACTTGAGAGAGGATCTGCAGAGACAGACCTAACCAGTCTCCCTGAAAAAGAATTCAAAATAAAAATCATAAACATGCTGATAGAGCTGCAGAGAAATATGCAAGAGCTAATGGATGAAGTCCAGAGGGAGATTACAGATGTCCAGAGGGAGATTACAGAAGTGAAACGAACTCTGGAAGGATTTATAAGCAGAATGGATAAGACACAAGAGGCCATTGATGGAATAGAAACCAGAGAACAGGAACGCATAGAAGCTGATGCAGAGAGAGATAAAAGTTTCTCCAGGAATGAAACAATATTAAGAGAACTGTGTGACCAATCCAAAAGGAACAATATCCACATTATAGGGGTACCAGAAGAAGAAGAAAGAGAAAAAGGGATAGAGTGTGTCTTTGAAGAAATAAGTGCTTAGAACTTCCCCAAAATAGGGGAGGAAATAGTTGCTCAGACTACAGAGGAACACAGAACTCCCGAGAGAGGGGACCCAAAGAGGACAACACCAAGACACATAATAATTAAAATGGCAAAGATCAAGGACAAGGACAGAGTATTAAAGGCAGCCAGAGAGAGAAGAAAGGTCACCTACAAAGGAAAATCCATCAGGCTATCATCAGACTTCCCAACAGAAATCTTACAGGCCAGAAGAGAATGGCATGATATATTTAATGCAATGAAACAGAAGGGCCTTGAACCAAGGATACTGTATCCAGCATGATTATCATTTAAATATGAAGGAGGGATTAAACAATTCCCAGAAAAGCAAAAGTTGAGGGAATTTGCCTCCCACAAACCACCACTACAGGGTATCTTAGAGGGACTGCTCTAGATGGGAGCACTCCTGAAAAGAGCACAGAACAAAACACCCAACATATGAAGAATGGAGGAGGAGGAATAAGAAGGGAGAGAAATAATCATCAGACTGTGTTTATAATAGCTCAATAAGTGAGTTAAGTTAGACAGTAAGGTAGGAAACAAGCTAACCTTGAACCTTTGGTAACCACGAATCTAAAGACTGAAATGACAATAAGTACATATCTTTCCATAATCACCATAAATGTAAATGGACTGAATGCACCAATCAAAAGATGCAGAGTAATAGAATGGATAAAAAAGCAAGACCCATCTATATGCTGCTTACAAGAGACTCACCTCAAACCCAAAGACATGCACAGATTAAAAGTCAAGGGTTGGAGAAAGATATTTCATGCAAACAACAGAGAGAAAAAAGCAGGTGTTGCAATACTAGTATCAGACAAAATAGACCTCAAAATAAAGAAAGTAGCAAGAGATAAAGAAGGACACTACATAATGATAAAGGGCTCAGTCCAACAAGAGGATATAACCATTATAAACATATATGCACCCAATACAGGAGCACCAATATATATGAAACAAATACTAGTAGAATTAAGGAGGAAATAGAATGCAATGCATTCATTTTCGGAGACTTTAACACACCACTCACTCTGAAGGACAGATCCACCAGACAGAAAATAAGTAAGGACACAGAGGCACTGAAAAACACACTAGAACAGATGGACCTAATAGACATCTATAGAACTCTACACCCAAAAGCAACAGGATACACATTCTTCTCAAGTGCACATGGAACATTCTCCAGAATAGACCACATACTAGGCCACAAAAAGAGCCTCAGTAAATTCCAAAAGATTGAAATTCTACCAACCAACTTTTCAGACCACAAAGGTATAAAACTAGAAATAAATTGTACAAAGAAAGCAAAAAGGCTCACAAACACATGGAGGCTTAAGAACATGCTCCTAAATAATCAATGGATCAACAACCAAATTAAAATGAAGATCCAGCAATATATGGAAACAAATGACAACAACAACACAAAACCCCACCTTCTGTGGGATGCAGCAAAAGCAGTCTTAAGAGGAAAGTATATAGCAATCCAGGCATATTTAAAGAAGGAAGAACAATCCCAAATAAATAGTCTAATGTCACAATTATTGAAATTGGAAAAAGAAGAACAAATGAGGCCTAAGTTCGGCAGACAGAGGGTCATAATAAAGATCAGAGAAGAAATAAAATAGAAAAGAATAAAACAATAGAAAAAATCAATGAAATCAAGAGATGGTTCTTTGAGAAAATAAACAAAATAGATAAGCCTCTAGCCAGACTTATTAAGAGAAAAAGAGAGTCAACACACATCAACAGATTCTGAAATGAGAAAGGTAAAATCATGACAGACCCCTCAGAAATACAAAGAATTATTAGAGAATACTATGAAAACCTATATGCTAATAAGCTGGAAAACCTAGGAGAAATGGACAACTTCCTAGAAAAATACAACCTTCCAAGACTGACTCAGAAAGAAACAGAAAATCTAAACAGACCAATTACCAGCAACAAAATTGAATCAGTAATCAAAAAACTACCCAAGAACAAAACCCCCAGTCCAGATAGATTTACCTCGGAACTTTATCACACATACAGAGAAGACATTATACCCTTTCTCCTTACACTTTTCCAAAAAATAGAAGAGGAGGGAATATTCCCAAACTCATTCTATGAATCCAACATCACCCTAATACCAAAACCAGGCAAAGACCCCACCAAAAACCAAAACTACAGACCAATATCCCTGATGAACGTAGATGCAAAAATACTCAACAAAATATCAGCAAACCGAATTCAAAAATACATCAAGAGGATCATACACCATGACCAAGTGGGATTCATCCCAGGGATGCAAGGATGGTACAGCATTCGAAAATCCATCAACATCATCCATAACATCAAGAAAAAGGACAAAAACCACGTGATCATCTCCATAGATGCTGAAAAAGAATTCTACAAAATTCGACATCCATTCATGATAAAAACTCTCAACAAAATGGGCATAGAGGGCAAGTACCTCAACATAATTAAGGTCATATATGGCAAACCCACAGCTAACATCATACTGAACAGCGAGAGGCTGAAAGCTTTTCCTCTGAGATCGGGAGCAAGACAGGGATGCCCACTCCCCCCACTGTTATTCAACATAGTACTGGAAGTCCTAGCCACAGCAATCAGACAAAACAAAGAAAAACAAGGAATCCAGATTGGTAAAGAAGAAATCAAACTGTCGCTATTTGCAGAAGACATGATATTGTACATAAAAAACCCTAAATACACCACTGCAAAACTGCTAGAAATAATATTGGAATTCAGCAAAGTTGCAGGATACAAAATTAACACACAGAAATCTGTAGCTTTCCTATACACTAACAATGAACTAATAGAAAGAGAAATCAGGAAAACAATTCCATTCACAATTGCATCAAAGAGAATAAAATATCTAGGAATAAACCTAACCAAGGAAGTGAAAGACCTATACCCTGAAAACTACAAGACACTCTTAAGAGAAAGTAAAGAGGTCACTAACAAATGGAAACTCATCCCATGTTCCTGGCTAGGAAGAATTAATATCATCAAAATGGCCATCCTGCCCAAAGCAATATACAGATTCAATGCAGTCCCTATCAAATTACCAACAGCATTGAAAGGAAGGAGTGACACACAGCAGCAATTCACCGGAGAATTCTGCTTTATTAGGGAAAGGTGCTGGGTTATATAGGAAGGGGCATGAGCTGATTGACGTGTCACTTCTATGGGGCTGGTGGCTATTGGCTAGGTGCTGGGATTGGGAGGATGGCGAGGGGTGATTGGGCTTCAGGTGGCACCAGCGGGAACCGAGGACCTGGAAGAAAAGCAGGAAGTTCGCCATCTTATGGGTGGGGGCCCCTCATTCCCCCCTTTCTCCTCTATGGGGTTGTGGATGTTGCTTTCTCTCTGACTGCTTCCTGCTGAACGGGGGCGGAGAAGGGAGTGAGGGCTTGAGAACTGGGAGGAAAGGGTTGATAGGACTTCCCACAGTAAGGACGAGTAGATGTTGAATTGCTGCTGTGTGTTGCTCCTTCCTTTCATTGGTGCCGAAACCCAGGAGACAGGACACCCTAACTGGGCCCCGTCTTCTCCCCGACACCAGCAGCAGCTTGCCCTCGTGCTCTTTTTCCAGCGCTGGCTCATCACACTCACCACTCCTCTCTGGCCTTTGGGTAAGTTTTCCCCCGGAGTGGGCCACTCTTCCCCGAGCTATCGCAGCACCATTGACCGTGATTGTCTGGCAAGGCCCTGATGCTCAGGGACGAGGAGGGAACTCTCCCCGCCTCAGGCCTTCACGACTGCGGTGGACCCTCAGGCCCCTCCTCCGACAGTCATAAATGCACTCACCACCCCTTCCTTTCATTAGTGCCGAAACTCTTCGGGAAAAGTTTCCCCAGGTTGGGCCACTCTTTCCCGACCTATCGCAGTGCCATTGACTGTGATTGTCCGGAAAGGCCCTGATGCTCGGGGACGAGGAGGGAACTCTCCCCGCCTTAGGCCTTCACGGCGGGGGCGGACCCTCAGGCCCCTCCTCCAACAGCCATAAACGTGATGACTCCTTTGCGGATGAGAACGCTCCCTTCCCCCCTTCCTTCTTTTCCTTCCGCCAAAAATTCCTAGTACTAGGTTCCTCGTGACTCCAGCACTCTGCCTTCTTAGAGAAGTCTGGGTGATGACCCACACTTCCTAAGAAATTCCTACTCGTATACGAGTTTCCGCAGACCACCAAGGATCATCGGGGACGCCCTTTGTCTCCTTGCAGTCTGCTCCCAGTCCGAGGATCTCCTTTTGTCTTCCCCTGTTTGTCTCCTTCTCTGTCCTTTAGCCATGGGAGCCTCCTCATCCCTCCCTGAAAGTTCACCTCTTGAATGCCTGCTCAAGCATCTAACTATCCTCTCCCTGACACCTGATATAAAACCAAAACTTCTCCGTAAATACTGCTCCCAAGATTGGCCGACATACCCCCTAGACAATAACAACCAATGGCCCGCAGGGGGAACTCTTGATCCTAACATCACTTGCGATCTTTTTAACTACTCCTAGCGCCTGAAAAAATGGAAGGAGATTCCCTATATTGAAGCTTTTTGCCTCCTAGCTCAAAATTCCAGCCTCTGCACCACCTGTTCCCCGCCCCAAGTTCTCCTAGCCTGCAAGCCATCTCCCTCCCCTCCACACACTTCCAGTCCCTCTTCGATTACCTTTGACCCAGCCGATGAACCTCCGCCATACAGGTTTCCCCCTTCAGTCCCTCCCCCTCCTACAACCCCAAGCCCTCTTCCGCCATTGCCGCCACCTCCACCTCCTCCCCCGCAGAAGCCTCCCATCCACTCCCTTCCCCCTCCTCTCCTACAACAGCCCCTCCCCCTTCCTCCACCACCATCTCCTCCCCCACATCACCCCCTCCCCCTTCATCCCCCTCACCTTCACCCCCCTGCAGATCGAGCCTGAGCCTTTCAGCCCCCCTCTAACTAAGTCCCAGGAGCCTCCTCCATCTTTGCCCCCATCACCTGTTTCTCCCCCACAGACTGAGCCAGAACCCTTCAGTCCCCCTCAGACTTGGTCCTGAGGGCCTCCCAAAATTATCAACCCCCTCCGGGAGGTAGCAGAATCCAAAGGCATCGTGCGCGTTCACGTCCCTTTCTCCTTAGGAGATTTAGCCCAACTTGAGAAATGCCTAGGTTCCTTTTCCACTGATCCCATGACATATATCAGGGAGTTTCAATAGACCCTCCAGTCTTACAGTCTCACACATCATGACATTTTCATGCTCCTAGCCAATACCCTCCTTCCTGAAGAGTAAAGACGAGTTTGGGACTTCGCCCAAACGCACGCCACCGAAACCCACAGGACTGACCCCACCTATCCCCCTGGCCCCACCGCTGTCCCCGAACAAGACCCACACTGGGATTATAACACCGCCATGGGTCTCCGCTCTCGAGATATCTTTGCCTGCTGCTTAATAGCAGGTCTGAAAAAGGCAGCTCGTAAAGTAGTCAATTTTCAAAAGCTCCAAGACATAATTCAAAGGAGGGAGGAGACTCCCTCCGAGTTCTTAGACAGACTCACTCAAGCCCTATTACAGTATACCAGCCTGGACCCAGAAACACCTGACGGAAGACATGTCCTTATGACATACTTTCTAGCTCAAAGCTAACCCAACATTAAAGCTAAACTCAAAAAGTTAGAACAGGGCCCCGCTACCCCACAGACTGAGATCCTAACAGTGGCCCTTAAAGTCTTCCATAACTGGGAGGAGGAGAAAGAATGCCATAAACAAAAGGCTGATCAGGCCAATTTCCAAATGTTGGCCCAGCTGATAAAACCACAACCTGGGCGCCCCTCTACAAACCAGCCCCCCCCCCCAGGAGCTTGTTTCAAGTGCAGAAAAGAGGGACATTGGTCAAGGGCATGCCCCTCCCTCAGATCTCCTACCACCCCATGCCCCAGATGCCACAAAAAGGGCCACTGGGGGTCTGATTGCCCTACCACCCAAAGGGGAGGCTGGACGAACAACCCCCATCCTAAGCCCGCCGTAGTGGGGCTGGCAGAAGAAGATTGACGGGGCCCGGGGGCTTCTTGCCCGACCATTTCCATCACCAAACAGGAGCCCAGGGTTACTTTAATAGTAGACGGTCGCTCCATCTCCTTCCTCCTAGATACAGGAGCCACCTTCTCAGTCTTGCGGGAATACCGGGGCCCTACCACGCCTACCATTACTCCTATAGTCGGGGTAGGAGGTAAACAGATCTTCCCATTAAAAACCCCCCCTTTTATGCACAATCCAAGACAATCCCATACCTTTCTCCCACTCCTTCCTGGTTATGCCCCAGTGTCCCATCCCTTTACTAGGATGGGACATCCTTTCTCTCCTCCATGTTTTCATAACTATATCCACTCCCACAGCCCCCAGTACTCCCTTTCTGATGGTCCTCATAGCCGACGACCCCCCTCTACCCAATGAAAGCTCCAGTTCCACCCTCATACATCCTGTAAATCCCAAAGTTTGGGACATTACAAGCTCCTCCATGGCTCTATGTCCTCCTGCCTCTATCAAATTACGTGACCCCTCTCAGTATATCTGTCAGGCCCAATACCCCCTAACCACTTCAGCCCTCATAGGCCTCCAACCCATCATTCAAGATCTTTTAAACAAAAATTACCTCAGACCCACTCACTCTCCATTTAATACCCCCATATTAGCTGTTAAAAAAACCAACGGATCTTTCCGCCTAGTCCAAGATCTCCACCTCATTAACATGGCCATCATCCCTATCCATCTCTTAGTTCCAAATCTATACACCCTTTTATCGCAGATCCCTGCCTCGGCCTCCCACTTCTCAGTCCTAGAGCTCAAGGAAGAATTTTTTTCTATCCCTCTGGACCCCTCCTCCCAAGATTTTTTCGCCTTCACCTGGATGGACCCATACACAAGACATTCTGAACAACTCACTTGGACAGTTTTGCCACAAGGCTTCCGAGATACTCCCCATATTTTTGGACAGGTCCTAGCTCAGGACCTCAAACAGTTTCATCATGATCCTCCGAGTCCACCTTATTACAATACGTGGACGATCTTCTACTCTGTAGTCCCTTGTGGGAACAGTCTCAACTTGACACTGCCTCCCTACTTAACCTTCTAGCTTCCAGAGGTTACTGGGTATCCCCCATCAAAGCTCAAATCTCTTCCCCTTCTGTCACTTACCTCGGATTCCTTCTATCTCAACAAAGAAAGTCCATTACCTTAGACAGAAAACGGCTCCTCTCTGACCTGACCATTCCCAAAACCAAGACAGAAATCCTTTCCTTTCTAGGCCTGGCTGGGTATTTTAGAGCGTGGATCCCTAACTTCTCCCTGTTGGCAATACCCCTATATGACCTCAGCAAGGGCCCCCCTGAAGAACCATTATCCTCCTCACCCTGACACTCCTTCATTAAGCTCCGTGGAGCCCTTGTGGAAGCCCCAGCTCTCCATCTTCCTGATTTGTCAAAGCCCTTCTCATTATACATTCATGAGAGGTCCAGTCAAGCTCTAGGAGTCCTAGGCCAACCTTATGGCTCATCCTTTGCCCCAGTAGCTTATCTTTCCAAGCAATTAGACCCCACAGTTCAGGGATGGGCCCCCTGCCTACGGGCATTAGCCGCTGGACAGCTCTTGCAGAAGGAAGCTCATAGACTGTCATTCGGGGCGCCCCTTACCATTCTGTCCCCACATCACCTAAAGGATCTCTTAACCTACAAAAGTTTACAGACTCTCCCTCCCTCCAGACTCCTGACCTTACTGTCCTCTTTCCTCCAAAATCCAGACATTTCTTTCCTCCCCTGCCTGCCCCTGAATCTGGCCACTCTTCTTCCTCTACCCTACTGTCCTCATACTCCCTCGCATGATTGCCTAGAAGCCCTTCACAACTTCCTTCTGTGCCACTCCACGATCTCCGAAGGAGCCCTCTCACACTCCAACCTCATCTGGTTTACTGATGGGTCCTCCTTTAAACATGAGGGCACCCATTACGCAGGATATGCAGTAGTCTCCCTCGAAGACATCATCGAGGTACAAGCCCTACCCCCCGGTACAACCAATCAACAGGCCAAACTCATTGCAGCCACCAGAGCTTGCACTCTGGCCTGGGACACGTCTCTCACACTGTACACTGACTCCAAATACGTATTCTACATTCTCTTGTCTCGCACAGCAGTATGGAAAGAACGAGGCATCCTCGCCACAAAAGGAAATTCCATCACTAATTCAGCCTTAATTACTAAACTTCTAGAGGCTTCACAACTCCCACACCAACTGGGCATAGTCCACTGCAAATCACATCAAAAGGATGACTCCCCCATTACAAGAGGTAACAACAAAGCTGACAGAGTAGCCCGGTCGGTTGCCCTATCAGAAGAGGCACCAGACAGAGATCCGTCTGCCCTTGCGGTTTTAGCCTTATCACAAGACACCCTTTGTTCCCAGGACAAAGAGTCCCTCTTCCGCTTCTTACATGATCTGTTCCATCCTAGCCCCCAATCCTTGATCCATTTTTTACAATCCTTTTTTTCTCTCTCTCCTGAAGACAAAACCCTACTTAACCAAATCACCCGCAGGTGCACCATCTGACAACACACTAACCCTAATACCCCCCTCAAGGCCCAACCCTTCCCAGCTCATCAAGCAAGGGGTAATGTCCTCGCCACAGATTGGCAAATAGACTTCACTAACATGCCCCCTGTACGGCGTACCAGATACCTACTTGTGTAAGTAGATACATTTTCAGGATGGGTCGAAGCTTTCCCCACCACTAACAAACGAGCGTCCACGGTTGCCTCTATCCTCCTCACCCAGATCTTTCCTAGGTTCGGGATGCCCACTTCCCTCCAATCAGATAACGGCCCTGAGTTCACTGCCCAAATCATTCAGAACCTCTCCAAGTCGCTCTCACTCCCCTGGCATCTACACTGTCCTTATCGACCACAGGCTTTGGGAAAAGTAGAAAGAGCCAAAAGGACTCTAAGAGACATCCTGACCAAACTATCTCTAGAACTACACCTTGACTGGGTTCACTTACTTCCCTTAGCTCTACTCCGCATTCAGGCCCTCCCAAAGAAACCTTCCTTCTTGTCACCCTTTGAGATCATGTATGGCCACCCAATTCTACCCCCAGGGCTCCCTTCCCACAAAGGACCAATTCCTCCCAATATGGCCCTTCCGCTACTCTCTCTCCTCTGCACCAAATTGTGGAAATATCAGGATTGGCTCCTTCCTGATCCATCTGCCTCCCAAAATCCTCCTGTCTTACAGCCCGGCCAACTAGTGTTTTATAAGTCGTCAGAGGCTCGCCCCTCTCTCACCCCAAAATGGGAAGGTCCACATCCAGTTATTCTCTGCAACCCCTCGGCCACCAAGCTCTCACTGCCTGATAACTCTGTCACCCCTTGGATTCATAACTCCAGGTTGAAACCAAACACCCAGGACCCACCTTCTCTGGACACCCAAGACCCATCAGTCACAATCCAGAGTCCTTTGGATACAGCCCAAGATGCTGTCTACTCTACCACACTTCATCCCTCTGATCCCTTGAAACTCCACATCTCCCGTTCACCCCCTTTGCCATCCATAGCCGAATCATGACTTTTTCCTCCTTTACTGCTCTCTCGCTTTTTTTCCTCATTCCTATTGTCTTCCCCGCCACCCCAGCCTCCTTTGTATGGCGATTCAAAGTCAGACAGACTTACACACAGCATCAAACAAAAATTACTGCCCTCATTGCCACATCAGACTGCCCTCTGAAAGGCTGCTCCGGGCCTTTATACCTCCACTTTCCTCCCTCCCCCGAAGTGTTCACTAGCAGCTACCTTTATTCTCCCTACCTCTGCTTCCTCTATGACCAAAAACAAGCCTATTGCAGGCAATGGCCAGACACCTACGGGGGATGTCCCTACAGGTCTTGCGCCATTCACTACATGGGTAACGCCCAGTACCCAGAGTATTACTCCTCCAACCGTTTCATAAAATATCCCAACAGCTCATTCTCTTTATCAATCCCAGATCCCTGGGACTCTCGATGGGCTGCCGGAGTCACAGCCTCAGTTTACTATGGGGGGTCCTCGACCCCCCATGTACCCTTCATATCTCTCGAGAGTATGTTCCCTCTCATTCCCAGATCTCTCAAGTTGCATCAGATATCGGACATTCCGAAAAAGTCATTATCCAAACTCTTGATGGCGCCTCTTCATCTTCTTATCCCCGCCCCTCTTCCAATTTCTCCTACTCTTGGTTACAGCTCATTCAAGACACCACCATCTTTCTCAACCACACCCTCAACACAGCCAATTGTTTCTTGTGCGCATCACTACAGCACCCACTGCTGGCCGCCGTGCCCCTTAATATTTCCAACTACTCCTTCCATGCAGAAGGACAACCCCTCTGCCCCCTGGCAGACATACCCCTATGGGAACCAGAATATGCAGATAATCTCACCACCACCACTGTGCAGGCCCAACTCCACCCCCCTCCAGTGCTCTTCACTGCCTCTCTATCTACACCCCCACCTCCGACTCTAAAACTTTTACACAACCAGGACACTTCTTTTGGTGTAATGGCAGTCTTTCCAACTCACTGCCTCCCAACTCCAATATACCCTGCATTCTCGTCACCCTAATCCCACAGTTTACACTTTACAGCATGGCAGAATTTCTTGAGCTCCAACCTCCCTTGCCCTCGTGCACAAAAAGGGCTGCTTTCCTTCCCATCATGGTCGGTATCTCTTTGACCACCTCAGCCATTGGGGCAGGGTTTTCGGGAGGGGCCTTGGGTCACTCTCTGTGGGCAATTAAAGATCTCAACGCCAAACTTATCAGGGAGCCCTGACATCCACTGCCGATTCCCTGGCCTCTCTCCAAAGACAGGTCACTTCACTAGCTAAGGTCACCCTTCAAAACCGGCGGGCCTTAGATCTGCTTACAGCCGAGAAGGGCGGCACCTGCGTCTTCCTTCGGGAAGAGTGCTGCTATTACATCAACGAATCCGGCATTGTAGAAACTGACATTACCAAACTCACCGACCTTGCCTCCATCCTCCACTCTGCTTCCAATTCCAACCCATTCTCATCAATACTAACAAACCCCTCCCTTACCTGGCTGTGGCCCATTGCAGGCCCCATAATAATCATTCTTCTCGCCTGTCTCTTCTTACCCTGTATAATAAAGTTCATCAAATCCCAAGTCAGAAAAATCTCTAATCAAACTTTCAACCAGCTTTTACTCAGGAACTATCAGCTTCTGGCCACAGAAGATCCTCACCCTCACGTGACCTCCTCACCACACGCTGAGATGGACCCCTGTCTCCACTGGAAATTGTTCCTGGAAACAATAGCTGCAGACGCCTGGCTCCTGACACCCATATCCTCTTGGCACCATTGGAATCAACAGGTCCTCAACCTATGGTTACAGAGAACCTTCATTGATTTCCAACCTGAAGAAGTCCACATCTACTCGTCCTTACTGTGGGGAGTCCTATCAACCCTTCCCTCCCAGTTCTCAAGCCCTCACTCCCTTCTCCGCCCCCGTTCAGCAGGAAGCAGTCAGAGAGAAAGCAACATCCACAACCCCATAGAGGAGTAAGGGGGGAATGAACCCATAAGATGGCAAACTTCCTGCTTCTCTTCTGGGTCCTCGGTTCCCACCAGCACCACCTGAAGCCCAATCACCCCTAGCCCCCCTCCCAATCCCAGCACCTAGCCAATAGCCATCAGCCCCGTAGAAGTGACACCTCAATCAGCTCATGCCCCTTCCTATATAACCCAGCACCTTTCCCTAATAAAGCGGAATTCTCTGATGAATTGCTGCTGTGTGTCGCTCCTTCCGTTCAAGCATTCATCAATGAACTGGAACAAATAGTTCAAAAATACATATGGAACCACCAAAGACACCGAATAGCCAGAGCAATCCTGAGAAAGAATAAAGTGGGGGCATCTGGCTGCCCCCCTTCAAGCTCTACTACAAAGCCACAGTAATCAAGATAATTTGGTACTGGCACAAGAACAGAACCACAGACCAGTGGAACAGAATAGAGACTCCAGACATTAACCCAAACATATAAGGCCAATTAATATATGATAAAGGAGTCACGGACATGCAGTGGGGAAATGACAGTCTCTTCAACAGATGGTGCTGGCAAAACTGGACAGCTACATGTAAGAGAATGAAACTGGATCACTGTCTAACCCCATACACAAAAGTAAATTCGAAATGGATCAAAGACCTGAATGTAAGTCATGAAACCATAAAACTCTTAGAAAAAAACATAGGCAAAAATCTCATGGACATAAACATGAGTGACTTCTTCATGAACATATCTCCCTGGGCAAGGGAAACAAAGGCAAAAATGAACAAGTGGGACTATACCAAGCTAAAAAGCTTCTGTAAAGCAAAGGACACCATCAATAGAAAAGGTATCCTACAGTATGGGAGAATATGTTCATAAATGACAGATCCAATAAAGAATTGACATCCAAAATATATAAAGTGCTCACACACCTCAACAAACAAAAAGCAAATAATCTAATTAAAAAATGGGCAGAGGGGCTGAATAGACAGTTCTCTAAAGAAGAAATCCAGATGGCCAACAGGCACATGAAAAGATGCTCCACATCACTAATCATCAGAGAAATGCAAATTAAAACCACAATGAGATATCACCTTACACCAGTAAGGATCGCCATCATCAAAAAGACAAACAACAACAAATGTTGGCGAGGTTGTGGAGAAAGGGGAACCCTCCTACACTGTTGGTGGGAATGTAAATTAGTTCAACCATTGTGGTAAGCAGTATGGAGGTTCCTCAGAATGCTCAAAATAGACATACCACTTGACCAAGGAATTCCACTTCTAGAAATTTACCCTAAAAATGCAACACTCCAGTTTGAAAAATACAGATGCACCCCTATGTTTATCGCTGCACTATTTACAATAGCCAAGATATGGAAGCAACCTAAATGTCCATCAGTAGATGAATAGATAAAGAAGATGTGGTACATATACACAATGGAATATTGCTCAGCCATAAGAAAAAAACAGATCCTACCATTCACAACAACATGGATGGAGCTAGAGGATATTAGACTCAGTGAAGTAAGCCAGGTGGAGAAAGACAAGTACCAAATGATTTCACACATATATGGAGTATAAGAACAAAGGAAAACTGAAGGAACAAAACAGCAGCAGAATCACAGAACCCAAGAATGGACTAAAGGTTACCAAAGGGAAAGGGACTGGGGAGGCTGGGTGGGAAGCGAGGGATAAGGGCGGGGAAAAAGAAAGAGGGCATTACGATTAGCATGTATAGTGCGTGGGGAGCACGGGGAGGGCTGTGCAACACAGAGAAGACAAGTACTGATTTTACAGCATCTTACTATGCAGATGGACAGTGACTGTGAAGGGGTATATGGGGGGGACTTGGTGAAGGGGGGAGCCTAGTAAACATAATGTTCTTCATGTAATTGTAGATTAATGATACCAAAATAAAAATTAAAAAAAAATCATAAACTACAACAAACTCAATGAAGAGACCCAGGAAGGTAAAGATTGAAAAGTGTTCATCAGATTTAGAAACCAGAACGTCCATGGTGAATGGCAAGAGCAATTACAGAGGAGTCACAAGACAGAAGCCAAGCTGCCGTGCATGGGAGACTGATTAATTACTACGAGTCAGGACCCTTTCTGTTGCAAGTGTCAGAAAACCATCTCAAACTCATTTAACAAGAAAGGGATTTGCTGTACTATGCTGTTAACCTTAAAAATAAAACTGTCAGTTATTATACTAGCAAAATGGGCTTATTAGGAAATAACAGAATTGCAATTTGGGACGTTAAAACCATAGGCAAGTCTGAGGACAAAGGAAGAGGGCTGCCCTTTTATAGAGAAGTGGGCAATTGGGAGGAACTGATACAAATGAAAAGTCCACTAGCGTGAACTGGGAATAAAACACTATTCCCTGGGAGTAAACTGGTCCTCCGGGAACAGAGCTGTGTGCTGTCCCCTTTCTGCTTTAAGCCAAGTCAGCTCAGATCAAAAGCTTGTAAGACCTTCTAAAAGCTGCAAGACACAGTTGATGGGGTTCAGGGCAGGGTACCCAAAAATATGCCACCCTGTCTTATTGATTATTTTGAATTAAAGCCACCAAAGAAACAGGCAATGCAAGGATGCTGACTGCCCTTGGTCTCCCTGAAAACTGGAGATGAATATCCCATGTGAAATGTAGGCTTCATGTACCAGGAGGACAGACATCCTTACCATTGGAGACAGGGAGCTTGGAGCCAAGAAGGCTATATCAACAAACCTGGTTACTTCCTCTTCAACTTACCACCCAAACTTCTTTGCCTTGTCAATTTTTCACAAACTTAATGTTTCCTTGTCAAAAAGGTATAAAAGCTGCTTGCTTCAGTCCCTTCTTTGAATCTTACATGTTTGAGATCTCTGTGTGTATGCAATTAAATGGAATTTGTTTTTCTCCTGTTACTCTCTTATTACAGAGGTTGCCTCAGCCAAAAACCTAGAAGAGTTCAGGGAAATTTCTCTTTCCTCCCCCATGCAGCCAATATTTTCTATCATCCTGGCATTTTCCTACCATGTTTCCAAAGCTCCAGCCTCAACAGACATTTGATCTGCGACAGCTACACTGCTCTTCTAAGGGAGAGTTCAGCCAGCTATGTCATTATCACATAACAAGGAAAGACGGCTTTTCACTCAGCCAATTCCACATTTTGGAGTCTCTACCTTTTTAAATCTTGATTTGACTCGAAGGTCCTTCTGTCTTATTTTTAGAAACATGCAATCACTTGCAGTGTGATGAAATGTAGGATTTAATCGGGCTTTAAAATTTAAAACCCTTTTCAAGGCTACTAGACAATGATGAACTTTGTAGATAGATTGACTTGTAATCGAGGTCCTACGTAGACTGTTAGATGGTGAGAAGGGCTACTAAGAAAAATGAACCTGGGAAAAGGAATGGCAGAGGGCTGCAGTTTCAAAAAGGGTGTCACTAAGAAGGTGACATTTGAAGGAAGACCTGGATGAGGTACGGTTGCAAACTATGCAGGTACTCTGATACTCAGATACTCTGCGAAGAGTATCCTGAGGCAAAAGAAAAGCAAATGCAAATGTGTGGATGCTGCGGCAGCCTGGCCCACTTGAGGAACAGCAGAGAGGGCAGTATGGTTGGAGTGAAACCAGCAACGGGAGACTGGCCAGAAACACATAATTAGCAATTTCCTTATTTGGGGACATTCAAGCTTTTTCCAACTGGGCTTTGATTTTATAAATAATTTTGCACTTAGCAGTTCATAAATCATTTCTTTACTATAGACTCCTCTAAGGGGGGATCCTGGATTAAATGAAGTTCTGGATTCATAATACCAAACTGATTTCCTGAAAAGCTGTAGTTTCTACTCCCACCAAAAATGTATGAATGTGCTCATCTCATCCCTCATTGCCATGAAGCATCATCCTTTTAAAATCCTTCTCAATCTAATAGGCAAAAATGGGAATCTATTGTTGCTTTTATTTATTCTTCCTTGACTACTAATTAAGTTGAACTTTGTCATATGTATATTGGCCAGTTAGATTTCCTCATTATGTACTGTTTTTCATAAATTTTGCTCACTTATCTAAGGAATTAGTATTTTTGTTATCAATTTGCACAATCTTTTGTTAAGCATATTGCCTTAGTTCAGGCTGTCATAACAAAGTTCCATAGACTGGGTGATTTATAAATAACAGAAATTTATTTCTCACATTTTGGGAAGTTGCAAGTCTGAGATCAGGTCCTGGTGGAAACCCTCTTTGGGGTTGCAAACTGCTGACTTCTCGTTGTATCCTCACAGGGTGAAAAGAGAGCAAAGTAACTTTCTGGCCTCTTCTTAGGGGGCACTAATCCTGTTAAGGGGCTCCACCCTTATGACCTAATTGCCTCCCAAAGGCCCACCTCCAAATACCATCACACTGGGGATTAGATTTCAATAGCAATTTGTGGTGAACACAAACATTCAGTTCATACACTTATTAAATCTCCTGTCATTTCTGCTGAATCTCCCAAAATAATATCCAGAAGCAACTCAGGATCATGAGTATTCCACTTGCGATTGCTGTTCCATCCCCCTAGTGGGAGGGTCCAGGTGCTGTAGTATATAAGACCTCAGGCTCATAGAACAAGAATTAGACTCTACATTTCTCTCTCCCATCTGAGGCCAGCAAAACATTCTATCCCCTTCCTCCAACTGGCATTGCTGTCACTCAGTTCCTTCCTATTACAAGTTTCTCTTTGCTGTTCAAGTCATTAATCCATATTTTATATCAGTCTTCCTCATTATAATGTATTTTCTCCCCCACAGTGAAATCTTGTTTCTATGGTGATCCAAGAGAAAATCTGTGCAGAAGCATTGCAAATGAAAGCTTTCACTTACTTTGAGAGCTAGTGAAAGCTGACTGAGGTCAAGATCAGTAGAGATACTGAAAATGCCCCGCAGAGGTCAAAACTTTGCAGCAAGGTTAAGTCAGGAGGAAAGCAAAAAGAGCTCCTTTCTTGTCATTATAATAACCTTGCATAGGCATGAAACTTTTCACCCCCATCTTTACCTTTACATATTCAATAATGTTTTTCTTGTATTGCCTTAGACATTTGGTCTGAGACAACTTTTAAATAACTCTGACAACTTTTTAAAGCCACTGTATCAAAGAAAAGGAGAGTATTATATGACAGCTCCAGAATGGTAAAGGACTACTGGGAGCTTTCTTTTTATAAATGAAAGAGTATTTAAATAATTTTTCATATGAAAGGTAAACAAATAATAGAAGTTCAACAGCATAATTAATAAAATGGTTCTACTGAAAAGTTTAATACCTCTCCTTTAGGTTTACCCTGACATACAATACAACAGTGTTAAAGCATAATTTCCAAAAAATAGTATCATGACTCTCACATAAATATAAAATGAACAGGTGTCAAATATTATTCAACTCATTAATTAATGAGAGAACCAACAAGATGTTATGACCAATTCAAAGAACATTTGAAAATCTAGATATTTATAGGAAATGTTAGAATAAGATTTGGGGGTTAGACATAAAATTAGTTAATGTCCAACATGACAATAAACCATAATCTTTGGAATCTTCTATTCTAATGGGCAGAATTATTTGCATCTCTAACAGACAAAAATCTACACATTAGGCACTGAAAATATTCTGCCAGCTCTTCTGCCTATTTCCAAATTTAAATGATTTTTCTGACACAGACTATAAATAGTTTTGTAAGGTGGTGGAGAATACAGGTGGCTCTGGAAATGAGAGAGCCAAGAAGTCAGAAAAGGGTTCTGGGGTCCCACAAACCTTTCCTCCTGACTCAGGAAGAGAAGTGACACTTCCAGCGACCTCTAAAACCGGAAGCAAGCTATTCCTTTCTGAACTGCCCTGCTTGGCTTCCCCACATGCCCCTAGACCCAAAGAGAGCAGAGGAATATAGGCACTAAGAGGGAGAGAAGCTGCCAAGCAAGCTTCCTTCCTCCCCCAGGCACTGGGAGGGAAATAACTGCCTGGAACACCTGCTCCCAGCCAGGAGCCCACAGTCAACAGCAGCGTCCCAAACACACAATAGCATGAATTGCTCTGGCTTAAATTTGTCCCAGTGGTAGTAAGAAACAAGTAAGAGAATAACAACAGCTCAGGGGCCCCAGGGAGCAGGCAGGAAGACCAACTAGAGCAGAGGCAGTAGCCACCTTGATTATGGTGGAATAGGGGAGGACAGCCTTCACTGATGGGAGGGAGGGAGGAAAGGAGAGAAACTCTCAGACATGGAACCCTCATAAGGCAGTAGGAGAGACAAGAAGCTGGAGTCCTCCTCTATGAAGATAGACGGTGAGGTGTTGAGGAAATGGGTTTGAGGAGATTGACAGTCTGGGCTCGACTGCATCCCCTCCCCCAAATTCATATGGTGGAGGCAGAGGAGATTCAAGATGGTGGTGTGAGAGGTGAGACTGAGAACTCCTCCCAAAACCACAGATAGTATGAAAATGTAGTTAATTGATACAACTAACCTTAAAAAAACAAGAAAGAAGGCTGAACCAGACTGCATACAGACCTCACGAACAGAGCAGACCTCACGAAACAGGATAATGTAAGAAAGCCTTAATCTGGCAGGACCCAAACCCTTCCCCCACCCCAGTTCACTGGCAGGAGGAAGAGAAATGGAGCAGGGAAGGCAGTGGAAGCCTAGGACTGCTGAAAACTCAGCCCTGGAGGTCTGCTTCGGGAGCAGAAACCTACACTGTGTGGTGCTCTGGATGTTGGGGAGCTCAGACAGATGGAGTGCTTGAGAGAATGATTCTGGCCATTTGTGAAGGAGGTGATCCACACCTGGCCGCTCTGGGACAAGGGAAAGGCAGGCGGTCTGAGAGGCTTCCTGGCAGCGAGGGCTGCTGAAGGAGCTGGGTTTGCATGGAGCTTGCTGCATAGGGAAGGGGAGAGCTGGACAAGGTTGTCAGGGCATGCTGTGCTCAGCTGGTTGGGAACTTTGAGGAGCTTCAGGTGCTCCATCCCCCTGGGTGCCTACAAAGCTCTGAGGCCCCCCACTGTGATACGCAGCCTCCTGTACCTTCTTCCTAGCCTGCCAACACTGTTTCACAAACATGCAGTCACTGTGCTGGCATCAGGCCAGCCAGAGGGAGGCCCAGCCTACAACAGGTAGAGATGCAAAGCACAGAGGCTTACACCTGTGTGCTTGGCTTGCTGGCTCTGAAACCAGAGACAGGCACTGCAGACAGGAATCAGGAAACAGATCTTTCCTCCTCCCAGGCACCAGCTCTGCTCCCCTACAATCCCCAACCTCACTCTAGGGAATGAGCAGCTCCAGAGACTGGAGCTTCCAGGCACTAGTAGGCACCACACAGAAATATGAAATGTCAAAAGAACATGGTTCAGACCAAAATGTCATAAACACCAGAAAAAGGGTCAAATGAAACTGAACTCACCAATCGGCCTGAAAGAGAGTTCAAAATAAAAATCATAAACATGCTTGCGAAGATACAAAAAAATATTCAAGAACTCAGTAATGAATTTAAGACAGGGATTCAATCATTAAGAAATTCCATATCTGAAATGAAACACACAATGGAGGGATTTAAAAGCAGATTAGATGTAGTAGAAGAGATGGTAGATGGAATAGAAATTAGAGAAGAGGAATACAAAGAAGCTGAGGCTCAAAGAGAAAAAAGAATCTCTAAGAGTGAAAAAATATTGAGAGAACTGTGTGATGAATCCAAACGGAACAATATTCGTATTATAAGGGTACCAGAAGAAAAAGAGAGAGAAAAATGGTTAAAAGTGTCATTGAGGAGGTAATTGCTGAAAACTTCCCCAATCTGGGGAAGGAGATAGTCTCTCAGGACATAGAGGTGCACAGATCTCCCGACACAAGGGACCCAGGAAGACAACATCAAGACATATAATAATTAAAATGGCAAAGATCAAGGATAAAGACAGACTTTTAAAAGCAGCTAAAGAGAGAAAAAGAATATATACAAAGGAAATCCCATCAGGCTATCATCAGATTTCTCAACATAAACTTTACAGTCCAGAAGGGAGTGGCAAGATATATTTAATGCAATGAAGCAGAAGGGCCTTGAACCAAGAATACTATATCTGGCAAGGTTATCATTGAAATTTGAAGGAGGGATTAAATAGTTTTCAGATAAGAAAAAGTTGAGAGAATTTACCTCCCACAAACCACCTCTACAGAGCATTTTGGAGAGACTCCTATAGATGGAAGTATTCCTAAGGTGAAATAGATGTCATCCAAGGGATAGATAAAGAGTGCAGAATATGATTCATAACATACAAAGAATGGAGGAGGAAGAAAAAGGAGGAAAAAATAAAAAGAGAGAGAACATTTAGGTTGTGTTTGTAATAGCACACACAGTGAGTTAAATTAGACTGTTAGATAGTAAGGGAATTACCTTTGAACCTTTGGTAACCATGAATCTAAAGCCTGCAATGGCAATAAGTATGTACCTATCGATAATCACCCTAAATGTAAATGGTCTGAATGCACCAATCAAAAGACATAGAGTCACTGAATGGATTAAAAACAAGACCTGTCTATATGCTGCCTACAAGAGACTCACTTCAAACCCAAAGACCTACACAGACTGAAAGTAAAGGGATGGAGAAAGATATTTCATGCAACTAACAGGGAGAAAAAAGCAGGAGTTGCAGTACTTGTATCAGACAAAATAGACTTCAAAACAAAGAAAGTAGCAAGAGACAAAGAAGGATATTACATAATGATAAAGGAGTCAGTCCAACAAGGGGATATAACTGTTATAAATAAATAAGAGGACACCCAACACAGGACCCCCTACATATGTGAAACAAATACTAACAGAATTAAAGGGGGAAATAGAAGGCAATGCATTCATTTTAGGAGACTTCAACACACCACTCACTCCACAGGACAGATAAACCAGAAAGAAAATAAGTAAAGAGACAGAGGCACTGAAAAACATATTACAACAGATGGACCTAATGGACATCTACAGAACACTTTATCCAAAAGCAGTAGGATACACATTCTTCTCAAGTGCACATGGAACATTTTCAAGAATAGATCACATACTAGGCCACAGAAAGAACCTCAGTAAATTGTACCAACCAGCTTCTCAGATCACAAAGGTATGAAACGAGAAGTAAATTAAACAAAGAAAAGGAAAAAGCCCACAAACACATGGAGGCTTAATAACATGCTCCTAAATAATCAATGGATCAATGACCAAATAAAAGCAGAGATCAAGCAATATATGGAGACAAATGACAACAATGATTCAACAACACAAAATCTATGGGACACAGCGAAGGCTGTGCTAAGAGGGAAATATACTGCAATACAGGTCTACCTCAGGAAGGAAGAACAAATCCCAAATGACAGTCTAAACTCACAATTAATGAAACTAGAAAAGGAAGAACAAACAAGGCCCAAAGTCAATAGAAGGAGGGACATAATAAAGATTAAAGCAGAAATAAATAAAATTGAGAAGAATAAAACAATAGAAAGAATTAATGAAAGCAGAAGCTGGTTCTCTGAGAAAATAAACAAAATAGATAAACCACTAGCCAGACTTATCAAGAAAAAAAGAGAGTCTATACACATAAACAGAATCAGAAATGAGAAAGGAAAAATCACTATGGACAACACAGAAATACAAAGAATTATGAGAGTGTACTATGAAAAATTATATGGTAAAAAACTTGATAACCTAGAAGAAAAGGACAACTTCCTAGAAAAATACAACCTTCCAAGGCTGACCCAGAAAGAAACAGAAAATCTGAATAGACCAATTACCAGCAAAGAAATTGCATTCATAATAAAAAACTACCTAAGAACAAAACTCCTGGACCAGATGGTTTCACTGCTGAATTTTATCAAACATTTAGTGAAGACATAAAACCCATTCTCCTTAAAGTTTTCCAAAAGTAGAAGAGGAGGGAATACTCCCATACTCATTCTGTGAGGCCAACATCACTCTAATACCAAAACCAGGAAAAGACACCACAAAAAAAGAAAATTACAGACCAATAACTCTGATGAATACAGATGCAAAAATACTCAACAAAATATTAGCAAACTGAATTAAAAAAATACATCAAAAAGATCATCCATCATGATCAAGTGGGATACATCCCAGGGATGCAAGGATGGTACAGCATTCGAAAATCCATCAACATCATCCACTACATCAACAAAAAGGACAAAAACCATATGATCATCTCCATAGATGCTGAAAAAACATTTGACAAAATTCAACATCCATTCATGATAAAAACTCTCAACAAAATGGGTATAGAGGGCAAGTACCTCAACATAATAAAGGCCATATATGATAAACCCACAGCCAACATTATACTTAACAGAGAAAAGCTGAAAGCTATTCCTTTGACATCGGGAACAAGACAAGGATGCCCACTCACCCCACTTTTATTCAACATAGTTCTGGAGGTCCTAGCCATGGAAATCAGACAACACAAAGAAATAAAAGGCATCCAGATTGGCAAGGAAGAAGTTAAACTGTCCCTGTTTGCAGATGACATGATATTGTACATTAAAAAAACCCTAAAGAATACACTCCAAAACTACTAGATCTAATATTTAATTTCAGCAAAAGTTGTGGGATACAAAATTAATACACACAAATCTGTTGCTTCCTTATACACTAACGATGAACTAGCAGAAAGAGAAATCAGGAAAACAATTCCATTCACAATTGCATCAAAAAGAATAAAATACTTAGGAATAAACCTAACCAAGAAAGTGAAAGACCTATGCCCTGAAAAATAAAGGACACTCTTAAGAGAAATTAAAGAGGACATTAATAAATGGAAATTCATCCCATGCTCTTGGCTAGGAAGAATTAATATTGTCAAAATGGCCATCCTGCCTAAAGCAATCTACAGATTCAATGGAATCCCTATCAAAATACCTACAGCATTCTTCAATGAACTAGAGCAAACAGTTCTAAAATTCATATGGCATGACAAAAGACCCTGAATAGCCAAAGCAATCCTGAGAAGGAAGACTAAAGCAGATAGAATTATGCTCCCTGACTTCAAGCTCTACTACAAAGCCACAGTAATCAAGACAATTTGGTACTGGCATAAGAACAGACCCATAGACCAGTGGAACAGAATAGAGAGTCCAGATATAAACTCAAGCATATATGGTCAATTAATATATGATAAAGGAGCCATGGATATACAATGGGGAAATGACAGCCTCTTCAACAGCTGGTGTTGGCAAAACTGGACAGCTACATGTAAGAGAATGAAACTGGATTACTGTCTAACCCTATACACAAAAGTAAACTCAAAATGGATCAAAGACCTGAATGTAAGTCATGAAACCATAAAACTCTTAGAAAAAAATAGAAGAGGGAGGATTAAAGATGGCGGAGTGAGAGGTGAGACAGAGGCTTCCTTCTAAAACCACATATAGTATGAAAATATAATTAATACAGCTAATTCTGAGAGAGCAACAGGAAAGAGGACTGCGCCAGACTGCATACACCAGGAGAAAAGAGCAGACCTCACAGAACAGGGTAACTTTCCAAAGCTGTGTCCCAGCAGGATCCAAGCCCTTCCCCCACCCCAGCTCACTGGCGGGAGGAAGAGAAACTGAGCAGGGAGGGAGTGGAGGCCTGGGACTGCTGAATACCTAACTCCAGAGATCTGCTCTGGGAGCACAAACATACATTTCATGGTGCTTTCATGATACTCTCATGATTATGGGATTGGAAAACTAACAGAGGCAGAATTCCTGGAGAGACTGAGATTCCAGCCACTTGCAGAAAGCAGGGATTCATATCCAACTGCTCTGGGACAAAAGCTTATACCTGTGTGCTTGGCCCACTGGTTCAGGCAGTGGAGACAGGCATATCAGCCATGAAGCAGGGAACAGCTCTTTCATCCCCCAGGGCACCAATCCCACTCCCCTGTAACCCCGACATTCCCTCAGGGGCTGAGCAGCTCCAGAAAGTAGAGCTTCTGGGCACTAGAGGGCGCCACACACAAAAATGAAATGCCAAAGGAACCTGGTACAGAGTAAAATTAATATAACCCCTGAGAAAGATGATATGGACCTCATGACTCTTCCTGAAAGGGAGTTCAAAATAAAAATCATTAACATGCTAATGGAGGTATGGAACAATATTCAAGAACTCAGGAATGAATTCTGGTCAGAGATCCAATCATTGAAGAGTACAATGGAGGGAATTAAAAGCAGATTGGATATGGTGGAGGAGACAATAAATGAAATAGAAACTAGAGAAGAGGAATATAAAGAAGCTGAGGCACAGAGAGAGAAAAGGATCTCTAAGAATGAAAAATTATTGAGAGAACTGTGTGACCAATCCAAACAGAACAATATTTGCATTATAGGGGTACCAGAAGAAGAGAGAGAGAAATGGATAGAAAGTGTCTTTGAGGAGGTAATTGCTGAGAACTTCCCCAATCTGTGGAAGGAGATAGTCTCTCAGGCCATGGAGATCCACAGATCTCCCAACACAAGGGACCCAAGGAGAACAACATCAAGACATATAATAATAAAATTGGCAAAGATCAAGGATAAAGACAGACTATTTTAGTATTAAAAGCAGCCAGAGAGAGAAATAAGATCACACACAAAGGAAAGCCCATCAGGCTAACATCAGACTTCTCAGCAGAAACCTTACAGGCCAGAAGGGAGTGGCATGATGTATTTAATGCCATGAAGCAGAAGGGCCTGGAACCAAGATTTCTTTATCCAGCAAGATTATCATTTAAATTTGAAGGAGGGATTAAACAATTTCCAGATAAGCAAAAGCTGAGAGAACTTCCCTCCCACAAACCATTTCTACAGTCTATTTTGGATGGACTGCTATAGATGGAAGTGTTCCTAAGGTTTAATAGCTGTCACCAGAGGTAATGAAACCACAGTAAAGAAAAATATATATAGGCAAAAATCTCTTGAGATTCTTTTTGTAGCAGCCCTAGCCCACTAATACAACTGGCAAAGGTGTAAATACATATTGAGGGGAAATAGAGATGGTCCTGAGAAAGACTGTACAGAAAGATTGCCAGGTGATGCTCAAAGTCAAAATTATACTGGAAGGCTACAATTTTTTAGTGAATTTACACAAGTTTTACACAACAGCAGAGCAGTAGAAAAGAAAAGACATTTTGATTGATTAAGCACAAGAGTTCTCCCAAAGGAGCAGAATAGAAAAGCAGTGAGGAAAATAAGAGGGCACTTACAAGACAGTGATTGCAGTGATATATTGTGCAACCTATATGCAGAAGGAAAGAGGGGAGGGCATCACTACATTAGGACAAAATTAAAGGATGAAGGAACAGAAATTCTCCATAACATAGACAAGCTATGTTAGAGGAAACAGAGCAGAAAGGGGTAGAGGAACAGGAATTTGTGCTCAGAGAGTAGGATTTATACATTTAACATTTCGAGATGGAAGATACCTGGATGATAACAAATCTAAGTTAACACTGTGTTTGAGAGTGGCTGATGTGAAATTGAGCTGAAGGTCACTGGAACTGAGGATGTCAAAGAATTGTGAGGCTAAATACTGAATTAGGTGGACAATGAGGTCACCCAGATTTGGGGTGGGACTTGGGAGTAAAGAGGAATCTTGTGAGCCAGTCTTCCATGAATGAGGGGAATGGCAGCAGGCTGGTCATTCAGAAAACACTTATGGAACATACACCATGATCCCAATCCCAGGAATATGGCAAAAAGTAAGATAAATGATCCCTGTGATTCTGGAGGTGAGGAAATGGAGGATGCCAGCAAGGAGTGACTGAAGGCGGAAAGGCCTGAATTTATGAATGAACATTTATACAAGACAGCAAAGCAGAACTGGATTGGAAGTGGCATTGGGAAACTAGGAGAATGTGGTGATCCTGAGTCCGCAATAACATAAGCTCCATGTTGGCACCTAGGGATCTTATATTTCTCATTCACTACTCTATTCTCAGTTCTACATAGAAAATGCCAGAAGCATAATAGGATGGCAGAATATTTGTTAAATGTTGAAGGATACCACCTCAAAGGGTAAGGTGGAGCATTACAGAAAGAAAAGCCTCCCCCAATTAGGAGCTGAAAATGTTTCATCTACTTGTGATACTCCTTAAAACAACTTCTATTAGGTTAATGAGCCTAGTACAAGACTTCCTTAGTCTGAAACATGAGCAGGAGAATCACTGGGCCAGAATGAAAGATGGCAGTTAATTCATTCAACAAATATTTATTGAGCATCAAATATATGCAAAGTGTTCATGGCTACAAACAAGACTGACTAAGTGCCTGGTCTTATGGAACCTGCATGTGATGTATAAGGTATGTAATAAACAAACAAACCATCAAATAAAAATGATAAATTCAAAGGGCTAAAGAGAGAGTTGTAAAGAAGACAAAACAGGATAATGTCATAGAAAGTGACTTGGGTGGGAGCAACATTACATAGGGTGGTCAAGAGGAGGTATCTCAGAGGAGGTTTGTTTGGTCTGAGACCTGAAAGATAAAACCAACCACTATCACCAACAACAAAAAACAAGCATGGTAAGGAGAATGTTCTAGGTAAAGGGCAAAGCATGTGAAAAGATGCTGTTTGTGGAACTACAAGAAGCCCAGTGTGACTGGAGCATGGTGAGTGAGGTAGAATGTGGTAAGGATGAAATCAGAGAGGAAAGCAGAGACTGGACTATGTAAGACTTGAAAGATGAAAGAATTCTCTTTTCCTTTTCTTCCTGGGTACACAGTTAGTATATATTTCCCAGCCCACTTTAAAGTAAGTGTAGCTTGAAATTTCTCAAGATGAAAAATACAGTATCTTAAATGTAAATATTTATAGTAACTTGGGCACTGAAGAAGGAAATATCAGTGCCTTGAAGGCATAGCAACATAATCCACTCAAAATGAAGCACAGAGAGAAAGAAGGCTGGAAAAATTGAACAGAGCTTCAGTAACCGGTGGGAAGTAGTATAACGTACATGTAATTGGAGTCCCATAAGGAGAGGAGAGGATACCAGGTGTTTATAGCTGTTTTATTCATAATGGCCAAAACTTGGAAGCAACCAAGATGCCCTTCAGTAGGTGAATGGATAAATAAACTGTGGTATCATCCATCAATGGAGTATTTTTTCACTGTGGATTATTCACACATGAAATACTACTTAGCAATATAATGAAATGAACTACTGACAGATGCAACAAAGATGAATCTGAAAAGCATTATGGTCAGCAAAAGAAGCCAGATGTAAAGCATACATATACTGTGTGATTCCCCTTAGATAAAACTTTAGAAAAAAACAAATCTGATCTATAATGACAGAACACACATCAATGGTTGCCTTGGGTTGGGGGCAAGGGTAACAAATGTGCTGGGGCACAAGAAAACTTTTGAGAACAATGGAAATGTTCTATATTATAATTTTGAGAGTGGTCACATGTCTGTAAAAGTTTACTAACACTCAATTAAAAGTTCAGTTGAAATGGTATGTTTTATTGCATGTAAGCTAAATAATAATAAATAATGAGCAAAATAGGGTTTTAAAGGAAAATATATGGTGATAATGATATTCTCAAACTGCACAAACAGATTTTAATTAAAAAAATATTTACAAAACAGAGGACCAGATTTGGAGCAGCCATCGTGGTATAGTGTAGTATCCCTGGCCCAGCAACAGTAAGAAGACATTGCCATTCCTAGGCCTGAAGGGGCAGGAGGAGAGCTCTCACGGAAACCAAGTTGTATGGGAAGTGCCACCTGAAAAGTGCCATAGCCTTTGGTGGAGAGAATGGCCCAAGAGGCATCAGACAAAAAGGGAACCTGAGAAAGAAACTCTCTGACCCCACTCTTCTCCCACCCTCCACTCTCCTTTAGTACTTCCCACTGACCCAGCCCAACTGGGAGCCAGAGGTCAAGGGGGCCTGCTGAAGTAATCTGTACAGCTCAGCCTCCTGGAATACAGAGTACGGTGGAGAAGTGTGGAAAGTGCATCAGGAGGTACAGATGGAAGGTATCCAGCCCAATTTCCAATTTCATGGGAAATGACAGAAGGAAGAGAGGGAGAGGTAAAGGTCTTAGGGATGAGGGCCTGTGGTAAGGAAGGGACTAATCTAGGAATGAAGCTTCAAGGTCAAGGGAACTGTTCATATATCACTACTGAAACAGGGGTAAGACCAATTTAGAAGTTTCCAGACTTCTAATTACCAAATGAAAAGTTTCAAACATCTTGCCTTTCTCCTTATCTCCTGAGCAAGTTTCCCCCATGACCTTGGACCCTAAGGCTCCCCACCTCCACATGCTCACCATGCCTCCAGTTTCCCACCAAAGACCATGGCCCTACTGTCTTAACCAGCCTGCTTCATGGCTTAGGGGGGCAGCCAGCTACCACGGTGTCGTCCCCTCCAATGCAGCTGGCATCTGAAGAGCACAGGAAGGACACAGTCCTCACACCTTCCTCAGGCTCCCCATACCTGAGGGAAAAGAGAAGGGCTGAGGTCACAGCCCACACAGTGCTGAGACGGCCTCTGGTCTGCTGGCCCAGAGGGGGCGCACTGTTGACCCTACTGACCAACACTCCACAGGACTCTAGTCAACGCAGGCTCTAGGGAAGGTCATGGTGGGCTCAGCAGGACCACTCCCACCCTCAAGCCCCCAGCTCCAGGACGGTGCTGTCCTCAGACTTCCACAAGGAGACTGGGAGAACACTGGGGCGCTGTTTCTTCTTAAAACTGAACCTTTCGGGGGATCATGAGAAGATGGCAGCATGAGTAGTTCAGAGGAAATCTCCTTCCCAAAACATATATATTTATGATAATACAATAAATACAACTATTCCTAAAAGAGACACCAGTGGATGCAGTACAACAGCCAGGATACATCTACATCTGTGAGAACTCAACATCACATGAAGGGGGTAAGACACAAGCTGCACCCAGGCGGGACCCAAATGCTCCCCCACCCCAGAACCTGGCGGGAAGAAAGAAGTCAGAACGGGGAGGGAGTGAAAGCCCAGGACTGCTAAACAACCAGCTCTAGAAAACCACACCCAGAGTGCAGACACAAGGTGCACGGGGTGCCGGATATTAGAGAAATGGAAAAACAAAACCTGTGGGCAGGTCCCACAACCGGCAACCCTGAGACAAAAGAAAAGAGAGTGCTTTCTGCAAATCTTAAAGAGACAGGGACCCCATAGCTGGACGAAGTTGTCCCAGCACACTTAGCCAGCAGCTGGAATCCTGGGGAACCTTAGGCACCCTAAAGCCCAGGGAGACAGCACAGCTCTGAAGCCCTTATGGCACTAAGCAGCCTGCCAGTTGTTCCTCCAATGGGTGTGGACCCTGACACACCGGCCTAGTACCAGGAGAGTGGCAGTGCATGCTGGGGGCGGCAGCACCGGAAGGGACTGGGAGCAGATCACGTGCGCCAACGGCACCAGAGGGGACCAGGAGAGGCTTGTGCAAGCCCGCAGCGGCGGCAAACGAACAGCCCGGGTGCAGCTCGTGTGCACCGGCAGCAGTGGAGCCAGAGGAGCCTGGTAGAGACCTGCACGGGAGAGCCCCGTGCGCACCTGCAGCAGAGCCAGAGGGAGCAGGTGCACTCCCAGCAGCTGACTGGAATCCCAGCCCAATGCACAGCCACCCAGGCCAGACACAAAGGCCGCTGCTGGCACACAGCTGCCCGGCAGGGGTGCTTCAATCACAGAGGAGCGCACCTGGCATGCCTGCCACTCCCCACAGGGCTCTGCACTGCTCTGACAGAGACCCCGCCCACAGCAGCTTAGGGGACTAACCCGGTGGCTGCTCCAGGAATGCAGGTAACCAACACAGGCAGTGGAGAAAGGCAAGGCATCCAGCAAGCAGGAAAGGAATTTCTTCTCCCAGCTGACACACCCACAACCTGCCTACAGCCACTGCTATCACCATGAAAAGGCAAAAAAATTTAGTCCAGCCCAAGATAGTTCAGACAACACCTGAGAGAGGATCTGCAGAGACAGACCTAACCAGTCTCCCTGAAAAAGAATTCAAAATAAAAATCATAAACATGCTGATAGAGCTGCAGAGAAATATGTAAGAGTTAAGGGATGAAGTCCGGAGGGAGATTACAGACATCCGGAGGCAGATTACAGAAGTGAAACGAACTCTGGAAGGATTTATAAGGACAATGGATAAGACGCAAGAGGCCATTGATGGAATAGAAACCAGAGAACAGGAACGCATAGAAGCTGACGCAGAGATAAAAGGATCTCCAGGAATGAAACAATATTAAGAGAACTGTGTGACCAATCCAAAAGGAACAATATCCACATTATAGGGGTACCAGAAGAAGAAAAAAGAGAAAAAGGGATAGAAAGTGTATTTGAAGAAATAATTGCTGAGAACTTCCCCAAACTGGGGGAGGAAATAGTTGCTCAGACTACAGAGGAACACAGAACTCCCAAGACAGGGGACCCAAAGAGGACAACACCAAGACACATAATAATTAAAATGGCAAAGATCAAGGACAAGGACAGAGTATTAAAGGCAGCCAGAGAGAGAAAAAGGTCACTTACAAAGGAAAATCCATCAGGCTATCATCAGACTTCTCAGCAGAAACCTTACAGGCCAGAAGAGAATGGCATAATATATTTAATGCAATGAAACAGAAGGGCCTTGAACCAAGGATACTGTATCCAGCATGATTATCATTTAAATATGAAGGAGGGATTAAACAATTCCCAGAAAAGCAAAAGTTGAGGGAATTTGCCTCCCACAAACCACCACTACAGGGTATCTTAGAGGGACTGCTCTAGATGGGAGCACTCCTGAAAAGAGCACAGAACAAAACACCCAACATATGAAGAATGGAGGAGGAGGAATAAGAAGGGAGAGAAATAATCATCAGACTGTGTTTATAATAGCTCAATAAGTGAGTTAAGTTAGACAGTAAGGTAGGAAACAAGCTAACCTTGAACCTTTGGTAACCACGAATCTAAAGACTGAAATGACAATAAGTACATATCTTTCCATAATCACCATAAATGTAAATGGACTGAATGCACCAATCAAAAGATGCAGAGTAATAGAATGGATAAAAAAGCAAGACCCATCTATATGCTGCTTACAAGAGACTCACCTCAAACCCAAAGACATGCACAGATTAAAAGTCAAGGGTTGGAGAAAGATATTTCATGCAAACAACAGAGAGAAAAAAGCAGGTGTTGCAATACTAGTATCAGACAAAATAGACCTCAAAATAAAGAAAGTAGCAAGAGATAAAGAAGGACACTACATAATGATAAAGGGCTCAGTCCAACAAGAGGATATAACCATTATAAACATATATGCACCCAATACAGGAGCACCAATATATATGAAACAAATACTAGTAGAATTAAAGGAGGAAATAGAATGCAATGCATTCATTTTCGGAGACTTTAACACACCACTCACTCCGAAGGACAGATCCACCAGACAGAAAATAAGGACACAGAGGCACTGAAAAACACACTAGAACAGATGGACCTAATAGACATCTATAGAACTCTACACCCAAAAGCAACAGGATACACATTATTCTCAAGTGCACATGGAACATTCTCCAGAATAGACCACATACTAGGCCACAAAAAGAGCCTCAGTAAATTCCAAAAGATTGAAATTCTACCAACCAACTTTTCAGACCACAAAGGTATAAAACTAGAAATAAATTGTACAAAGAAAGCAAAAAGGCTCACAAACACATGGAGGCTTAAGAACATGCTCCTAAATAATCAATGGATCAACGACCAAATTAAAATGGAGATCCAGCAATATATGGAAACAAATGACAACAACAACACAAAGCCCCACCTTCTGTGGGACGCAGCAAAAGCAGTCTTAAAAGAGGAAAGTATATAGCAATCCAGGCATATTTAAAGAAGGAAGAACAATCCCAAATAAACAGTCTAATGTCACAATTATTGAAATTGGAAAAAGAAGAACAAATGAGGCCTAAGGTCAGCAGATGGACGGACATAATAAAGATCAGAGAAGAAATAAATAAAATTGAAAAGAATAAAACAAAAGAAAAAAAATCAGTGAAACCAAGAGCTGGTTCTTCGAGAAAATAAACAAAATAGATAAGCCTCTAGCCAGACTTATTAAGAGAAAAAGAGAATCAACACACATCAACAGATTCTGAAATGAGAAAGGTGAAATCATGACAGACCCCACAGAAATACAAAGAATTATTAGAGAATACTATGAAAACCTATATGCTAATAAGCTGGAAAACCTAGGAGAAATGGACAACTTCCTAGAAAAATACAACCTTCCAAGACTGACCCAGAAAGAAACAGAAAATCTAAACAGACCAATTACCAGCAACAAAATTGAATCAGTAATCAAAAAACTACCCAAGAACAAAACCCCCAGGCCAGATGGATTTACCTCGGAACTTTATCACACATACAGAGAAGACATTATACCCATTCTCCTTAAAGTTTTCCAAAAAATAGAAGAGGAGGGAATACTCCCAAACTCATTCTATGAAGCCAACATCACCCTAATACCAAAACCAGGCAAAGAACCCACCAAAAAAGAAAACTACAGACCAATATCCCTGATGAACGTAGATGCAAAAATACTCAACAAAATATCAGCAAACCGAATTCAAAAATACATCAAGAGGATCATACACCATGACCAAGTGGGATTCATCCCAGGGATGCAAGGATGGTACAACATTCGAAAGTCCATCAACATCATCCACCACATCATGTAAAAGAAGGACAAAAACCACATGATCATCTCCATAGATGCTGAAAAAGAATTCTACAAAATCAACATCCATTCTCAACAAAATGGGCATAGAGGGCAAGTACATCAACATAATTAAGGTCATATATGGCAAACCCACAGCTAACATCATACTGAACAGCGAGAGGCTGAAAGCTTTTCCTCTGAGATCGGGAGCAAGACAGGGATGCCCACTCTCCTGACTGTTATTTAACATAGTACTGGAGGTCCTAGCCACGGCAATCAGACAAAACAAAGAAAAGCAAGGAATCCAGATTGGTAAAGAAGAAGTCAAACTGTCACTATTTGCAGATGACATGATATTGTACATAAAAAACCCTAAATACACCACTGCAAAACTACTAGAACTAATATCGGAATTCAGCAAAGTTGCAGGATACAAAATTAACACACAGAAATCTGTAGCTTTCCTATACACTAACAATGAACTAATAGAAAGAGAAATCAGGAAAACAATTCCATTCACAATTGCATCAAAGAGAATAAAATACCTAGGAATAAACCTAACCAAGGAAGTGAAAGACCTATACCCTGAAAACTACAAGACACTCTTAAGAGAAAGTAAAGAGGTCACTAACAAATGGAAACTCATCCCATGTTCCTGGCTAGGAAGAATTAATATCATCAAAATGGCCATCCTGCCCAAAGCAATATACAGATTCGATGCAATCCCTATCAAATTACCAACAGCATTCTTCAATGAATTGGAACAAATAGTTCAAAAATTCATATGGAACTGCCAAAGACACCAAATAGCCAAAGCAATCCTGAGAAGGAAGAATAAAATTGAGGGAGTCTTGCTCCCCAACTTCAAGCTCTACTACAAAGCCACAGTAATCAAGACAATTTGGTACTGGCACAAGAACAGAGCCACAGACCAGTGGAACAGAATAGAGACTCCAGACATTAACCCAAACATATAAGGCCAATTAATATATGATAAAGGAGTCATGGACTTGCAGTGGGGAAATGACAGTCTCTTCAACAGATGGTGCTGGCAAAACTGGACAGCTACATGTAAGAGAATGAAACTGGATCACTGTCTAACCCCATACACAAAAGTAAATTTGAAATGGATCAAAGACTTGAATGTAAGTCATGAAACCATAAAACTCTTAGAAAAAAACATAGGCAAAAATCTCATGGACATAAACATGAGTGACTTCTTCATGAACATATCTCCCTGGGCAAGGGAAACAAAGGCAAAAATGAACGAGTGGGACTATACCAAGCTAAAATCTTCTGTAAAGCAAAGGACACCATCAATATAACAAAAAGGTATCCTATGGTATGGGAGAATATATTCATAAATAACAGATCCAATAAAAGATTGACATCCAAAATATATAAAGTGCTCACACACCTCAACAAACAAAAAACAAATAATCCAATTAAAAAATGGGCAGAGGAGCTGAATAGACAGTTCTCTAAAGAAGAAATCCAAATGGCCAACAGGCACATGAAAAGATGCTCCACATCGCTAATCATCAGAGAAATGCAAATTAAAACCACAATGAGATATCACCTCACACCAGTAAGGATCGCCATCATCAAAAAGACAAATAACAACAAATGTTGGTGAGGTTGTGGAGAAAGGGGAACCCTCCTACACTGCTGGTGGGAATGTAAATTAGTTCAACCATTGTGGAAAGCAGTATGGAGGTTCCTCAGAATGCTAAAAATAGAAATACCATTTGACCCAGGAATTCCACTTCTAGGAATTTACACTAAAATGCAACACTCCAGTTTGAAAAAGACAGATGCACCCCTATGTTTATCGCTGCACTATTTACAATAGCCAAGATATGGAAGCAACCTAAATGTCCATCAATAGATGAATAGATAAAGAAGATGTTGTACATATACACAATGGAATATTACTCAGCCATAAAAAAACCACAGATCCTACCATTCGCAACAACATGGGTGGAGCTAGGGGGTATTATGCTCAGTGAAATAAGCCAGGCAGAGAAAGACAAGTACCAAATGATTTCACTCATATGTGGAGTATAAGAACAAAGAAAAAACTGAAGGAACAAAACAGCAGCAGAATCACAGAACCCAAGAATGGACTAATAGTTACCATAGGGAAAGGGACTGGGGAGGATGGGTGGGAAGTGAGGGATAAGGGCGGGGAAAAAGAAAGGGGGCATTACGATTAGCATGTATAGTGCGTGGGGAGCACGGGGAGGGCTGTGCAACACAGAGAAGACAAGTACTGATTTTACAGCATCTTACTACGCAGATGGACAGTGACTGTGAAGGGGTATATGGGGGGGACTTGGTGAAGGGGGGAGCCTAGTAAACATAATGTTCTTCATGTAATTGTAGATTAATGATACCAAAAAAAAAACTGAAACTTTCATCAAAGTAGACACAGACTATTTAAAGCCCCAGACTCCAGTTACTGCTGCAATCCACTGACTTCATTAAAGTCAGGTAGCAAGTAGTGTTTTCTCCTGAGGAAAGATTTCAGAGGCAGTGTCAGGCAGGACTGTTGGCTGTGGTAGGGGCAGAGGGGTGTGTGGGGACAGCATCACACAGACTGATGCCTCTGTGGGAGGATGGCCCCATTTGGGAGAGAGGGGTGGGCCAGAACTCTGGTCTACTCCCCACTGAGAAGAGAGACCCTGTTCTGCAAGAAGGTGAGAGGCTGCTGTTCCCAAAGGCTGCAGGGCAAAGCTCCTGAGTGATGGGCTGGCCTTGGGCTCTCACCAAATCACAGGTCTCTGTGGACCTTGGGAACTTGGGTGGGGCAGGAACCAGTGGGGACCATGGGGTAGGGGGTAGGGAGCAGAAACTGTCTGTGATCCTCACCATTTGGGTAAAGTCAGTCTTGATTAATCCTGGCACCAGGCAGTTCAGTCGGATGCTTTCTGGGGCCAGTTTTATAGCCAGAGACTTTGAGAGGCTCAACAGTGCTGGTTTCCAGCTATTGCAGACTCCCATCTTCTAAAGAGCAAAATTAAGTAGACAAAGTAGATTGGATTTGGGAGGAGGGAATGTTACCTGAACAGCCATACCAAGAAGATACACTTGACTTTAGACCCCAACTAAAATGCTGTCCCCCACCTTCCACCAGCCCATAGTAACTTTCAAGCACTGAGGTTCTGAGATGGAGGAGTTTCCCCGGGCTTAGCGAAATGTCAAGCAGTCACTGCCATGGATGGTCACACTTGACAGAGAAAGCTGCACTATGCTTTTAAACTTTCAGTCAGGAAACTGAAATTAGGAAAACCCAGGACTCAGAACTTGCTTTATCACACACAAACTGCACTTACACTGGGCACATGGCTTCACATCCTTGGTTTGCAGCACTGTTGTGGCAAAGTGAGATTATAATACCGGATCTGGAGCAGCCAGGGTGTTGTGCTGGAGTCACACATCTCAAATCCATCAGTTGCTAGTTCTCCCACACTCACTGCAGGGCCTCACAACAAACCAGATTCAGCTGCCTCTCCCCTGTCGAGAGGGTTTTACACTACGTGATACTGGCACACAAGCCACCGGAGATGAGACCAGTGCTGCAGTGCTTCCCCTGTAATGAGAAAGGCAGACGGGATGAGATGAATGTGAGTTCATCTAAATGACCAGATGACCCAGAAAATTGTACTTTCATGCTAAGAGGAAATAGCTCAAGATTCATGACAAGAAAGTTCGAGAATATCTGGAACACTAGGGAGAAGCTGGACCTCTAAATGAATGGACACTAAGGTCACTGACAGGGTCCCTGCTTCCCCATCAACACAGTGGGGTGGTATTCCTTGGGCAAGGACCCAAGACTGAGAGGCACTGCTTCAGGAGAGCAGAGCCTGAGTAATGCTCACGTGTCACTGAGACCTCGTGTCAGCTGACCCCCACCAAACAGTCCCAGCCTGGCCTGCCCCTGGGTGGCCCAGGACACAGAGGAGCCAAGCTCTGCAAGGAAGGTGAGGAGGAGCAAGTGCCGCAGTGCCCTTGGCCAGAAGGGAAACAGATGAGGTAGTCCTCAGGGGAGGGACGCACCCTAGGCTACCCTTGCTCCCTGGAGCTGCCTCTAAATGGGCAAGGTCCCTGCTTCTCTGAGAGCAAAGACAGGAGGGCCAGCGGAAGGTACTTTGAGGACTTGGAAGGCAGGCCCTCCCTGCACCCCACGCCACCCCCTCCCCAGTGGATGTTTCTCTTCACCACAGTTGTCACATCCCATGGGGAAGATGGTGAGCCTGGGAATAGAGAACATTTCCTAAAGGACACACCTCCCATCTCTGCCACCATCCTCTGCTTCCTGGGCCCCACCCAAGTGCTACCTAAGGGGTAGAAAAGACCGATGTATGGACACCCCGGTGCCCATCCGCGCCTCTCACACCCTCACCCTCCATTCTCCACATGGACAGCAGCAGGCTCAGCAGCAGGGCTGGTGCCTTTGCACTGATGTCCAGGATCTAGAAGCAGAGCAATCACAGAGGCAGAGGAAAGGACAGAGGCAGTCTGTCAGGGCCTATTCTCACTGGACTTTCAGGGAACCTGTGGCCTGAGCAGAAGCTGAGCCCAGTGACCCTGCAGAGTGGCTGGGACACTGCTCCTCCGGGAGAAAGAATGTAGGATTCTGAGGTTCCTGCCCTGCCCAGGTCACAGATCCCCCCACCACCGATGTCCACAGAACCCCTCCTGTCAGTGCTGCCCTCCAGAGAGGAGGCTGGGAAACAGCAGGCAGGAAATCAGGATAGCATGTTTATAGTGACGGTCTGAAGGGAGGAGGGGTGAGGGACAGGGAATCCACAGAGAGCACTTTGTCTATGGCAGAAAATGTTCACAGCCAGGACTATTTTTTTTTACTGCAAAAGCTCCACTGTGGCTGAGGCAGAAGAAGGCAGAACTGGGAATTGGATCAGGAAAGCCATGGATTTTGAGAACTAAAACAAGGCAGTGGGCAGGTCTGCAAGGAGAGAAGGGAGCGCTGACCAGCGGGAGAAGACACCCTGGAAGGAACTGGCTCGCTTGACTGCAGGACCCATCTCCACCCACAGTCACGGGAAGGGGAGGGTCAGGACTCTGCCAATCCCTCTCTGGAGTCCCTCAGGACACCAGCGGCATGGGTCTGCCTGGACAGCCAGAGCCACTACAATGCTTGGCAGGTCCTGGCGGGGACGACAGGCCTGGATGGGGTTTCTCGTCTCAGCTGTGTCTGTGGACAGGTGAGGCATCCCTGGGACAGCCCAGAGGGGGCTCCATGGGATAGACTGAGGGGTCAGAGTGGGTGCCAGTGAGTCCAGACTGCAGCAGCCTCAGAGTCCTTCAGCATGGGCAGACTGGAAATCTTTCCTGTCATCTCAGGCCTCTGCAGCAGTGACCAGCCAAGGCCAGTCAACATAGGGAGGCTGCTGGGGCCTGGCATGGGCTGGGTGTGGTCAGGGCCCACTGAGCATACTGAGGGCAGTTTGACGCAGGTGAGCTCCATCCCCTACCTTTCCGAGCCAGTAGGGACAGGGCTGTGTAGGAGGGGTTAAATTCTTTGCTCTGGGTCATCAGCCCAACATGTTCCCAGGATGGCTGAGAGGGAGACATCTCAGCCATCCTGGGCACCCTTTACTTCACTGCTTCACCCCACATCCTCTGTCATTTCCTTGATGGACCCTCGAGGCATCTTAGTCTGGCTATCTCAGAAGCGTGCTGTGTGGCAAGTTGATTTTTTGGAGATGGCCCTGGGAAGCAATGTTAGGGGAGTGGAGGGAGTGAGACAGAGAGAAGATAGCCCATAAAATGTGCGCTATCAAGTGGGTTACCTCTATGGGGGACTGAAGTCCAATCTTAATAGGGAACTCTGAGCAACAGTGTTGAGTTTTAAAGTTATCCCACTCAAAGGGCAAGGGCACTGGGGACTTATGGTGACCAACCATCTCAGCACTTCAGGTCTGAGCACTAAAGACCCACAGTCCAGGACACTGTTCAGTCCTGGTAAACCAGGACACTTGCCTCCCCTCATGCGCTTGCATTTCCAACTCTTGTCAGCCATTGGATGAAGGCTACCCCTGAGTGACATTAATTCCTTAGCATTTCCAGCCCACCCCACCTGTGCACAGAGCAGGCTCCAGGAGCTAAAGAAATCTTCAGGAAAAGTCACAGATGCTTGGTGTTGGACGTTGGACTTCCATGTACAGAAAGGTGAGTGCTGAGGGGACATAGGCAGGATACCAACAGCACCTGTTACACAGCTCACATTTATTGATAATTATGTCCAAAGCATAGTGCTATTCACTCTACAAGAATTTTTTCATTTAATAGTCAGTAGAGCCTTTTGATGTAGCAACAGTTACTGTCCACATTTTGCAGAACTGTAAACAGAAGCACAGAGAAATGTTCAACCTCACAAGGAATAAGAGAGAAGCTCAGATTCAAATCCAAGTCTACTAAATAAAAAGTCTGCTATTTTAGTACCTAAATTACACTAGATTCTCTGGCTCCTCTCAGGAATTGAGACACATCACAATGGAAACAAGTGCTTCATCCCTCAGAAATGATGAATGCTGTAATACCTTGGGTGTCAAAGGACTGAGTGTGATCACCAAGGGCTGGAGTTAGTAAAGAAGCACTTGTGAATGAAGTGGGATGGAACTTGAATCTACAAGAGTGTTTTAGTAACTAGGGCTGAGGAATTCTCCTGGCACAGAATCTATAAGACTGGGTCTGAGGGGAACAGAGAGGCAGCCAGCAGAGGGAGAGCATGGGGCCTAGGGGAGGTGGGGTAGGGTGGGAAGGCCATGGGATTTTGGGCATTCTCTTATGGACAAAGAAAAGTTCATGGAGATTTTTTTAATTGATAATTTTTACATGAATAAATGATGATCACACTCTTCAGGAAGGCACAAACTTCATTCTAGACCCTAATGACTGAAATAGCTAGTCACTGTTTCTCTAGTACTCATTTTTGCCTTAATTCTTATTCCACTTTCTGAGTTGTCTATCCCAGACTTTATTACTAAGCCCCTGCACAATTAGGAAATCAATATAAAAAGATAACTTAACCCTTCTGAAGAAACAAAATCACAGGGTTCTGATAATAAACAAGTACACACCTCTACCGAACATAAAAGCTTTAAACAACCATGCACTTTCTACCTAAATCTCTGGGTTTCAAAGCAAGTTCAATCTTATTGATCTCAAGGGGTGTTTGCACTGAATTGTGTCCCCCTCCCCAAATTCATATGTTGAGGCCCTACCTCCACTACCGCAGAGTCGGACTGTGTTTGGAGACGGGACCTTTAAATTAGAACTAGGCTGTTGGGATACACCTTAATCCAATCTGACTGCTGTCCTTATAAGAAGAGGAAATTTGGACACAACAAAAGAGATGCCAGGGATGTGTGCACACAAAGAAAAGACTGTTTGCGAACACAGTGTGTGGAGGCCATTTGCAAGGCAAGGAGAGAGGCTTCATGAGAAACCAAATCTGCCCACATCTTCATCTTGGGCTTCCAGCCCCCAGAACTGTGAGAAATAAATTTCTGTTGTTTAAGCCACCTGGTCTGTGGTGTTTTGTTATGGCGGCCCCAACAAACTAATACATGAAGAAACCTCAACAGTATTCCTTAGCAGCTTACATTTTTACCTGTTAATCTCCCTCAATCTTCCTTTCAACAGAAAAGGTGCACAATCTGCCCCTCCTAAAGAATATGGTGCAACAAGGAGCCACCGGCCTGCATCCATGTTTGTCTGTGTGACATAATATTCCATTCCCAGTCTTGGACTATGTCTGTTGTGGAGTTGATCTACCATCTTAGTTTTCAAAGTTGTATAATCCAAAAGGACCATAATAACATATAGAGGGTTATACATTCTGAGAATATGTATACATATTTTATGCATGTTATGTACAGTATATGTACATAAATACACATATCTGTGTTAGATGCAATATGTGTTTGTGTATTACACATTAGTTGATTTGGAATGACTCAATCTATATTCTGGAAATCTGCAAAAAACTTGACATCTACCTAAAACATTTTACACATAAAAATAGATTTACAAGCAAGAACCTTTATTAACAGGTTGAAAAAAGTAAGATTGAAATGCTGAATATGGTATATTACTCAATGGGATATATGCTCTCACTAAAAATGGTGTTTATAAATAGTTTATAATAATATGGAAATCCTTCAGTTAAAATGCTAACTCAAAAATCATGAAACAAACTTTTATATTTATATTCAGAATAACTGAAGTTATATTAACACAAATGTTTACATTCAAGAAAAATGCATGAAAGTAAATAATCTGTGATGCAATAAAAGTGACATTAAATATGTACTTCAGCCTTCCTCTTCACCACAAAGCATCAGATGAAAAGGATATTTTAAAAAAATAAAGAAAGAAAAATCTAAAACAATAAAACAAATCCAAGCAATACAGCAAAACAACAGAAAAAACTTCATAAAAATTATTGGGTATTCAGAGAGAACCAAGATGGCGGCATGAGCAGAGCAGTGGAAATCTCCTCCCAAAACCACATACATTTTTAAAAATACAACAAATACAACTCTCTCTAAAGGAGAGACCAGAAGACACAGGACAACAGCCAGACTACATCCACACTTGCGAGAACCCAGCGCCTCATGAAGGGGGTAAGATACAAGCCGCGGCCCGGCGGGACCTGAGCACCTCACACCCTAGCTCCCCATGAGAGGAGAGGAGTCGGAGCCGGGAGGGAGAGGGAGCCCAGGACTGCTAAATAGCCAGCCCTAGCCATCCGCATCAGAGTGCAGACACACGGTGCGTGTGTGGGGTGCTGGAAAGCAGGGAAACAGGACAGTAAGACCTGTGAGCGGGTCCCTGCAGCTGGCGCACCCAGGACAAAGAAAAGACTTTCACCCTTTGAAAGTCTTAAAGGGACAGGGACCCCACAGCTGGATGGAAGTGCCCCAGAACACCTAGCCCAGCAGCAGGGAATCCTGGGGAACTCTGGGCACCGGAAACCCCGCAGCGCAGCTCGGAGGCCCCTCACCGCGATAAACAACCTCCTGCCTGTTCCCCCTCCAAAGCAGCACCACCATATTGGAGAAGCAGCCTGAGGCAGGCCACACCCACTGCAACTGCAGAGCTACATAAACTCCATAGCAGCTGGGCAAGATCAGAAGCCCCGTCTGCACGCAGCTGCCCAGCACAAGCCACTAGAGGCTGCTGTTCTCCCAGGCGAGGAAGGCCACAAACTGGCAAGAAGGGACTTTCTCTTACCCAACACGTGTGCCAGCTCCCCACAAATATATCAATTGCCATGAAAAGGCAGAAGAAATTGATACAGACCAAGATCACAGAGGTAAACCCTGAGAAGGAGATAGACCTAACCAGTCTTCCTGAAAAAGAATGAAAAATAAAGCTCATAACCATGCTGATGGAGCTGCAGAGAAATATGCAAGAGCTAAGGGATGAAGTCCAGAGGGAGATTAAGATTACAGACGTCCGGAGGGAGATTACAGAAGTGAAACAAACTCTGGAAGGATTTATAAGCAGAATGGATAAGATGCAAGAGGCCATTGATGGAATAGAAACCAGAGAACAGGAATGCATAGAAGCTGACTCAGAGAAAGATAAAAGGATCTCCAGGAATGAAACAATATTAAGAGAGCTGTGTGACCAATCCAAAAGGAACAATATCTGCATTATAGGGGTACCAGAAGAAGAAGAAGAGAGAGAAAGGGATAGAAAGTGTATTTGAAGAAATAATTGCTGAAAACTTCCCCAAACTGGAGGAGGAAATAATCGATCAGACCATGGAAGTGTACAGAACTCCCAACAGAAAGGACCCAAGGAGGACAACACCAAGACACATAATAATTAAAATGGCAAAGGTCAATGACAAGGACAGAGTTTTAAAGGCAGCTAGAGAGAGGAAAAAGGTCACCTACAAAGGAAAACCCATCAGGCTATCATCAGACTTCTCAACAGAAACCTTACAGGCCAGAAGAGTATGGCATGATATATTTAATGCAATGAAACAGAAGGGCCTTGAACCAAGAATACTGTATCCAACATGACTATCATTTAATATGGAGGGATTAAACAATCCCAGACAAGCAAAAGTTGAGGGAATTTGCCTCCCACAAACCACCTCTACAGGGCATCTTACAGGGTCTGCTCTAGATGGGAGCACTCCTAAGACTAAATAGATGTCACCAGAGAAAATAAAATCACAGCAAAGAAAGCAGGCCAACCAAATACTAACTAAAGGCAAAAAATAAAATCAACTATCCACAAAAGCAGTTAAAGGAAGCACAAAAGAGCACAGAATAAAACAACCAACATATAAAGAATGGAGGAGGAGGAATAAGAAGGGAGAAAAATAAAGAATGACCAGTGTTTAAAACAGCTCAATAAGCGAGTTAAGTTAGACAGTAAGATACTAAAGAAGCTAACCTTGAACCTTTGGCAACCACGAATCTAAAGCCTGCAATGGCAATAAGTACATATCTTTCAATAATCACCCTAAATGTAAATGGACTGAATGCACAATCAAAAGACACAGAATAATAGAATGGATAAAAAAGCAAGACCCATCTCTATGCTGCCTACAAGAGTCTCACTTCAAACCCAAAGACTATAGGACCAAAGAAAGACTGAAGGAACAAAACAGCAGCAGAATCATAGAACCTCAGAATGGACTAACAGTTACCAAAGGGAAAGGGACTGGGGAGAAAGGGAGGGAAGGGAGGGATAAGGGTGGGGAAAAAGAAAGGGGGCATTACAATTAGCATGTATAATGTGGGGGGAGCATGGGGAGGGCTGTGCAACACAGAGAAGACAAGTAGTGATTCTACAGCATCTTACTACGCTGATGGACAGTACTGTAATGGGGTATGTGGGGGGGATTTGGTGAATGGGGGACCCTAGTAAACATAATATTCCTCATGTAATTGCAGATTAATGACAAAAAGTAAATAAATTTAAAAAAATTATTGGGCATTCTTGAAAGAGAGATAGGGTCATTTTGCAAGTAAAAATCAGACTCCAAAATGCCTTCAAGGAACATAATAGTAAAATACAGGAGCAGCTGTAGGTACTCTAAGATCAGAGGCAGCAAATAGAGTAGGAGGGGCCTGGACATTGTCAGAGTAGAGGTACTTAATTTGGAGGATCCACACCATTAGATCTCTTCTCCAAACCAGTGCCATTTTGCCAAGTACTTCCTGAGAAAAAGCATCAATGCCTGGGAAGGTAACTGAAAGAAGTCCAGAAAACAATTTGGATTAATACAATAAAAGGAAGGAAAGAAGAAAAAGAAAAAGTATAATGAAGAGCACAGAATAAGATTTCAGGAATAAGTTCAAATGGGTGTGAATATTCACAATAAATGTGAGTGGGTTAAAATACATATTAAAAGATGGAGACTCTCAAATTGACTCTTTTGAAAATGCAGCTAAATATAGTTCACAAAAGACACAGCTATAGAGAGGAGGGAGCCAAGATGGCGGTGTGAGTGAGCAGCGGAAATCTCCTCCCAAAACCACATATATCTATGAAAATATAACAAAGACAACTCTTCCTAGAATAAAGACCAGAGAACACAGGACAACATCCAGACCACATCCACACCTGCGAGAACCCAGTGCCTCGTAAAGGGGGTAAGACACAAGCCCCGGCCCCCAGCTCCTGAGTGAGAAGAATAGGCAGAGCAGGAGGGAGACGGAGCCCAGGACTGTTGAACACCCAGCCCCCGCCATCCGGACCAGAGCGCAGACACAGTGCATGCGCGGGGCCCTGGATACTAGGGAAACAGGGCAGCAAGAACGGTGAGAGGGTACCGGAGGCCTGGCGTGGGAGGACATAAGAAAAGTGAGCGGCCATTTTTTTTTTCTGTTTTGTTTTGGCGAGCGCTTTTTGGAAGTCTTAAAGGGATAGAGACCCCAATACTAGGGAAACAGGGCAGCAAGACCGGTGAGCAGATGCCTGAGGCTGGCACTGGAGAATAAAGAAAAACGAGCCGCCATTTTTTATTTATTCATTTATTTTTTTTATTAAAAAAATTTTTTTTTTTTGGTGGTCGTTTTGTTTTGGCGGGTGCTTTTTGGAAGTCTTAAAGGGGAAGGGTGGGACACTTAATCCAGAGGTAGGGAATCCGAGGATCTCTGGGTACCCTAATCCCCTGGGCTGCAGGGAGCACGGAGGCCCCTTACGGAGATAAATAGCCTCCCGGCCGCTCCCCTTCCAACGGGACTCCACCACTTTGGAGCAGAAGCCAGAGCCAGGCCATGCCCACGGCAACAGCGGAGATAAACTCCATAGTAGCTGGGCAGGAAGCAGAAGCCCTGTCTGCATGCAGCTACCCAGCACAAGCCACTAGAGGTCGCTGTTCTCCCAGGAAAGGAGGGCCACAAACCAACAAGAAGGGAAGTTCTTCCAGCCGTCACTTGTCCCAGCTCTGCAAACTATTCCTATCACCATGAAAAGGCAAAGCTACAGGCAGACAAAGATCACAGAGACAACACCAGAGGAGACAAACCTAACCAGTCTTCCTGACAAAGAATTCAAAATAAAAATCATAAACATGCTGACAGAGATGCAGAGAAATACGCAAGAGAAATGGGATGAAGTCCGGAGGGAGATCACAGATGCCAGAAAGGAGACTGCAGAAATGAAACAAACTCTGGAAGGGTTTATAAGCAGAATGGATAGGATGCAAGAGGCCATTGATGGAATTGAAACCAGAGAACAGGAACGCATAGAAGCTGACATAGAGAGAGATAAAAGGATCTACAGGAAGACACAGCTAGAACAAAATGGCATAGGAAGATTGACAATAAGGAAACGATGACATAACAGGCAAACATTAAAAGGCAAGCAAGTTTGACAATTTTATAATTAGACAAAATATAATTCAAGGCAAAAACATTAAAATGGAAAAAGATTAATAATTTATATTGATAAAATATATAGGATACAAAAATTATAATAGTCCCTCACCTTTATGTACTTATCACATAAGTTTAAAATATGTTCTAATTCACCTAGTGAATTAGTGTTCATAGAGGGAAGGGGGCATGAGGCTGAGCCCTGGGGTACTCCAGTTTTAAAGTTGGGAAGGAAGAGAAGGAACCAGGAAAAGAGACTGAGAAGGAGCATTCAATGAGATTGGGAGAGAACCAATAAGAAGGTACCTCAAGAAGGAGGGAATGATTGTGTCATATGCTGCTGAGAGGCCAGCAACCTGAGGACTGAGTTGGATTTGACAAACTGGGGGTCTGTTGTTGTGTGTTGATTCTCTTTTTCTCTTTATAAGTCTGGCTAAAGGCTTACCTATTTTGTTTATTTTCTCAAAGTACCAGCTCTTGGTTTCATTGATTTTTTTTCTATTGGTTTATTCTTCTCAATTTTATTCATTTCTTCTCTGATCTTTATTATGTCCCTCATTCTGCTGACTTTAGGCCTCATTTGTTCTTCTTTTTCCAATTTCAATGATTGTGATGTTAGACTGTACATTTGGCATTGTTCTTCCTTCTTTAAATATGCCTCAATTGCTATATACTTTCTTCTTAAGACTGCTTTTGCTGCGTCCCACAGAAGGTGGGGCTTTGTGTTGTTGTTGTCATTTGTTTCCATATATTGCTGGATCTCCATTTTAATTTGGTCATTGATCCATTGATTATTTAGGAGCATGTTGTTAAGCCTCCATGTGTTTGTGGGCCTTTCTGCTTTCTTTGTACAATTTATTTCTAGTTTTATTCCTTTGTGGTCTGAAAAGTTGGTTGGTAGAATTTCAATCTTTTGGAATTTACTGAGGCTCTTTTTGTGGCCTAGTATGTGGTCTATTCTGGAGAATGTTCCATGTACACTTGAGAAGAATGTGTATCCTGTTGCTTTTGGATGCAGAGTTCTATAGATGTCTATTCGGTCCATCTGTTCTAGTGTGTTGTTCAGTGCCTCTGTGTCCTTACTTATTTTCTGTCTGGTGGATCTGTCCTTTGGAGTGAGTGGTGTGTTGAAGTCTCCTAAAATGAATGCATTGCGTTCTATTTCCTCCTTTAGTTCTGTTAGTATTTGTTTCACATATGCTGGTACTCCTGTGTTGGGTGCATATATATTTGTAATGGTTATATCCTCTTGTTGGACTGAGCCCTTTATCATTATGTAATGTCCTTCTTTATCTCTTGTTACTTTCTTTGTTTTGAAGTCTATTTTGTCTGATACTAGTACTGCAACACCTGCTTTTTTCTCCCTGTTGTTTGCATGGAATATCTTTTTCCATCCCTTGACTTTTTAGTCTGTGCATGTCTTTGGGTTTGAGGTGGGTCTCTTGTAAGCAGCATATAGATGGTCTTGCTTTTTTATCCACTCTATTACTCTGTGTCTTTTGATTGGAGCATTCAGTCCATTTACATTTAGGGTGATTATTGAAATATATGTACTTATTGCCATTGCAGGCTTTAGATTCGTGGTTACCAAAGGTTCAAGGTTAGCTTCTTTAGTATCTTACTGCCTAACTTAACTCACTTATTGAGCTATTATAGACACTGTCTGGTTATTCTTTATTTCTCTCCCTTCTTATTCCTCCTCCTGCATTCTTTATATGTTGGTTATTTTATTCTGTGCTCTTTTGTGTTTCCTTTAATTCCTTTTGTGGGTAGTTGATTCTATTTTTTGCCTTTAGTTAGTATTTGGTTGGTCTGCTTTCTTTGCTGTGATTTTATTTTCTCTGGTGACATCTATTTAGTCTTAGGAGTGCTCCCATCTAGAGCAGACCCTGTAAGATGCCCTGTAGAGGTGGTTTGTGGGAGGCAAATTCCCTCAACTTTTGCTTGTCTGGGATTGTTTAATCCCTCCATATTAAATGATAGTCATGTTGGATACAGTATTCTTGGTTCAAGGCCCTTCTGTTTCATTGCATTAAATATATCATGCCATACTCTTCTGGCCTGTAAGGTTTCTGTTGAGAAGTCTGATGATAGCCTGATGGGTTTTCCTTTGTAGGTGACCTTTTTCCTCTCTCTAGCTGCCTTTAAAACTCTGTCCTTGTCATTGACCTTTGCCATTTTAATTATTATGTGTCTTGGTGTTGTCCTCCTTGGGTCCCTCCTTGGGTTGGGAGTTCTGTGTACTTCCATGGTCTGAATGATTATTTCCTCCCCCAGTTTGAGGAAGTTTTCACCAATTATTTGTTCAAATACACTTTCTATCCCTTTTTCTCTTTCTTCTTCTTCTGGTACTCCTATAATGCAGATATTGTTCCTTTTGGATTGGTCACACAGTTCTCTTAATATTGTTTCATTCCTGGAGATCCTTTTATCTCTCTCTGCATCATCTTCTATGCATTCCTGTTCTCTGGTTTCTATTCCATCAATGGCCTCTTGCATCTTATCCATTCTGCTTATAAATCCTTCCAGAGATTGTTTCATTTCTGTAATCTCCTTCCGGACTTCATCCCTTAGATCTTGCATATTTCTCTGCAGCTCCATCAGCATTTATTTTGAATTCTTTTTCAAGGAGACTGGTTAGGTCTATCTCCCCAGATTCCTTCTCAGGGGAGGATGTCTGGGTTAGTCTGGTCTGTATCAAATTCTTCTGCCTTTTCATGGAGATAGAGGTAGTTGTGGGGAGCTGGTGGGTGTGTTGGCTGGGAGAAAGTCCCTTCTTGCTGGTTTGTCACCTTCCTCTCCTGGGAGAATGGTGACCCCCAGCAGCTTTTGCTGGGCAGCTGCACGCAGATGGGGTCTCTGGTTCTTGCCCAGCCACTGTGGAGTTAAGCTCCATGGTTGCTCTGGGCATGGCCAGCCTCAGGCTGCTGCTCCACTATGGCGGAGTGGCATTGGAGGGGAAATGGGCAGGAGGCTGTTTATCTCCGTGAGGGGTCTCCGAGCTGCACTGCCACCCAGGGGGTTAGGGCGCCCGGAGTTCCCCGGGATTCCCAGCTGCTCAGCTAAGTGTCCTGGGACGTTTCCGTCCAGCTGTGGGGTCCCTGTCCCTTCAAGTTTTTCAAAAAGCACTCACTTTTCTTTGTCCCTGGGGCACCAGCTGTGGGGACCCACTCACAGGTTTTACTGTCCCATTTCCCTAGTATCCACCACCCCACGCACTGTGTATCTGCACTCCGGTGCAGATGGCTAGGGCTGGGTATTTAGCAGTCTTGGGCTCCCTCTCCCTCCCTGCTCTGACTCCTCTCCTCCCACTGGGAGCTGGGGGTGAGGGGCGCTTGGGTCCTGCTGGGCCACGGCTTGTATCTTACCCACTTCGAGAGCGCTGGGTTCTCACAGGTGTAGATGTAGCCTGGCTGTTGTCTTGTATCTTCTGGTCTCTCTTTTAGGGATAGTTGTATTTGTTGTATTTTCAAAAATATATATTGTTTTGGGAGGAGAATTCTGCTGCTCTACTCATGCCACCATCTTGGCTCCACCATGATTTTGGTATTTTATTAGATATTGTCAAATTGTCCTCCAAGCTGTACCAATTTGCACTTCAGCTTACAATATGTGAGAGGACCTGTTTCATCACATCCTAAACACTGACTAACTCAGTGTTTAATCGATTTACTGGAGCTTTCCCAATTTGATAAAAAAATGGTCTTTCAACAGAGTTTTAAACTGCATTTCTTTCTTTACTAGTGAAATCGAGCATTTTCTGTGAACATCTATTCCTATTCCTTGCTCATTTTTTTCTGAGTTCTTGTTTTTTTCTTTGATTTGTGGAGGTCCTATATGCATTAGGAAAATTAAGACTTAGTCTACAATATGAGCTGCAAATACTTTTCTGCAGTTTGTTATTTGTATTTTAAATTTACTTACAAATAAATAAAGCCCTCTTGGTGTACTCTTTCCTGTATAATTATGTACTATCCCTTTTTATTCTTATTAATTCTTTATTGTCTTAAATTTTATACAGTCTGATATAATTTAATACTCCAGCTTTCTTTTGGTTCTAATTGCTCAGTATATCTTTTCCATCCTTATATTTACAACCTTTACAATCACCTTTTTCACCCAGCCTCTTGTAATCAGCATATAACTGGATTTTGCATTCTTTTATTAAAACAGCTGCTAGTTTTTTGATAGATGAGTGTATCAACTTCTAATTTACTGTGATTATTGATAAATTTGAACTTATTTCTACCATATTTGATTGTGTTTTCTGTTTAGCATCTGTATTAGTTTCCTAGGGCTGCTTTAACAAATTACTACAAACCGGGTGACTTAAACAACAGAAATTAATTTTCTCACAGTTCTGGAGGCCAGAAAACTGAAAGGGGGTGTTGACAGGACTGAGTGCCCCCCAGAAGCTCTAGGGGTGATCCCATTCCTTGCCTCATCCAGCTTCTGGTGGCTCCTGGCAATCCTGGCCTTGCAGGCTCATCACTCCTTTGTCTTCATATGACCATGACTCCTCTCCCTGTATTTCTTGCTACACTTCTCATTGGATTTAGGACCCATCCTGGTAATCAAGGATGATCTCATCTCATCTAGGAATCTCTAACTTAATTAAATGTGCAATTACATATTTTTTCCAAATAAGATCACATTTACAAATTTCAGGGATTAGGCTGTGAACTTATCTTTTGGGGGGCTATCATTCAACCCACTAAACATCAACCTTACTCCTTATTGTTTGCTTTTTTTTCTCTCCCTTCTTGACTAATATCAGATTGAAAAAGGTTTATCTTTTTACCTCCACCTCTTCAGAAGCTATGGATATTTACACTAATTTTGGTAAGCATCCTTAAATTTTAACGTACATAGAGCTATAAAATTTCCTAGTAAGTTTTTTTCAGTATTTCCATTCTTTCCAAAAAAGGAAAAAAATTATCCTGCTTTCATTTCCCATTGAATAATCCCCAACCCAATCTTCTTTGTTATTTTGTCCAGAACAGTGGTCTCCAAAATTTTCAAATACCCAATAAATAAACTTTGAGTACCTACCTGCAATATATGTGTCCATTCATTTGAAAATTATAGATGTGTGTCACCTACCAACATATTACATGAATTATAAAATATGTACAAAAATATAGAATAAAGAAATATAATATGATGATGAAAATTCTAATATTTTCTTTCTGAACACAGAGATAATTTCCCCCCCCATGGGGTTCATACACCCAATTTGGATATCACTTGTTCAGAGATTTTATTTCACTTTCAAAATAACACACAAAATATATTAACAAGATATTTACTATCAATTTGAATTACACTTCCCAAAACATTTTGCAAAATTCAATAATTACCATTGCTTCATCCTACATCTTCCCTTCAGTTTCTACCTTTCATTTAGCCTTCTAGTTTTCCAGTGGGTGCATTTTGAGTCTTCCAGTCTATTTATTTTTCTTTTCTTTCCTTCCTCCTTTCTTTTTCTTTCTTCCTTTCTCCCTTCCTTCCTTCCTTCCTTCCTTCCTTTTGCCTTTCTGTACTATAGAATCTTCTGTACTGTCTTCCAATTCATCTATTCTCTCTTTGACTTTTAATTTGCAAGTATTTGTTTTCTATTTAAATTCTAGTTTCAGTACACCAATATAGTGATATTCTAGTTTCAGAACAGCAGCAAATATGGTACAGACATACAATGGAGTAGTTTCAGCCAGAAAAGGGAAGGAAGTTCTGACATATACTACTGCTTGGATGAACCTTGTGGACATTAAGTGGTTAATTACCATGGAATTAGACCACAGCTCTGTTTTGAATCCTTGGTCTACTAATGACAGCCTGTGAGATCTTTGGCAAGTCATTTCACCTCAGTTTTCTCATTTGCATATAGCAATACAGAATATTCTTACCTCATGGGATTATTGTGCTGATTAAATGACATTAAAGATTTAATATGTTTAAAGCATCTAGATTTGTACTGAGTACTTATTAAGTGCTTAACAACCTTAGCTAATTAATAATAAACTAATTTATGAAATTTGCTAAGTTGAAATCAGAGAATGTAGTTAGTTCTATCTTTCTGTGGAAAATGTAATTGATATTTTATCTGTGACTTGATATTATAAAAAATTCTGTGGATATATTCTTCTACATTTGATTTGCAAAATGAGCTGCAAACAAAGCAAGGACCAGCTCTTCCTCTAAGAACTAGAAAAACTGGACAAATTATTTTTAATGTATTTTAAGGTATCATAAAGCTAACAAGTTATTGGGTTCAAATCCTAGGGATTAATAGGAGAGTGGGTAAATACATAAAATAGAAAATTATGCAGTATGAAAATAGAGTGACTAGAACTTTATGTATCAACATGGATAAATTTAAAAACATTAAGGAAAAGTACAAGGTGCATAATATTATATGCAATCTGTTATTTATTTAGAACAACACCCTTATAATATGCATTTTCTATTAATACAAATGTTTGAATAAACAATTCTTTTTAAGTCTGAAAGGAAAATATAGTAGGTTAATGAGCAAGGCTAGCTCTACTATGAGGGGGAGGGGTTGGGGGTAGGAGTGTTGTCAAGGAGGCCTTACTGTAAGTGGATAAGCAAGATATGGTATGGATATACAGTGGAATATTATCCAGCTTTAAAAAGGGAAGAAATTCTGACACGTGTTACATCATGGATAAACCTTGAGAACATTATGCTAAGTGGAATTAGCCGGTCAATAAAAAAAAAAATACTGTATGATTCCATTTATATGATGTACTTAGAGGAGTCAAATTCACAGAGACAGAAAGCAGAATGGTGGTTGCCAGAGGATGGGGGAAGGGAAAATGGGGAGTTGTTGTTACTACACAGTTTCAGTTTTATGAGATGAAAAGAATTACGGAGATGGATGGTGGTGATAGTTGCATAACATTATGAATGTATTTAATACTACTAAAAAATGGTTAAGATGGTAAATTTTATGTTATATGTATTGTACTACAATAACAAATTTAAGAAAAAATGGGACTTTGGTGGTATCTATAATGTTTTAAGTTTTAAGTAACTAAACAATTTTTAAGGTTAAAATGAAAATAGAATAAAACAGATCATTACGTTACACTTAGCTAATCTATAAAGTGCTGTGAGAAGCAAAAAAGAGGGGATGACAAACTGCTCCGGGGAGTAAGCCAGGCACACCATGGCCACTGTCTGCCATCAGGAGATGGGGGCACAGGGGTCTACAGAATCTGAAGTCTGATTGTTAATAGTAGTTACACTTGTGAGGGCTTATTGTGTACCTTCTTTTGTGTATATCCAAGGTTTTGGGTTCATTATCTAATTTAATTTTCACCATAGCCTTTTGAATTAGGTACTATTACTATTTTCATTAGACAGATGAAATCTGTAGCTCAGTGAGTGTAAATAATTCACCTAAATGACAAAGCAAGCAGGTGTGTCTGACCCCAGACCCTTAACTACTCTGCTGCAATGTGTTTTCTAGGAAGGCGAAGGAAAATGTCCACACACTTACCATGACATTAAGATGTAATTCAAAGCAATAGTTATGTTATGAGTATGTAGGATATTTGTTCATTAACATGACTACATCCTTATTTTACCCAGAAAAATAAAACTTGCAGGGGCCTGCCCTGAGACTTAAACCAGTAAAAAAAAATCTTTAATGGATGAGAGTAGCTATCTAAAGAATTCACCTTAAGGAACAGATCAAAGTCAGAAGAGACAAGTAGATGCCAAACTTCAATCAAGATGTCTAGAGTGAAGTCACATGAAGGCATAATTGATGACAGCAAGTTAGATTTTAAAATGTTTATATTCTTTGATGTGGGATACTACTTTTTAATCTATACCAGGGGCATAATACTAAATACCTAAAGAACTTTGTCCATAAATATATTCACCATAAAATGATTTATAATATAGAAATGAAAATTAATTTTAATATCCAATACTAATGAAATAGAATCCCCATACGTGGAAATTGTGAGCCTCACACACATACACAAGCACACATATATAAAGAGCTTGTTATTGTTCAGCAATGTTATTTGTATCAGGACAACATGCAAATTGCATGAGGAGTTCCAGCCAATGTGCTGTACAGAGAAAGGGTTATCCTTCTGCAAATACATAGAGATACCAAATAATGTACAGCAATGGTAAAAATATGTAGTTGAGGAAGGAAATTAGTAAAAGGAAATTTCATTAAATCATAGGAATATAATAAACTATAGGAAACTCTCAAGTCCCAGAAAGAAATAGGGAACCCCAAGCCAGTGTGGTGAGAAAGATGACACCAGGGCAGTCAAGGGGGTGATGGGCCTAGACACAAGCCCTTAAGGTTTAGAACCTGGGGTTTTACTATCCACATGGGGATGCAGATGAGGCCTCAGGTCCATGAAAAGCAGGGACCTTGTCTTGCTGGATTGATTCCCCCCAAAACAAGAGACTGAAGCAACGATGAAAACATCAAAGGCTTGCTTGATTTATTAGTGAAGGTTCTCCAAAGAAATATAACCAGTAGGATGTGAATGTATATAGAAAGTGATTTATTTTAAAGATTTGGCTCATGCAATTAATGGGGCTGACAAATCCAAAATCTGCAGTGTGGACCCGCAGGCTGGAGGCCCAGGAAGAGCTGATGGCACACTGCAAGTCTTAAGGCTGCCTGCTGCAGAATTCTTGCTTGGAGGAAGTCAGCCTTTCATTCTATTCAGGCTTTTGTTGATTAGATGTGTCCCATTCACATTATGGAGTAAAGTCTGCTTCACTCAAAGTTCACTAATTTAAATGTTACTCTCATCCAAAAATCATCCTCACAGAAATATCCCGAATAATGTTTGACCACTTATCTGAGTACCATGGTCCCACCAAGCTGACACATAAAATTAACCAGTACCCTTGGGAAGTACCAACAAAAGGCAGCTAGGATGGAGAAAGGGGAAGTTAAACAAGGAAGATGTCAAAAAATGTGATTATTCTGGTACATTGTCATTCTGGCTGATATTTCATGATAAGCCTCAAAGATCACAGCAGGTTACTCAGCAAGCATGTCTGGTTGGCATACGGTTCTTCTCCAAACTGTCTACAAAGAGACATGATGCTTTGGAGTAGCATGGGAGGGAGGAGGAAGGGAAATTTGTCTGCCAATCTCCTTGCCATCTCCTGTGTTTCCTTAGTGAAGATTCAGTGCACAGGAAGTTAACGCCCTAACACCTCCAGGAGTTGTCAGGTGGCCCTTCCTGCAGTGAGGTTCAGTGTGACATTTTACTGGCATCTAGGAATGGCAGGAGGAGCCAGAAACTCTGGGTCCATGGATGTTCAGCCCAGCTGCATGCTAGTAGTTAATGTGAAGGGCCTACTCTTCCCAGAGAAAGTGATGGTCTCAGCCACTGGTAGTGTCAGCAGAGTCCAGGAGAATAAGTCCAGGAGAAAAGGAGAAGATTTGAATCAAATGTAACCCACCCTTGCACCATTCCGATCCACTTGTTCTCTCCCATAATATTGACACCTGTACCATAATGTAGGGATTCCGTTTTTTGTGAGTAAAAAATGCCCTCACTCTTCTCCTATAGGGAGGTATGGGCTGAAACAGTCAAAGAGTCCCTTAAGGTGGTGACCAGTTGCAATCTCCTGGAAGAATTCAGGTATGAAGGTCAGGAAGAAGAGCCCTTGCCTTTGCAGTTGGTTCCAAGTCATAATTGAAACTCGTCATCTCTCCCCTCCGCCACACTTACACAGCCAGCTCCTGCTTCCCTCTCTGAATCTAATCTGCCACACCTGACCTCACTCACATGCCGTCTCTTGGACCTTCAGTCCCGGCATCCCACCAAGTCCTTGAATGCTCTTTCTTTGCCTGGAGCACTTCTCACCAAGGCCGGTTCTTTCTCACCATTTGGGTCTCAGCTCCCACATCACTCCTTAGAGACCTTTCCTTGACTGTTTTATGTGATGCTGTTCCCACCTCCCGGACACTTTTATCACATCACCCTCTTGAGAAATAATGGCCAAGAGTTTCCAGAATTGAAGGAATACACCAAATATCAAGCAACATAATTAAAGACAAATCCTCCTCTTCATTGGAGACATCAGAATGCCATTACTGAAAGAACGACTTGAAAGAACTTCAAAAGTATTACTTCAGCAAAAAATAAAATGAACCAGAAGGGAAGGATGGGATGCAGAGAGCAGTAATGGACCACAAGAGTGATAAAACATGTGGGCTAATCTAATCCTTGATTGATGGTAAATCATAACTATTGAAAGGTTAAAAGCATAGAGGATTTACTAGACAATTATAATGTGGAGTTGGGAGGAAAGATCACACAAAGAAAATAAGGTGTTCTATGTCTTTACTGGAGAAGGATCACTATTTTAATAAAATTTTGACTTTTATAGAAAAATATAATTAAGCATACATGTTAAAAAACGTTTCACCTAGCCACAAAAAAATGGATGTAGTAATAGAGTGTATTACTTCTAACCAGTGAAAGAATCACGAAAACTTCATTAATCCAGCAAAAGGCAAGAAAGGAGGAAAGAAAAAAGAAACAAAGAAATTTTTGGTAAAGAAGAAATAAGTCCAAATGTATCAGGATTGCAAAAAGTGTGAACAAACTAAATTCACTTACTTAAGAATGAGGTGTCCCAGATAAGCTTTTTAAAAAATCCAGCTAAAGGCTGTGTGAAGAGCCTTAATGAAGTCCCTCAGAAGGTTGAAAACAAAAAGCTCATTTATTGTTCCGGCTTCAACCATGAGCTCCATGGGAATGAGCCCCTGTGGGAATCACACCTCGCCCAGTGGCTACAGTAGCAGGTTAGCAGTAATAAACCCACTGTGACTGGAGGTCAGGGCAGTAAATGTGAATGACCTGTAAAGGGGACAAGTCAGCTCAAATGTGTGGCTTTTGTGACCAGAGAGTGTAGCAACTTGAAAGGCATCCCTGGGGAAGGACAGTTCATAATGATCTGTGAAGAAAGTGACAACCACTTGTAAAAAGCCATCACCAGCAGTGTGGGAGACAATTTGACATTTCAGGTGGAATGGGAGCTTTGTCCCCTCTTCGTATGAACCTCCTCCCAAGTAGTAGGAATCACCTAGCAAGTTTTCTGTCCTCTCCAGGCCTGTTTCTTCACCTGCAGAATAAAGGCATGTTGCTACTTCTCTGAGTCTGGGGGAAGGCTATGGTAGATGACAGTGCCTGGACACAGTGAGCCTTTGGCAAAGAGTAGCCATTACTGACTACAAAAATGCTGTAACACAGAATTGCCCCTCCCATCTCAGTCCAGGGCCTAGTTCTCAGCCCTGACATCACAGAAATTAATTTTTCCCCCAAGAAAGCTAATTCTCACAAACCGAAATGACAAGAAACTGATGTGCAAACTCAAACATAATTTATTTGTTATAAGTTAGTATAAATGCCAAGGAGACAGTTTCTCCCCAGAAGAAATTTTCTTTTCCCTCACTCATTCTTTCTCCTGGGAAATCAGGTCCATGGTGTTGTAGGACCACTGAATTCACAAGTTCCTCTGCAGGGAGTAGGGTGTATCCTCTGTACCCTTGCTTTTGGTGTGTTCTCCTCTAGTACGTTGAAGTCCCCTGGGTTAGGATTCACTTCTCCTGTGACAGGAAGAACGGTGCCCTCTGCCCCACCCCCACCGTTCCCATTTCTCCTGCTGATTACTGCAGAGGGCTCCCTGCACATGTGCTTCGGGTCGGGAGGGAGCAGTAGGCGCTCCTCTGTTTGAGCCTCACCCTTGCTAGGATGCAGCATGTCTGGACATGCAGGGCCTTCCTTTATAAGCCATTTGACAGTAAGGGCACAAAAGAACTCTGGACATGATTGATGGGTGGAAATCAGGAACACAGGACAGCACCAGTCTGGAATATTTACCCTCTGGCCCAGATTCACTGTTGAGAGTGACAGCACTATTATCACCAGGACCTCAGGGACACTCAGACTTTACTCAGAACTGGTACCCAGTGAGCAAGTGCTACACTTAAAACCTCAGAGAGCTTCCTTCTCCCTGGAATACAACTCCGTGGGGAAGGAGTCCATGAGACACAGCTTACACATTGCTAGTTAAGAGGATACACAGGATGACACCAACAAGCATGGTGGCCAGCCTGCAGGGTGGCTCAATGGTGCCTGCCTCTGGGCATTCACATCCTTGTCTTGTCTCACATGTGTTGTGGTTGATCCATGTGACCAATAGCAATGGCAGTAAGACAGGGACCATGGGTTTAGGCACAGTAGGGTGAGGGCCTCAGAAAAAAGGCAAAGCAAAATAATTACAGTCAGAACAATGCAACAATGTGCAAAGAAGCCCCTACCGAAACTCCGTGTTAAGCATTACCCAAAGTCAGAGTCACACTAATTCTCTAGGGTAAAGATACCAGACTAGGGATATAGGCATTCTTCAGTGAAATTAGTTAAAGCTCAAAAGGCCAGGAGCAACTTGGCCTGGAATGTTTAAATGTTCCCCAGATAAAGAAAAGTATCTCAGCATAACCTGTGACTTGACTGTGTCAATTAGATCATGACACTGTAAAATTTACCTTAGCCTGCTAAAAGACCCAGCTTATTTTTAACTGGACATATATGCTGTTTTTCCTTCTCTAACCCTAATCAAATAATCTGCAACCTGAGCAAAAGATTAATTTGGTAAGCAAGCCCAGCTATAAGAAGAAGTAAGATTCTTAACACACTCTTTAGCAAATAGACAACAGCCCAGCCCACCTTGGGGGCAGGGCAGGTGGTCTTCATGGATATGCTCCCAGAGGGAAGCTGCTATCCTGAGAAAGAACCAGAGCAGAAAATTTCTTCTGCTATTCATCAAAAATGAGCATTCTGGGACCACTCAACAAGTATACACCCCTAGCCCTTTACCCCCACTCCTGAAAATCCTCAACTGCCTATAAAACCCCTAGACAAGGCACCACCACGGGCCCTCTTGTCCCCTCCTGGCATGAGCCAGGGGCTCTGTCCTCTCACTTTATCTCTAAATAGAAGTCTCTCCCTTGCTCTCCTACCCTGAGTGTTTGCAACGTTTGTTCTTCAACTCCATGAACAAGAACCCCAGTATCAGCAGGAGCATGGTGTGTCACTTTCTAGGTCAAAGAAGACCTCATGTCTTGTTCCTTGCTCCCTCCATCACACTCTCAGGGAAAGGGCAATTGCCATGTCTTGAAAAGCCCTGCAGAGAAGACTACTTGGAGAGAAATTGAAGTCTTCTGATAACAACCTGAGAGAAACTGAGGCTCAGTCATGTAGGTGAACCCTCTTAGAATGAGATCCCCCAGCCCCAGTCAAGCCCTCAGATGACTACAGTCCAGACCAACATCTTGACTGCAGCCTCATGGGAGATTCTGAGTAAAAACCACTCAACTAAGGCAGTCCTGAATTCCTGACCCTCAGAAACCCTATGAGATAATATTTGTTGTTTTAAATCACTATAACAATAGATAATAACATTCTTCTAGCACAATTATAAACAAATGGAGTTTAATATAGTAAAAATCCTACTAGGTAAATATGGACAAAAGTCTAGGTAATAGAAAGTAAATGTTCAACAACACTAGGATATATTCAGTATCATGGTGGGGAACAATGTATTATCCCACAGCTATCCTGGCAGGCTTTATGGAATTTCTCTGGAGAACACTGATATCTTCTTACTCCCCATCTCCAGGGAGAGGACTGGAAGCTACTTTGAACATAAACCATAAATATTGACAGGGGCTTCTGAGACACTGGAGAGCGTGGTGTGTGCTCCCCATAGCTGGAGTGGAGATCCCCAGGCAGGCCTGAGGAAGCTGAAGGTGTCTGTGGCCACAGGATAGGCGACCTGCTTTGCCAGGGTTCCTTGGAGGATTGAGGGTTTTCCATGAAACCAGTGTTTGCCACTAAGCAGAGGCAAAGCCAGGCTGTAGCCATTTTAAGTTCTCCCCAAGTGGACGGCATGGAGGCTCCAGTGGCTGTGTATGCAGACCTCCTGACCAGGGCTGGGAGACAGCAGGGCAGTGGCCATAGAAACAGAAGCCAGAGGAGGAGGCGGAGAAGGCGGAGGAGACGTTTTTCCTGTGAATGAAGGGTGGAGTGTCGATTATAATCTTGGTTGGACATCTCATTAAGTTTTTTTATTCTGAGAGTTTTGGAGCATAGAGGAAGGTGTCTTATCACCTAGATTTAATGACTGTTAATGTTTTATACTTGCTGCATCTTTTTTTTCCTAAGGAGTTTGGGGGAAAATTGTAGACATCGTCCTTTCACATTTCTGGCTCTTTATAGAACAGCATTGCTGGCAAACACTGTCACACTTAGCGGGGTCCACAGTGATTCCTTGGGGATCCCTGGTGCCTGACAGATATGGTTTCCCCAAATGTCTCCACAATGGCTTTTTTTTTTTATAGTTGGCTTGCTCATGCCTAAAAAGATAACCTGTGAACATTTAACTTTTAAATTGAGGCTCTTATTTGTGACTTAAAGTGATATGAGATAAAGTGTCCCAAAGAATGAACAGAATTCCATTCCAGAGTGGAGGAAGTTCATCCCTGCTGAATAAATCTGAAAGAAGTGACAGAAAACAAAGGGGAAATGTGTATTTTTCTAATTTACTTAAAAAGAGAGTTTATATTTTGTGAAGGTGACAGCTCACAGGAAAGATGTTCTAATAAGTTTACTCACATCTTTGTGACCCAGATGTTTAAATACTGCACAGGAATCTCATACACTGCTGATGTGTGTGTAAATTTGTAAAAACTTTGTTAGTTTTTGTGATAGTATCTATCCAAATTTTAAAGGCATACACTCTTTGATCCAGCAATCTCTTCCCTAGAAATTTATTCCGTACATATCCTTGCCATGTGAAATGACTAAGGGAAAGGATATGCCTCCCGGCATTGTTGGTAATAGCAGAAGATTGGACACAACCTTAAAAGTCCATTGGTGAAGGATTAGTCACACACACACACACACACACACACACACACACACACACACACACATACACACACACACAGTTGACCCTTGAACAGCATAAGGATTGGGATGCCAACTCTCCACACATTGAAAATCCCATATAACTTTCGATGTCCCAAAAACTTTACGAGTAGCCTACTGTTGTCTAGAAGCTTTACCAATAACATAAACAGAAGACTAACACGTATTTTGTATTTTATATGTATTAAATACTGTACTTTCACAGTAATGTAAGCTAGAGGAAAAAATGTTTTTCAAATTGTTGCAAGTTTCCAAAAATATTTTCAGTGTTTATGGGAAAAAAAATCCACACGTAAGTGGTCCCATGAAGTTCAAATCCATGTTGTTCAAGGGCCAACTGTATATGTGGCATATATTACATATGTGGTATAGTACAGTATTCCACAATGGGAATACTCTAGAATGCTCTAGCCCAGGAGAAAGAATGAGGCTATATGTACAGACAGACTGTTAAGTGAGAAACAGCAAAGTGCAGAACAAGGCACTGAGTACCACTATGAGCTGGCATCTCGCCACCACTTGCATGCCCACCCTTGCCCTCCCCAACCCCACTCAGCCACCATCTGCAAACTTTGTCAACAGATTGTCTCGTTCTCTGGGCTGGTTGGGTTCGGTCTTTGTGGCAGTGAAGCAAGAGAGAACAGAGGGAGGCAGGGAGGGAGGAAGGGATGGTACTGATGCCCTGGCTTCCTCTCCAGGATGCACCCGGCTGTGTTGTTCCCAGTCATTGTGCCATCTCACTCAAGTGTTGCTGGCCCTGGTTTTTGCACTGTGTGCCTTTCCTCTGTCCTGCCCACACTTTTGTAAGCAGTCCATTCATTAAGCTCAACTCAAATGATCACTTTATAGGGGCCATCTGTTTTCTGTCAGGACTCTGACTGATACAGTATATTAGCATTTATGTAAAAAAGAAAGTGCATGTGTAGAGGGGGGGACACAAGCACGAATGTACACTTAGCGTATCTCTGGAAAGCTACATGAGAACCTGTCCACAATGGCTGCCTCCAGGAAGTAAACTGGGTGGCTGGAAGTATAGAGCTGGAGGAAGGGGTATTAATTTTTACAGTAAACTTCATTGTTACTTTTGAACGTTATACTATCTGCATGTATTACTTATTCAAAAATAAATTTTAATTTAATTTTTTAGAAAATAATAAAAAGAAAGACTGAAGGCTTCCCACGCAGCTGCCCCTGCAGCCCGGACCCCCGCTCCAGGAGCAGCTGCTGTCCCAGGTGCATACTCCAAGCTGCCAACTGAACAAAGGAAGAACAAATCAAGGCGTAATCAACAGGCTTCTCCCACTGTGCACTATAGACAAGAGATGCGATATTTTGAAAAAAAAAATGTGGCGCCTCAACTCTCAGACCATATTCTGATACTTATTGGCAAGCAAGGTTCATGCTAATGGCAGTAACTTCACAACCCCCATCAGCACACATCGGCCACACCCTGCCCCTGCCCCTGTCCTGCAGAGGTCTGAGTCACAGTGACCAGGAGAGGGTCTGCTGGGGCTTTCATGTAGGTCCACTCTTTAATCCCTCTCTGACATCCTTGCCCTCTACAGAGCCCAAACTAGCCTTGGCAGGGCTGAGTCACAGCAATGCTGCCGGGGTCTGGCCAGGAGACCACATGGGAGGCTGCCTCCCTCCTCTGGGCCAGGCTCCTTCTCCTGCTCCTCAACCACAGCCAGCCCATTACTGAGCAGTGTGTCTATTTTTATCAGGCTATTATACTGCAGTGCTCTTCATTTCCATCCCATTATTGTTGGAGGGCTCATGGGAGGCTCAGTCGCCCAGGAGACAGGGAAGGAGGCAGGGCACTCAACTGTCTTCCCCAGGCGTGGCCAGTCCACCAGCTGACCGCGCACTGCCGGCTCTCTGGTTGCAGGGTGACCGCCAAAGCCATCAGCTGCCCCCCTTCCTCCTTTCACAAGTGTGAGCCTTCTCTTCTCCATGAGAAAGGAAGAAACAGATCTATGTTTTATAGACAGATATATAATTGATAGAGAAAACAGAACATCCATGCAAATCCTTGGTGGGAATCCTCTGGGGAGAGATATGTCTCAAGGTAAGTACTGCGTGGACTAGAAGTGCTCCCGCCTGAAGCACACAGGTCACGCTACTTCCCCAGCTAACCTGGCGTTGGGACTGTGGCTGGAAGTCCTCAGAGTACTTACACCCCAAGCTCCCCTCAGCAACCTGGAGCAGGTTAGGGTGTCAAGGAGGCAGCTGCTAAGGCAAGGCGGGGGCAAGGCCCTGCTGCTGAGGGTAACTGATGCCCTGCCTCTGTCCCCACACTGCTTTCATCTGAGGGTCCTGCCCCTCCTCCTGAACTCTCTTCTGGCGGGGACAGAGGGCCCCAAGCCCCAGGGCCCTCACACCAGTGCCTTGCCTCCTGTGGTGTCTCTGCTGTGCTGTTCCTTCATGTCCTGTGAAACCCCCATCTCAAATGTCACTCCTTTAGTGGACACTCCTAGACCCCTGCCCTCTGCCCCTCTGGCTAAGTGAGCGGCCTTTCCTCTGAACTCCTGTCTGGGGATTGTTGTGGTCAGCTGTCCACTGTCTGACTCTCCCGCTGCGTTTTTATTGCCAGACTTTGCTGGGTGCCTGGTGCATGGAGCACAGCTTAGGCGAATGGCATTGAACTCGGAGTGGTAATCAGAGATGACTAAGCAAAGTGCCTGACTGTTGATGGTTTGTTTTATGCCAGGTACTGCGCTGAGAACTTCACAGGCACTATCCACCTTCATCCTCAGCACAGCCTGACAGGTAGGCGCTCTTACTCCCCATCCTGCAGAGGGAAGAGAGGACAGGGCAACTTACTCAAGGCCTCATGGGTGGAAATGGACTTAACTCCAAGTCTGATTCTACAGCATTTGCTCATTTCTTACACTTTTCAAATTAAAAAATAATACCTGCATAGGAAAAGGAATAAAAAGAATCCAGACTCCACTGAAGGATAAAAAGTAAAAGTAAGTGACCCTCATTCCCAGATCAACAATCCCATTTCCAGAACCAACCACTGTTGTCAACTTCCCTTTTTCCTTCTAAAAATAATCCATGAATATACCCTCTGTAGATGTGCTTTTATTACATGCACTATAGTATCCTCTACATGTGTTTCTACACCCTGATTTTTTTCTCTTTTAACCTATAACTTGGAGATTGTTCCGTTATCAGTAGTCACAGGGCTATGCCTATTCCTTTAAACAGATACAGAGTATTTCATGAGTGGATGTACTGTGGCTAATTTAATCATCCCCCATTAATGGGCATTTAGGTGTTTTCTTGTCTTTTGCTTTTATACTTGGAGGTACAAAGTGTATCCATGTCCACACATCTCAACACAAGTTACATTACATGTAAATCCTTGCTCCTTCTGAAATTTTTGGCATAACAAATGAAGTAGGGGTCCAGTAAAGATGTTGGCCACTGTACTCTGCTATGGTGGCTGAATATCTTACCCAGCACATAGGAGGTGGTCATAAATGGTTACCAGTGTCAAAGGTGCTAGTGATAATCACAGTGGCATCCACAATAGTCCATCAGGGTATATTTCCTAAATGTATGAGCTTGTAATTAATCTATAGCATTAAGGATGGCTCCCTGGAAGTTTTCTAACCCTGAGAGTGTCTAAGTCCTAAAAGTCACTTACCCATCAGAATGAATGAGTTTGTAAAACTTCCTAAGAACAGGTTTTGACATGGGGAGGGGAGAAAGACATTGCATGAACACAGTGATGAGAAGCACCGAACGGTGATGACCCAGGATGGAGGAGCTTTTGAAGACAGATTATGGGTTATTTGTCTGCATTCCTTGTAGGCTGGTTTGGAAGAACTGGCTATGTTAGTGGATGTAGGCTAAGTCGGATGGCTGGAGGGAAGGGAGGCGTGGTACTTGCGGTAGGAGAGGTGACGGGCAAGGAGCAAGGCCAGCAGGGGTCAGACCAGAGCTAGGAACACAGAGCTGACTGGTTACATGAGAAAGTGTGGTGGGCAGTTGCAGGCTTGTGCTCTGCACCTGTGGATAGAAGTTGGAGGATACCACAGGAAGGAAATGTGATCTAGGAACCCCATCTCCAATCAGATTGTCTAAGGAAAATGTTATTTTATTCAGATGTAGATAAAACCCCACCAGCAAGGGATCCCTGGGAGATGGGGGTGAACCATCTGGGGTGGGATTGCCACTCCCCAGACAATAGGTGTACGTGGTGGAAGCGCAGGGGCAGGGGCTGCTTCTCAACCCCAGAGTTGATGGGACAAGCAAAGCCTTGCTGGGCAGGGGTGAGGCATCTGCAGAGAGTAACTGGACAGTAAGGCATGTTCCCCAGCTCTGTATGAGGACTTGGCAATAAGACATCATCATAACAGCTAGTATCTACCAGGCATAAACTCATTTGCTTTTCATAACACCCCTACAAGTTTATCCCCATTTTACACATGAGAAAATTGAGTCACAGAGAAGCCGATCTTCCAGAATTGGAGTCATGGAACTTGTATTTGTTATCAAAATTTGGTTGTCCATTTAGCTCTTAGAGATGCTCTCTTACAGATCTCCTGCTGTCCCTAAAATGTGACCTCTACACGATAACCTCCAGCAGGGTGATCAGGCCTTCAGTCACATCTGTGACTTTTTCTAAGCCACTCCCAGAACAGGCAGATCTCAATACCACTCTGCTCTTCCCCACCCCTCTGGGGTGAGGGCTGAAGTAGGGCCACAAGCTGCTTCTCTGAGTTAACCAACCATGGAATAGTGGGAATAAGAGCACTGGCCTGGGGGTCAGAGAGGCTAGGATGGAGTGGAGAGAGAGCCTGGAGGAGGTAAGGGGATAGGCAAAGCTCCACCCAGCTCTGCAAAGTCACCAGCTGTAGGGTGAACACAGAGGTCACTGTTCCTGCCTTTGTCTGGCAGGTTCCAGCAAGAGCCAGGCCAACACTGGGGACAAGCAAGGAGAGAGGGGGACAGCCTCTGGTCTCATACCACAAACAAACCTCACCCATTGGATGAGCCAGCATGTCCCAACGTGGAAATTAGGGCTTGCTTCACTTCAGTGTGACATCAAGTCCTTTGCGTGCACCATCTTGGAGGGGTGGGGGTTGATCTCTGCAGAAAAGCACTTGTTTAGTTATGGGTCATCTCCTAGGAATGTGCTTCTTCCTCCCTGCAGCCACTCCCTACCTAGGGCGACTCAGATTTGCCCTGTTCCAGCTTTGTCATGTCTCCAGGCACATACCAGCTGGCCTGACCAGGGACCAGCAAAACATGAAGTCAGAAAAGAATGAAGCTGACTGTCTTTGGAAGCCTAAGACCTTAACACTGCCAGCCCCAGGCCCACCCGTCACTGTTCAGAGAGGAAGGCAGTGAAAAGTCAAGCCATCCCCCTTACATGAACCACTCTCGTGAAAATCACAGAGTCCCTGGGCCTCTGTCGTTGCCCTGGTCTGTGAGGTGTTCTGGAGCTGTCCTGCCAGCCCCCACAGGTTGTCATGGTGCCTGCTACTCTGACTCTTCATTGGACAGAGCTGCAGACTGTCTCCATGGCAATAAAAAGAATCTGTGGAGAAAGAACATTGGCTTTGGAAATTAACTCACAGGAACACTCCTGGAAAATAAGCTCCTCTTGGGGGGTCAGGAGAGATTCCCCTGCTGGAGATGCAGCTGCTCAGCCATTCCACTGGCCTAAGAAGCCCAGCTTTTTAATGGTAATGTTCTTATCCCTGCCTACCCTCCAACCCTAAAGGACACCAACTTCAGACTCCTGACTGCACCAGTAAAAACTGCAAGCCAGGGAAGTGTAACTGAGACATGGATGCCTGTGCTTTTAGTGCTCCACAGACAGCACCACTCCCACTGCAAAGCAAGAATTTGGCCGGCCCTTGTACTGAAGTTGATGGAAAGCTATACTGAAGACTTATCCTTTACCCCCAGTCCATCCCTTCTCTGAAATAGCTGCAACTTCAGCATCCACAGTGGTATTCTGATCTGTAGTGTAAAAAGGAAGAATCAAAAGCAGCCCACAAACCTCTGCCAATAAAGTTTTAACAGCTGCTCAAGATGCTGCCAACCATTGAGCCCTTTCTTCCCTTGCCTCCACTTACTAAGAAATGGCCCCCACACTGTCTTAGTCACCTTTGTAATTCCACTGAGAAAGTGCAGAGCACTGCTGTGGAGCCCCAGGCACAGTAAATATTGAGTGAGCAGATGAATGAAAGGACAGACGAACAATGGGAACAGTGATAAATATGAGTCGCATAAATCAGCAGATATGTGTATCTGCTCATATATACACAGATTGTCTTTGGGAACAATGATTGCCTCTGGGGAAGGGAACCAGATATCAAGTTCAAGTGTAGAAGGGAAATTTGCCTTTCACTCTGCACCCTTCTGAAGTACTTCAGTTTGTTACCACATTTTAATTTAAAATACATACATACTTTTTTTAAAAAATAGGTGCTGTCCAGAGAAGACAAGTAGTGATTCTACAGCATCTTACTACACTGATGGACAGTGACTGTAATGGGGATTGTGGGGGGGACTTGGTGAAGGGGAGAGCTTAGCAAACATAATATTCTGCATGTAATTGTAGATTAATGATAACAAAATTTTTAAAAATAGGTGCTGTCAATACCCTCCAACCAAAGACCACCAAGAGCACAACTGTGGTCCAGTAAAATTGGGTTTCTTGACTGGTATCAATGAGGGAGAACACAGCGTGGGGAAGTGGGGGGTGTCTTGGGAAGAGAATGTTAGAAAGGACTGCTAGGCCTGGGCTCACAGTGGGTAATGTGAGGAGTTGCCACGGAAGCAAGGCTTTGCTCTGCTTTGGGTACTGTGGTGCTTCCGTGATTAGAATCTTAATCATAGTATCTTAATGTGTATGTAGGAGAGAAGAAAGAAGCAAAGTTAAGGGTGGCGTGGATGAAGCAGCAACTGGTCACTCTGATTATTTAGGATGGAAGATGGATGTTCAGTTGTTTTTGTAGTTTATTCAATTACTTTGCTATAGTGGCTCATATTCCTTTGATAAAATATATTCTGGCTGGGGCAGGGCTCTGAGGTTGGGCCCGCTGGTGGCCAGGATAGGTAGCCAGGCTCTCTGATGTACCAACCCCACATCAAAGCCACCTGGGCAGAGGTTAACGCCAGCTCCACTATCTTCCCCTGAGCTCTTAAAACAAAAAGACTGGGTGGCTTAACAACAGTAATTTACTTCTCACTGTTCTGGAGGTTCAAAGTCTAAGATCAGATGGCCAGCATGCTTAGGGTCTGGTGAGGGCCTGCTTCCTGGTGGGCAGAGGGCCACCTTCTCACTGTACCTTCACATAGTGGAGACAGAGATCTCATGTTAGGATTGAATTGAATTCTCAAACACCCTGCTCATGTCAGAATTATTTGGCATTGTGCATGGCGGACACCCCCCAAACACACACACATTGGAATTGGGCTGGGAAACCTAAAAGAGCTCCAAATACCATCATGTTGGGGATTGGGGTTTCAACATGTGAACTTTGGGAGGACACAAACTTTCAGTTCCTAGCATTCCCTATTCAAATCCAGAAGCTCCTGCACTGGAAAAGAGAAACTCTTATGGGATCATCAGCACAGGAGGTAATGGACCAAAGGGATCTGGCACAGGACTCATGACAAGGCCAGACTGAGGACCAGAGAAACTGACTTCCAGACCACCTCTCCTACTGGCCACCACATTGTTGAGTCCCTTCCCCTCATGGGTCTCAGTTTCCTCATCTGTAAAGTGGCAGGGGAGAGGAAAGGTGGGGGTAAACCAGACCTTTTATATGATATATTTTCTGGTTACCTTGTCCTTGATTCTGGGGTACAGCTGTTTCCAAGGCACATCATGAGCAGATTTCAACCTCTTCTGGAAAAGCTACAGACCAGGTGCACTGGAGAGAAACCAGAAAATTTGGCAGGAAAAACACAGCCCCCATGACAAGCAAGAGGGCCCGGATCTTACAGTTCTTCAGGGGTCCACATCAACCCACACCAGCTCGGCCCCCAACAAGTGAAGCAAGGCAGGAGGGGCAATGAGCCTCCCTGGGAGTCCGGCACAGAGGTAGCCAGCAAAGCTCAGGGAGACGGGGACAGAGGAAGGAAGTGAGGGGAGGATTCTGGGCTGTTGGGGTCTGTTTTGAACCTGGGTGGCAGGATGATGGTTTCCTTTGCTTGACACCCCATACTCCCTCCTGCCTGTTAAAAGAAACTCTCCAGATGTGGGCCAACTGTGCTCTCTTGCAGTTGTTTAATTGGCCAAGGGAACCATTTGCTTTAAATGGAAGGACAGTCATCCTTTTAGGAAAATCTGACCCAGGACATTGGGGCCCCAAATGCCTTCTGCTCTGATCAGGGTGACTGCTGAGGTATCCACTCATTAAATTCCAAGGCCCACATATCATCCCAAACCTGAGGTGCTACAGGTCCCCAAGGACCCATCCTTACCACCAGCATCTTTTGTTAATTGTCCCCAGAAGCTGGGTCACCAGAAATGGGACAAAAGAAGTCCCTGTATTCCTCCCCTCTCAGGTCCTCACATTCCAAATCTGTCCTGATTTTTATTCAGGGAAAAGTAAAAGGAGTTTTAAAATTAGTATGCAAATTCTGTAGTATTAAGTGTTGCACTTAATTTTTTTTTTTTGAGAGGGCATCTCTCATATTTATTGATCAAATGGTTGTTAACAACAATAAAATTCTGTATAGGGGACTCAATGCACAATCATTAATCAACTCCAAGCCTAATTCTCAACAGTCTCCAATCTTCTGAAGCATAACAAACAAGTTCTTACATGGTGAACAAGTTCTTACATAGTGAATAAGTTCTTACATGGTGAACAGTGCAAGGGCAGTCATATCACAGAAACTTTCGGTTTTGATCACGCATCATGAACGATAAACAATCAAGTCAGATATGATTATTCGTTTGGTTTTTATACTTGATTTATATGTGAATCCCACATTTCTCCCTTATTATTATTATTATTTTTTTTTAATAAAATGCTGAAGTGGTAGGTAGATGCAAGATAAAGGTAGAAAACATAATTTAGTGCTATAAGAGGGCAAATGTAGATGATCAGGTCTGTGCGTATAGGCTAAGTATTAATCCAAGCTAGACAAGGGCAACAAAACATCCACGGAGTGTTGCACTTAATTTTAAAAAAATTTTTGACAAATAGAAGATTCCATTGTGTGTGATTAGTTTATCACAAGTTTCCTCTCTGACCTTCCCTCCTTGCATCCCCATCCTGTCAATCCTCTGGTTTCTTCTGGAAACCCCAAGGGACAGCCCTGTAGACCACTCAAACCATTAACCTGAGATTTGAGATCTGGCAGCCTGAAAGCCTGTGGTGAAAATGTCTGAAGGCTATCCCTTAGGGGAAGTGGAATGATTGTTATTTGGGGAAGAGGAGAGATTGTGTTTCTCCCTGGGGCCCAACAGGAGCAATGGCCTGGGTCTCAAACATTTGAAACCATGGACTGTTACTTCCTAGAGACCTCGTCCTGGGCAGTTTTGTGTTCTGACCTCTGATGTGGCTGGGGCAGGCTGTTTCCTGTGGGCCTTGACTCACTGCACTTTGGGCAGTATCTTCCTCTTTGGTTGAAAGTGTGGGGAAGTTAATAATCCCCAGAGGCAGCCCTCGATGGATGCGAGATGAGCATGCATGGATCAGCATTCTACCTGCTGTCCTTGGAGTGGACACTTCACATCTGGGAGCTACTCCATACTCTCCTTGGGAGATGGGGAAATGGAGCCTGTTGCATGCACTAGCACTGTCCTTAAGGAACCCCTGTCTTGGCTTTCCCTGCTTTCCTGCTCACTCCCTGCTCACTCCCTGGCTCCTGTTCCTTCAGATCTTCTGCCCCAAAGCTCCTGTCTTAGCTTCTACTTTCAAGAGAAACCAAACTGAGCCAGACCTGCCTGAGAGAATGCAGCTGAATAGAGCCCCAGCCATCACTTTGTCATGGAGAGTGGTTGCAAGACAGACTTGGATTCAAATCTCAGTGTTGCCTATTACAAGCTGCATGTACATAGACAAATTATCCTTCCTGGAGCAGGTAGTAATTAGAAATCATCAAAGGTTGCTGATAAAATGATCAGCAAAGGGAATCATTTTACTGCTGAGATTTACAAGAACCCTTCCTGCATTGGACAGACAGTATCTTCTAGTCTCCAGGGGCTAAGGGACAGACATTACATTCTGACCTTGAGTCCAGCCACCCAGGACACACAAAACAGTCAGGCCTGCACAGCTCCGCAGTCCTTCCACTGCCTCCACTCAGTGTCCCAGTCCCACAAGTAAGGAGGCCTGAGGGCACACTTGCGGCCTGGAGCCTTAGTTCTGAACCTTCCTCCTCCTCACTCCTGTCCTCCAATTCCATCCTCCTCCCAAGTCATCCATTTATCCTGTTAATCAACTACTGTTCACCCCACTGTTTAATTGCCAAGGGGACCATTTGCTTTAGACGGAAGGTCAGTTAGTCTCGGTAAGATTTGACATAGGATCTTCACTAGCGAAGTCAGTGGTGAACAAGCCTGGCCCTGGGCCCTCAGCCATTTCTGTCTTCACCTCACCCCCAAGAACTCAGGCTCCAGGAAACCTCACATCTGACTCTTCAGCCCAGCTTCACAGCCTCAGCCCACGCTGGGATGACCCTTTCTGCTCCAGCGCAGCACCAGAGCTCCCTGCCCTGGTGCTGCCCCTCAGGCCTCCTCCTGCCAGGGAGCCCAGCCCATGAGTAACAGACATAGCCGAGATGCTCAGAGTGGGAGCAAGGGCTGCACTGTGATGGGACAAGGGCCCCACCACCAGAGTGGTCTGGAAAAAAGATAAGGAAACACTGGGCCATGGTGGCAGCTTGTGCCATGTTTTACTCCCAGAAGGCCACAACATCCAGACAAGGTTGGGCGCCCTGGGGGTCATGTGACAGTATCCTCCGGCTGGAATGCCATCACCCCAGTTTATCAGAATCCTCAGCTGTGGCCATCCCTGGAGACCCCAAAATTCCCCATTGTCCTGATACTTTTTTCCAGATCTTTCTTAGGAGATCAGAGATGAAGGGGTTAACTTGAAAGGTATAAATATGGACAGAGTGCTCCAGATATTTCAAGTCTCCCACCCCAGAGCTGGGCTCCCCCAACCTCTGAGGCTGCTGTAATCAGCCCATCTACTGCCTTCCCCAGCCTGCAGGCCTCCAGGCCCTCCTCTTCCCCAGGCCCTCCAGCACACAAATAGCCCCAGCCAGCAGAAACTCTCTGGTGTGCCCAACTTTGCTGGGAACCAAGTAAATACTGAGGCTATTTATATCAAGGAAGCACTTGTGTTTGGTTATCCACAATCCACAGGCTCTGGCTGGAAACAACCTGAGAAAAGGGGTGAGACTTGAGCAGCCTGGCCCTGGTCCTCACCCAAGCCAAGCGGGCAACACAAGTGGCAGAGCACCAGGGCCCTCCCACTCTCTGCCTCCCGCTCCCCTCCCATTCGGGGCACTCCCTTACCCCCAGGGCTCCAGCAGTTTGGGCCAACGCAGGGCTTCTCCACATGCTTCTCAACAGAGGAAGGCGCAGGGGCTATAAACGGCGCACACAACCTCCCTCCACAGCCCTCACCTTCATCTGTACACTCTCCCCAGCCCTCTTCCCTTCGCCTCCCTGAGGGGGCTCTCACTCTACCACTGACACAGGCAGCGTGTCACCTGGACCCCAGATCCCTGCTCTGAGCACTGTTCCACTGGGAGCAAAGTTCTCTTCCACCCACCCCTTGAATCCCTCCTCCCACACTGGGTACCGAAATGGGGCCCTCCTTCTTGGTTTCACAACCCCACTGCTCTTTCCCAGGAAATCAGCATCTCCTACTCTCACTGCAGGGAGGAGAGGGCCTAGCTGCCCTCACCTGCTCCCTGGCTGCTTTTTCCCACAGCCTCTTTGCAGCTTCTCTCCCCCAGGGAACCCCTGTCATTCCTCTGTGCTGCTCTCAGTGTCTTCCCTTGCAGGCCTAAGAGGCGCTGTCCTCGCCTGCCCAGGGACTCCCCTCACTGTCTTTCTCCACACTCAGCTCCTGCAGCATGTAGGAAAGGTTGTGGGGCTGGAGATAAGACGACCGGCTTCACCCACTGTCTTGGCTCTCCCAGAGCTGCAGAACCCTCCAGTGGGCTACCTTTCTGGGTCTGGCTTTCCCACCTGTAGAATTCTGTTCTGCTCTGCCTGTCTGCATCTTCCTACCACACCACATGGCCCTCCCCCCACTTCCCCAACTCTTCCAGGCCTGTAAACCTGATCTGTGCTGCCTGAAACCTTCAGCCCCATGACTTTATGTTCTTGGTTCAGTGATGATTCCAGTCCCTACCTCAGACCCCTCAGTCAGGCCACTGCAGGTGGCACCTTGGCCCTGAACCTGTGGCCTGGGCAAGTCCCAACCCCCAGGGAGACCTCACAGCCCTGCTTCTGGCACAGAGCTCCTAAAACCCTTGGAATTTCCTAAGTGATGACTGATACAGGTGTCTTGATATTCATAACGAACCTTTCAGCTACACCTGAGTTCATGTTAATGAGGTAACTTGTGGAAAATACCTAAGGATGGGGGCTGGTTGCCAGAGGAACTAACCATGTGACTAGAGGATTGGCACTTCAGTCCCACTCCTTGATCTTCTGGGAGGGAAGGAGGGCTGAGGTTGAGTATAGCCAATAGCCCAATAGCCAGTGATTTAATCAAGCATGCTGAGGTGATGAAGCTTCCATAAAAACCCAAAAGGTCAGGGTTTGAGGCCTTCCAGGCCAGTGAACACTGGAGATTTGGGGAGAGCAGTGCACTTAGGGCTTGGAAACTCTGCCCCTTGCCACATACCTTGTCCTATGCATCTCTTCCATCTGGCTGTTCCTGAGTTAGATCTTTTTTATAATAAGCCAGTAATCTAGTAACATGTTTCTCTGAGTTCTGTGAGCTGCTCTAGCAAATTAATTAACTCAAGGAAGGGGTCCTGGAAACCTCCAATCTGTAGTCAGAAGCACAGGTGACAGCATGGACTTGCAATAGGCATCTGAAAGCAGGGAACAGTCTTGTAGGACTGAGCCCTCAACCTGTGGGATTTGATTCTATCTCCAGGCAGATAGTGTCAGAATTGAGCTGAATTGCAGGTGCAGCATTGTTTGGTGTGGGAAGGAATTGGGTACAGAATTGTACTCCTGCCCCCCTCTTTGTCTTTTTTCTTTTGTACCTATCACCTGCTAGTACACTGTATAATTTTTTTTTTATGTGTTTGTGTTTATTGCCTGTCTCCCCCATTAGAATGTAAGCTCTGTAAGGGCAGTGATCTTTTGTTCAGGGTTGTACCCTGAGTTCCTAGAACAGTGCCTAGCATAGAATGATACTCAATAAAACTGTTGGAATACAGTCTGCCTCATTTACTGATGAGTGTCTTGCCCCTGTTTTCCACCACAATGAAGGAACTTGAGAGAGATTGGGTCTTCTTTATATTTGTGTTCTCCAGGGTGCCTGGCCCAATGCATGATTTGCAGTAGGGAGCAATAAATGCTTTTGTAATTGAATTATTCTCAAGACAAAGACCAATTCTCAGGGAGTCTGGAGAGGGGAGCTGGCTGGTGAGGGGCTTGAGTGAGGTAAAGGTCAGGGGTCAGATTGGAAGCTTTGCCTCTGGTCCTCCCTTAGGACCAATTCAGGGCAAGACATGGACGGCAAGAGAGGAACAGAGGTGCCCCAAGGGCTACTGCTTCTCCTAGACTCTGCTGAGCCTTGGACACATCCCCATAGGAGGATGGTGTCCCGAATATGACTCAGAATAATAGAAAGGGCCTTTGCCAAGAAGAGCCAAGCCCAGGATGAAGCTTAGCATCTATTCTTCTCTCCTGACTATAAATTAGAAGCTCTCAACCTGGAATTGTATGCAAGACTTGGTACAACTTTTTCCTTCAGATTCTCAGAGGCCTAGAAAACATTCAGAACCACTAGCCTAGGGAACTCCGGGAGGAACCCCAGAGCCCAGCCAGCTACCTCCACCCACCACCCCTCCAGCCTTGCTCAGAATCCACCAGGCCTGGCTCGAAGCCTGCTGGGAGCACTCACTCCCCACCACTGGGGCTTCCGTGACAGCCACCCAGGGAAGAAACAGAAAGCAGGAGACAAGGGGCCTGTCCTCAGCCACATTGCCCTCAGCTCCACCCTTACTGGGAGTCTCCAGACTTGAGGATAAATTTGAGTTTGAGTTTATTTTAGGGAAGGAATGTTTAAAGCACAAATGACAGACAGAAGGAGCTGGGATCCTTCAGGGGCCTGAGTCTCTACTCTTTCCCCTTACGGTTCTTTCAGAACACCAGCCCCAGAAACTCTCCACAGCTCCACACCAAGAACCCATATGTTGCTTGGATCGTAGCCACTGAATCAACGACAGTCATGAGGTAAGGATACCGGAGAGGCGTCCTCAAGTCTGGCCTGAACAAGCCCCCAAATTGCTAGGCTGGCGGAGTTTCAAATTCTCTCTGCAGACCTTATCATCTCCTCATTCACCCACCCTCAGCTTGCCAGGCCCAGATCCACAGCTTCATGGGCCCCAAACCTGGTCAGAGCTGAGGGGAGAAGCCAGCCACCACAATGTTCTCGCCGTTGATGTAGCTGGCGTCTGGAGAGCACAGGAAGGACACGAGTCCCGCACAGTCCTCAGGGTGCCCTATCCTGGATGGAAGGACAGAACACACAGCATCTGTGACCTCAGCCCTGGCTCTGCTGCTGCAGTGGGAGTGGTGCCACGGGGAGACCAGGGGGGCTCAGCAGAGCTACCTGCACCCTCCAGGGCTGTTTGGGGCCCAGATTCCAGCCAAAGGAATGGCAGAGACACAGGCAGGGGTCTGCTCTTGAGATAGACACAGCTGCACCTCCCCAACCAGACCCAGACCACTGAAGCGCCACACCCTGCTTGCCTCTGAAGCTTCTGGATTTGCTTGAGGCTGTTCCAGAAAGTCTCATTCTCATGTAACTGGAGAAGGGAAGAGAGGAAAGAGTCAGTGCTGCTACACAGGCACATGGTAGGGCCCCAAGGTGGCTACCCAGGAGAAAGGCCGAGGGAGGTTTGCCCTTCTTAGGGCTGAGGGATGGACCCTGGCTGAGCTCAGAGGACAGGGAGGACCTCAGCTATAAGGATGCTGATGTGAGGCTTCAGTCACCTCTTTATCTCTTAGCCTTTGGGAGGGTTCCACTGAGAAACAGGGGACACGCCCCAGGCCTCACCATTCTGCTGAAGTCAGTCTTGATTAGTCCCGGAACCAAGCAGTTCACCCGGATGTCCTTGGGGGCCAGCTCCAGTGCCAGAGACCTGGTGAGGCCCAGCACGGCTGTCTTACTGACATTGTAGGCACCCAGCTCCTGAAAAGGGAATCAAGACAGGGATGAGGACAGCAGAGCATGGAGGAAAGTATCGGTTGGATTTCTCATCCCAGAAGATCACAGCTGGCCCAAGCCCAGAGCTCAGACACACTCTCCCCAGCTCAGCCTGAGAACAGAAGCTGGGTGTGTGGGATCCAGCAGCCACAGGGGTATCGCCAGCCCAGGGCGGCAGGAGGTAAGGCAGGGGGTCTGACCTGGGCACTGCCCCTGTGGGGCTCTGGGGGCCCTCACCCTGTCCCAAACAGGAGCACATGGAGCAAGCACTCACCACCAGGGGCATGTAAGCTGAAATGGAGGAGACCAGGATGACAGCACCCCTCCTAGAGGAGACAGGAAACTAATGGCTTACTATTGACTGAGATGCTGCAGTTATAAAAAAAGATGTATGATTTTGATAATTGTACACTTTTAGGTAGTATAGTCACTGAAGGATGTGATCCCCACAACAGCAACACAGACCCTGTTATGATCCTTAGTCTACTGAGGAGATGGAGGCTCAGAGAGGTTTAGTAACATAGCCAACAAATGGCAAAGCTGGGATTCCAACCCAATCTCTTGGCCCCAGTGTCCGTGCTCAGAACCTTTATACTCTCCTGCCTCTCCCTGGGGAGGAGATGAGCAGAAAGCTAGGTGCTTGGGGAGGGGGCAGAGCGGACTTGGTGAAGAAGCACCCAGGGTTAATGGTGGGTGCCTACCTGTAAATGACCTCTGAGAAGCACATGGGGCAGGAGGACACAAAATATGGAACTTTTCCTTCTAAGACCATCCCCACCTTTCTAAAGGGTGTGTCTGCAAGCAGGAGCTTGAGGGGAAGCTGTGACCCCAGGGAGGTGGTGGCCCAAGAGACTGACATGAGGCCCCTGGGGCATGTGTGGCGTGCGGCCATGTAGCAAGATCTAGAACAGAGGCAGGGTCCCTGGAGACTGAGAAGCAGGGAATGAGGAAGGGTCTGGGGTGGGCTTTTCCCCATGGGGAAAAATGGGGCAAACCGAGTCACAGGCAGTAAGTTGGTAAAAAGGCATTGTCTAGCTGTGAGGGAACCAGAGGAGATGAGGGTAACAGTGACCAGCCCACAAGGCTAAGGAGCTGAGGCACAGCCCCTGGTGATGTGATGGCACCAACCTGGTGGCGGCAAGGCCGAGGAGAGAGCGCCTGAGCGCCTGCACTGTCACCCTCACCCATGAGCTGGAGCTGCATGAAGGGTGAGGCAGGACAGAAAGGGGGAAAGTGGGGGCCCCAAGGAGACTCTTCTGTCCCCCACCATCCCAGCTGTGCCCTGTGCTCTCTATACCCCCAGCCCCCACCAGTCATGCCCACCCCTGCCCTGCAGCCATACCCCCTCTTCTCCATGTGGGGCAGCAGCTGACGCAGCAGCAGGGCTGGGGCCTTCACGTTCACGTCCAGGATCTGAAATCACAGCACGGGCATGATGGGAGCACAGGGACATGGCTGGCCTGGGGCCTGTTTCTACAAGACACTTGGAGTTCTATAATTTGGGTAGCAAACCCCGATGTATTCAGAGCTGAGGGATTAATCCTTCTTCTTGCTAAGGCAAGATGTGTTTCTGAGTTGCTAATGGTTTAATAGGCAGGTGGGCTAAGTGACAGGCCTGTGAGCAAAGCCCTGGAAATGTGATTCAGGACAGGGGTGAAGGAAGGAGATATTCACGCTTTTAAAAGAAACTGGGCTATGTTCTGGCTGTGGAGATAAAAGCTATAAGCAGAGGCCACTGGAAAAAGATGGAAGGCAGAACAGATGGTGGGGAAGTGGATGCTGGGAGCAAGAGAGATTTCTGGAAAAGTCATCTTTGTCTCTGTTTTTGCTTATTCTCTTACCTTGTCTCACTAGAAATTAAGGCATGCTTGCAAGGCTACAGCATACAACAAATCAAATAGGTATGTGTGAAGAAATGAAGACTAGGAAAAGTAAATGTAGAAAAATAAGAAAAAGCAAGAGGTTGGTGACTACAGTTCAGAACACGTGACAAGGACTGAACATTATTCTGTTACTTGTTCACAGAAATGCGTGCTGTGAGGGCCACATCTACCAGTTCATTGCAGACATGGCTCTGAACTTTCCTGTAGCCACAAAAAGAGGGAGACATAACAGAGAATTGCCATTCTGGGAGTTAGGTGCCCGTGCTGATCCTGCCTACAACTAAAACCTGGGTCTGGCTCAGACATAAGGGTCCCTGGGCCTTTGTCTGGGAACTCTGTCTAGTGGGTCTGGGGACAGGGGAGAAGAGAAGAACTGGCAAGGAAAGATGCAGATATGGATCTGGGGGCTAGGACGCAGTGCCAGCAGGGACAAAATTGGCACCAGGGATCCCACCTGTGGGGCACTATCTTGAATGAGGTCAGCTGTGCCCTGCATCTCTAGGGAATGAAGCTGCACTTCAGTAACTGACCCGGCCTGGCCAGTGTTTTTCCCACTCCTTCATCCCATATCTGCTCATCCCCTTGGATGTGAGCCCGGAAACACTTCCGCTGAGTGCTACTGAAGCCCCTTTGATGGCAGGTTACCAGGGCTAGATATGACCCCCAGGAGTGCAAGAAGTTTCTCAACTGTCTAAAGGGAGGACCCTGATAGGAAGGAATGGAGAGTTAGCCTAAGGGCTTCCTGGTCACTCTCTGTTCAAAACAGAGCTGTGCCAGACCACCAGATGTCTTCCCTAAGCTCCTAGGGTATCAGGCTGGGCAATGGCCTGAGAAGAGACACCTCCTAGACTCTGGATCCAAATGTGAGCCAAAAAAAGGTGAGTTCCTTCCTTGCTGAAGAAACTGCTCTGCTAGAAAAGAAGGCAGAGTAACTCTGTACCACAAAGTCCTGAATACAGACTGTGAGCCTGAGGAGGGTGCTGGCAAGGGGATCCGTGAGTAGAGAAAGGATGGAGGAAAGTAGTGGGGATGGGAGATGAGAGGCTTCCTAACCAGCTGGAGAGAATGGGGTCTACCTGGGGAGATGCTCAAACAAGCCCAAGGATGTGATGAGACAGAGGAATTTCCCACATAGGACACCTACTGAAAATTACATCCAGGTCAAAGCAGAGCATCAGAGGAATTCTCACCTTGCTTTGTGACCATTCTGCCTCTGAGGTGGTAGCAAATGTGATCAGGGGACAACTGCTGTCCAGGGATGCAGAATTGTTTGTGAGTTGCAAGTCCCTGAAGAATAGGGGACAGCAGAGAAAGTAAGGCTGAGCTGTGGGCAAGTGCAGCCAAGTTCAGGAAGGAAGATGTCAAACAGTTTTGAGAAAAAGAGAGGCATGATCCCATGAACTAAAACTCCGAAAGGGAAAATGGCTCAGAATGGGTAGGGGACTGTCAGCAATGACACCCCAGCTACCTAATCACAAATGATCCTCAGAGGCATTAAGGCAGCTGAGGAGCCTGGGAAGCTGGCTACAGGGAGCTCAGACTTCAGGTCAGGTATGGGGATGTAGGGAAGGGTACCAGGCCACGGGCAAAGACCCAGCAGGGGCCAGCGTGAGGATGATGTTGGCAGAGCGCAGCAGGCTGAGGACGAAGAAGGAAGTGCGGTGGCCCAGGGCTGGGGCACAGGGGAGCTAACAATGGCAGGAAGAGCGTGACTCCATCAGCATGTACCTTGTCTGTCAGAGGGACAAGGAAAAAAACACAGGAGGGAATGGAGAAGCAGTGGCAGGAGATCAGCAAAGCCTGAGAAGGACCCCAAGGCACTTTACAAGGTCTCTCCAGGACCCTGTGGGCCCATAAGTGGACTGCACTGGGTCAGAACATCTGAGTCCATGGGAAGTTGATGGGTGGGTCCAGGCATGACTGATATGCAAGTTCATCTGAGGACCAGTCAGGGGCCCTAGTCTAAGAAAGGAGAATCTCAGGGGTAGGGAATGGATCACCAACAAGGAGCACAACCCCCAAGATATGGCTCCACCAAAGGATGTGAAAAATATGAACTGTTGACAGTGAGCAGAAACCTTATCATTCTTGGCTTACACAGAGCCTAACATAGGGTCTGGCACACAGCAAGCCCTCAGTCAATATATGCTGAGCAAATAAATGCAAAAGGGATGGGAGGAGGAAAGAAAGCAGAAAGAATGTAGGAATTGGCTTTTAAAACACAAACCAGAAAGTGGCATCAAGGCACAGTCCAGGGACCACTGGTCAGTGCATTTTTACAGCAATGTCTGGAGGGGAAAGGAGAGTCTTCGTAGAAGAGCACTTGAAACCCCTCAGCCAGCTCCCAGAGACTCTTACCTTGTCCCACACTTGCTCACTGGCCCCCAGGATGCTCCCCACCAGGGGGTTGACCCCTGCATTGCACACCAGGAAGTCCACGCCTGAGCTGTGCTCCAGGGCCTAGAGGAGAGGTGGCCCAAAGGGCTGGGGTTAGTGTGGAGCTGGCCTGAGGAGGCCTCGCCCTCCCAGAGCAACCAGGTACAGGGAGCACTGAGGCAAAACTTGGTAATTAGATACTGTCTCAAACCAGTGCATCACAAGGCTTCTGTGAGAACCAAACTCTCAGGAAGGTAAGTGCCCTGGATAGGCCCAGGGCCAGGCTGTCTGGTCCTGAGGGCCTTGGGGGAGGAAGGCCTCCTCCAGGAATCCCTCTGGGGGCTGGGATGGGGAAATCACTTTAGACGGCTCCTCAACCATAGTTCTTCTAGGGTGTGGGATGAGGGTAAGAGTCCTCTCAAGAAAAGGCCACTTTCCAGAAAGCCAGTGTGAACGATGGGGTCTTCTTAGTTAGCCTGAGCAATCACAACCTCAAGATGTGTTCTAGGGCCTCTGAGACCCCATCCCTGTCCTCCCAGGGCCCAGCAGGGAGGGAAGGTTTCTGTGTGCTCTCCTCCATGTGTCCTCCTACTCCAGCAGCCCCTCACCGTGGCCACCAGCCGCTTCCTGTCCTCGGCCTTCCCCACGTGGCACACGGTGCCCACCACACTCAGCCCCTCCCCCTGCAGTGTGGCCACTGCCCGGTCCACGTTCTGCTGTTTCCGGCTGCTGACCACCACATGCGCCCCGTCCTCAGCCAGACGCCGGGCGATGGCGAAGCCAATCCTGTAGCAGGGACAAAGGTAACAAGACAGTCTCAGCCCCTCCCCACCTTTTTCCCTCCCCAAGCCCTGAAATCAACAAGGCTGTGTCTGCTCTACAGTTCTGAGGTCCTTCTGTGGAAGCGAGTGTCGTCCCTGGGAGGGGTCAGGACCCACAGAACAATCAGGACACTCACCCATCAGTGGACCCTGTGACCACGGCTACCCGATTGGCCAGGATGCCCTTCGGGTCTATCCTACTGCTGCTTAACCGCATGGAGAGTCCAACATAGGGACGAAATAGGCCCTGGTAGACCCGGAGCATGGCCGCCGATACCTGATTTGCTTTCTGCTGAACTTGGCCCTGTGGGAAGGAATGAACTTCACTTACCACTGATGCTGTCAGTGAGAATGATGGTAATCTACTGCCAACTCCTCCAGACAGACAAGGTCAGCAGCAGAAAGTGGCCTGGGTAGGGCCAGTCAGGGTGAATTTTAAATATGTGAGCCTCAGTTCAGAAAACCTCTTCATAAAAATTCTCTGTTTATAAAACATGAATTAGCATATGAGACCCAATGTTCAGTAGAACATTCATTCCATAAGTGAGGTCTGAGCACCTGCAGCATGTTGGGCATCGGGCAGCAGATGCTGGTGAACTACAGCCCCAAGCTCTATACATGGTGCTTCCCAGTGGAGTGAGGATGCAAGACACCAAACAAATAATTACACCAATTATTGATTTTAATGAACTGCTTCTAGGTGGAAAAGTAGCAATCAACAGAAACTCTCATTCACAGCTAGAGGGAGTGTAAGCACAACCACTCTGGAAAACAGTTAGGCACTCTCCAGGGAAGTTGAACATGCAGCCCTTGGATGGTGCCATTTCGCACCTGCAGAAGGGTGCACCAAGAGCCTGGACTCGAGTGCTCCCAGCAGCAACCTTTGTCATAGCCTCAGACTGGAAACAAGCCAAAGGTCCATCATGCCCACTACAGGGAGAATGGATAAACAAACTGTGTTGCACTTACACAATGGAATACTATGCAATTATGAAAATTCATTATGAGCAACATAAATGAATCTAAAAGATACACAGTCCAAACAACCACTGTGTTGTTTCAGAATTCAAACAGGTGATAAAACGACAGAGAAAAGCAAAGCAATTGATTATCTCAAAAGTCAAGAGAGTGGGTATTTCTGGGGCCAAAGGGGGATTATGGTTTGGGAGGGGCAGCCCAATGGGTTTCTGGAGTGCTGGCAGTGTTCTGTTTTATGACTGAGACCTGACTACATGGTGTTCATTCAGATATGTATGTCTTCTGTGTGTATGTGTATGTATATATGTGTATACATACATATAGAAAGAGAGAGAGAGAGAGAGAAAGAGAGACCTGGCCAATATACCTTTGTATATAACAAATATATACTTTTTATGTATGTGCTATATTTCACAATAAAAATTTTTTAAAGTACCTGCTCACGGTAAATCCCAAACTTCAAGCAGTTCAAAACTAGCTCAAAAACTAAATCTCCCAGTCCTCATCCCAGAGGCAAATCTCCTAACATCTCAAATACTTTCTCAGAGATGTTCTGTGCAAAGGGCTTTGTTTTAAACACTCAGTTCACAAAGGGTTTCTCAGGACTATCCTGCCAGGTAGGAGAGGAAGCAGAGGATCAGTGGGCTCCTGGAGGACAGCTCCACCCATTCCTGAGACAAGGGGTTCTCAGCCAGGCCAGCAGAGTATAGGGGTGCATGCACATTTTGCTTGGGTTGGGAGAATCATCACTAAGGAAGCTGCAGATAAATGGGACCTGGAAGGCAAAGGGAGGCCTGACAAGGGAAGCAGGGGGATAGGTGCTCTAGTCTCAGGGGACAAACTGAAGGAGGAGTGGAGGGAGGGGTGTGAGTGTCCAGAGTGTTTGCGAGAGAGCAGGGACACCTCTGTCCCTGAAGTGCAGAGAACAGAGGACTCATGGCTGAGAAAGCAGACAGGGCTCCGATTGCCTGCATAGTGTCCCTGCCAGGCTTGCCTGAATAAAGCTATCTGAAGAGAAGCTGTGAGGAGCCTGGGTGTAGTGAGGAGACCCACACCCTCAGAAGGAAGGGGTGTGTTCCTCTGGAGAGCAGGGTGAGTACCTGGATGGGAGATTCAGATATGAAAACATTTCCTGGGGAACAGGAAATAAACCAGAGATGGTTTTGTAGGGAACCCTCTTTCACCCAGACCCCAAATTTCTCAGTCTGCATCAAAGTGAGCCAGAGGCTCTACCTCCTCCACCATGAGATTCTCATTTGCTTGCTCAGGAGCCCTGCCCTGTCCTGAATCTAGGAATCTGATGGGCTTCCTGCTGAGGCAGTTGGGAAGGAATGGTTGGAGCAAGGGGTTGTCAAGGACAGTCAGGAACTCAGGGTGTACTTTTCAGGCAGGGCAGTGCCAGGCAGCTGAAGAGAGGCAGGCTCTTGGTAGCTCTGGGCCAAGGGGCCAACAGACATGGATTTTCAGAAAGCTCTGGTGTGGGCTGTCTGCTGACCCTCATCAGTTCCAGACCTGCTCTGGCCACTCCAATACCAAGGGAACTCCTGGTTACTAAGCAACCCCTCCATCCCTACTGCATCTTCCCTTGTTTCTTAGCAACCCTTGCATAACCCAGTTCCCTAGAGTTAGGGGTCAGTATCTGAAAATGATAAGCAAACGGGTGCTGCTCGGGAACCATGGAGGAATGAATTTTAGGTTTCAGATCAGTCCGTATCGGTGTGATGACGAAGGTGACTTGCTTCAGAGGGGGGATAGCCTTGGTTTCCAAGTTACGTCTCTTCTGATACTGTATTTCCAAAACCACCAATTGCAGGTCCCAGACCTCCTCCCTTTTTTTATCCTAGCTGCTTTCACTCTGCTCGCTCACGCTCACATCTCACATGCTCTCTTTCCTTTCTGCAAGGTCATATTTACAGCCTTTCAATTGGAGAGGATGAAGGGCTTCAGCTTCTGATTGTTCTCCATTTCCGGAACAGGACACCAGATTCTAACCCTTGTTATGACCCAGGGGGGACTCCTCTCCCCTCACCCCGCTGTGATCACAGATTCACCACACCAAGTGTCTGGGGAATAGGTCTCCTTAGCTGGAGGGGCCAGCAAGAAAAAGAGGACTAACATTTTGTCGGGACAGGGCATCCCCTGCTGGAAGGCTGGAGTTATAGCACCTCTCTGCATCTCAGCAAGTCTGCCGCCGTCCCTTCTCTGACTTTAAACAGTTCTCACCCCCTGCTTATTTAAACTTGCCTGGAGGTGGTTTGCAGGAAAGCTGCCCTACTGGTGCGGGAAAGTAGCTCGGCCTATTGCAGGTGAAGTACGGAGAGACTTGTCAGGCCTCATCTATCTCACTCCGTGCCCCTCCCCATTCAAGGTCCTGCTTTTCCTGGGCCTAACTGAGCAGCTTCAAGGGCCAGACTCTGGCTCCCTTTCCTCTCATGCTCACCCATGCGTTACTCCCAAAGTCAGCCGGTCCGCCTGGGCCAGAGTTGACAGCAGGTTCTGGTTGCCCAGGTTGACCTCTATGCCTGGCACTGTCCACTTGGATTTCCCTTCCCATGCTGATCAATTCAGATGCCCAGATATGGAGGAGGGGAAGCCAAATGGACACACCCTCAATTAGTGTCATCTTGGCGGTGAATGGCCTTCACCACTGGGTACAAAGGAAAAAGAGGGCAAAAGGAAATGGAAAGTAAACACAGATTAGGGAAGAGCCATGCAATAGCTACAAACACTGAAAAGCAGGAAAGAGAGAGACTAGGGAGATGGGAACAGAAGCTGTGATCTTGGGCAAGTCTGTCCCCTCTCTGGCTCAGTCTGCACCTTGGAAAGATGAGGAGCTGAGTTGAGGGGGTCTCAAGGGCTCTGATAGCCCCAAAAGCTGTGTTATGGAACCAGAGAAGAAACAGAGCCTGAGTTCAGATGGAGCCAGGGAGAAAGCAGCAGCACAAGGGAAAAGGAGGGAAGCCAGGCAGTTCCAGGGCACGGAGCCCAGCCTGGGCAGCCTTGCCTTGGGCCACACTGTCCCAGCCCTGGGCAGAGCTGGTGTCCACCTGGCCTTAACTGGCTGGACTCCTGTCTTTCCTGAGTGCATCTGCTGCTGAGTGCAAGAATGTGAGTGGGCAGCAGGCTGCATTGCAGGCACAGCTGATTCTATCTGAAAGACTCAAGGATTTGAAGAATTTTCTGAGAAGTGAGGATGATGGAGGTGACAAAACCCTCCCCACACACACCCAGCTGGGGAGAAAGCTTGAGGAGGGGGCACCTGGGAGAAAGTGCAGGACTTGGTCTGAGTCATTCTGCAGAATGCTGCATATACTGCTTACAAAGAATTGAGTCCTGTCCATCCAGCTGTCCCCAGACTCAGGCACACAACAGAATCAGACAGGCCCATGGGTCCAAACAGGCTCCAGAACCCACACTCTGGGAGGTGGGTATCAGGATAAGGAAGCCTACAGGCTCAGATGACTGGAGAGGCAGAACTGGGTTCAAAACCACAAAGATATTCCTACCAGCACAGACTTCAGTCCAAAAGCCAGTGAAAAAACCCTTTCCTGCTAGATCAGGCCCTGGCACTATGCAGGGCTAATGGCTGTAAAGCCAGGTGCCCTTTTGTGGCCAGGTATCCACCCACCACCCAATTTATCACTTGGGCTGAAATATTTGATGAGCGCTAACTTCATGCTCGGCATTGTTAAGTTCTGTGAGCACCAAAATAAAGAAAGCACAGTCACCACCCTTGATAAGCCATAGTCCAATGGAGGAATCAAATAAAACTAGTGCAGGGAGCTACATGTCAGCATGGAAGTAGGATGGAGGCTCAGGGGGCATCCAAGGAGAGCATGGGAAGGGCCACATAGAGATGCCTGTAGACATTTAGAAGAGGTAAATAAGCAGTTGGATAAATCGCTCTGGCACTCAGGAGATCAAGTTAGTGATCAGAAGAATGATTTGTGAACTATTAGTCATAGGTAGAAGCTAACTCATAAATGGAAAGTGAATAAAGTGAAAAGAGAGAGCCAAAACCGCAAGTGTGGGGACCAGCCTCTAAGATGAGCCCTGTCTTCTCTGTGGGCTGGCATTCACACCTTTGTGTTATCCCCTCCGACATCGTGCCAGGGCTGGCAGAAAAAATGGTATGTCACTTCTGAGATCAGGATATACAAAACTGAGGGTTCCATCTTGGGCCCTCATGGTCTCTCTTGGATCACCCCCAGATGCCCCAGTGTGAATAGCAAGACCATGAGGCCAGGAACTGAGGCCCACCAGCAACCATGCAAGTGAGCTTGGAAGCAAACCTCTCGGCCCTGGTCAAGTCTTGAGCTGACTGCAGCCCCAACTCACGGCTTAACCACGCCTCCCGAGACATTGTGAACCAGAAGGCTCCAGTACACTACTCTCATTCCTGACTCTCAGAAACTGGGAGATAATACATTTTCAAGCTGCTGAGTGTATGTGTAATTTGTTATGCAGCAATAGATAACTAGTACAGGAACCTTGGAGAAAATTAGCTCACTGAAGAGATAGAGCAGCAAATCTTAAAATATGAGATGTATAAAAATAATGTGGCCACAATTAAAACTTGTGCTGATACATGAAAAAACAAATCAAAGGAACAGAAGGGAAGGTTCAGAAATAGATACAAACACACTGGAGAACTTAATGTATGATAAAGGTGGCATTCTGAATCAGTGAGAAAAAAGATGTATCGATAAATAATATTCAGACAATTAGGTGGCTCTCTGAGGGAAAAGAAATTAAATTAGATCTTTGCCTTTTACACCGCACACCAAAACAAATTTCAAATGGAACAAAGATTTAAGTGTAAAAAATGAAACCATAAAAACTACAATAATTCTTTTTACTTCTGCATGGAAAAAACTACCTAAGCAAAAGGTCAAAAGAAAAGTACAACTTGTATAAAGTTCTAGAATAGACAAAATTAATATATAGTGATAAAAATCAGATCAATGGTTGTCTGAGTATAGGGGCACAAGGGAACTTTATATGGTGATGGAAATATTCTGTATCTCGAGTGGGATGATGGGTACATAGATGTACACATTTATCAAAACTCCAGGCACTGTACACTTAAATTGTGTGTGTGTTTCATTGTATCTACAGTATATCTCTGTAGAGTCAATTTTTTTAAAAAAGGACAAACTGCAGGCAAACACCAGGAAGTCTGATGTTTAAAAAAGACAAGATTTCTCCATAGGAGTTGATAGCCCTGGATTCCAGTCTGTGCCCAACCCCTGTCTTCCCCAGTGGTGACTCTTCCCCAGCCTCTCCTAGGCATAGATGATTCAGAGCTGATTTTCTGCAGCATGAGAGACTGTCTTCACAAAGCCCGGGTCTCCATGAAGCACAGCATCACTTTGCTTTGGTCTCTACACTGGGACTGAAGCACCTTTCAATCTTTGTTTTTAGAATGGTATTATAAATTGAATGTTTGTGTCTCCCCAAAATTCATGTTGAAATCAAATTAGGAGGTGGGATCTTTGGGAGATGATTAGGTCATATAGGTGGAACCCCCACAAATGGGATTAGTGCCCTTGTAAAAGAGACTCTAGGGAGCACCCTCATCTGTCCACCTGGGAGGACACCAAGAGAAGTCAGCCATCTATGCGCCAGGAAGCAGGATCTCAACAGAGATCTATAGGGGTCTTGATCTCCACTTCCCAGCCCCCACAACTATGAGCAGTCAAGAACTATTGTTTAGGACACCCAATCCATGGCATTTTTGTTATGGCGTACTGAACAGACTGAGACAGATAGGTTAGTTGGTTGGCTTAGTTGGTTGATTGGTTGTTTGCCTCATAAATTTGAGAGATGAAAAAAGCAAGAGAGATTTCTCTATGGGTAAAATCTGAAGAAGAGAAGAAAAGAAGCAAAAAAAAACCTAAGAGAAAAAAAAGAAGGGGAAACCCTGTGAGAAGAGGGAAAACTTAAAATTTGTATATTCGAAGAAGATATTGACCATGGTGAAATTTTCTAAGACAAAAGTGGGGAAAATCAGAAATGGGGAAAGTGGTATATATACACTCCCCTGAGGAGAGAGAAAAGGGATGATGGAAAAGAAGGTCCTGGAAATGACCTGTTACCACCTCAAGGAAACCCCTACCTAGCCTTGGCCTTTGGTAGCCATGGACTGTTGTAGAGAGTCAGGGACTTGGCTAAAACCCAGAGGCCTGGGAAATGTCACCAGCCTCATGGTAGCTATAGGACAGCTGTGCAACCCTAACTCTAAAGGCTGCATTCTACGGAAGACTTAAATGTGTTTTTTTTTTAATTTAAAAATTCCCATTGCAACATTTTATAACCTTCCTCTAATTTATTCCCCATTCATCCCCTTCACTATGTCATCTCACACCTTGACAAACTGCAAAGGTATTTATCAGAACAAGAGTCAGCTTGCCAATATGACTTTGCCCCCACTATTTTCCTCTCAGAACTTTTTAGCTGATCCTCCCGTGAGCCCTGACTCACAAAAGTGTCTCATCACACACAAAAGCTTGATGAGAATCAGCAAGCTTGCCAATAGGTCTGGGTTCCGCTCCACATGCTGGCACCTAAGGGGCCTCTTCCATATCTCCTTTATGAGGTTGACAGACTTAGTAAATTAAAAAATGAGATGCCCAGTTAAATTTGAACTTCAGATAAACAACCAAGAATTTTTTAGTAGAAGTATGTCCCAAATATTTCACGGGACATACTTATACTAAAAACCTTAATCCTGCTTTATTTGAAATTCAGACTTACCTGGGCATCCTGTACTTTATCTGGAAACCATACATTTACCCTAGTGATGGTGATTCTCCAGAGAACAGTGACACCTTTCAGTTATTAATTGATCTGAAAAAATACCAAAATTGTATAAATTTTACATCCAAGGGGAAAGATGAAGACCAACTGTTATTTATAAAGCACACTTAAATGATACCAGTAATACATGAGTACAGTTTCCTTGAAACCATGTACAAAATACAAAGGAAGCAAGAGTCCTCCACTGTTAAGCCACCAAATGCCTGTACCCTTCCCAAAGTAACCACAGTTAACAGTGTGTTCTTCTAGAACTTTTCTATGTGTTTTCATACATATATGTAAGTATGGAACACGTAGATGTGTTTTGTGTGTTATTGTATACACTCTTCCATTATTTAGCAACTTGTTACAGGACAGTACATAGAGCTCTACCTCATTATTTTTAAAAGATGTGTAATATTCCACAGAATAAACATGAGCCTAGTTTAGCAGTTCTCAAAGCATGGTCTGGGAACTCCTTTCAGGGGGTCTATGACCTCAAAATTATTTTCATAATAATAGTAAGATGTTCTTTGCCTTTTGCACCCTCACTCTCCCATAGAGAAAATAGCAGAATTTTCTAGAGACTACAAATGTGTGATGATGTTGCTCTGACAACTAATGAAATGGGTATGTGTATTTCTTATGTTTTCCAAAAATTTCTAAGGAAGTAGGCTTACAGTATAAATATGTGCATTTTCAGTAGATTACTTCAGTTTGTTCTCAGACTCCTATTGTATCTTCCTAGCTACCTTCAGTTACACCTTCTATAATTTCAATATTATTATCCAATAAATTGTTATCTCGAAATTCTGGAATTTCCCTCACACCTATGTGGAAACACAAGAAATAAGCATAACTTACCTTGTTTTGCAGTAATATTTTTAATGTTTTTCAAAATCCTCTCTAAATTTTGCAGTTTTATCTAAAATTGTTATTCTAAGCTTCAGTAGCATTTTATTCTAACAAAGGTCATTTCTTTACAGTATATTTTTCCTTTTATTCAAGGCTTCATCATTGTTTTAAGAAAGAAGACTAAAAGACTTGCTCTCTTAACCCACAGTTGCACCATCCATGCCTAAAAATACTGGAAAAGCCTAAGAAATTGTGCAACACTGAAGAAGAAACAAAAATATGGTAAATCTATATTTCCCTCAACCATATAGATACTAATCCTTTACCTTATTATGTCTTATGCAATAGAACACATGGAACAGCATTATAGCACAAGGTAAGTTGCAGCATCATTTAAGAACAGTTATTCAGAGTTTAAAGAAAAAGGAATTGCCTATTTAAATGTGGACATGATGAGCTCTTTAAAAGCTAAAACTTGTTTCCTACCGTTTTTCAAAGTAGAAATGAAAAAGCCAATGACGTATCTTACAGAGAAAGTTATCATATTGCATTAGCTGGAGAAGAGCACACAACAACTGAGAGATAATAAAGCCTTGCACATTGTCCTTGCTGAATGCCTGCTGGGTGAAAAGTCAGTCAAAGAAACCCTGGGTGCCACCACCTTGCCACGACACAGTCACTCACTAGTCATATTAAAGATTCAGCTACAGACATGAAGACTGGGTTCATGGCTGCTCTGAAGAATTGTGCTTTTGCCTCACAAATGGACAAATCGACATCTGGAGGAGGGGGGGTCTTGCTGTTTTCCTGTGTTCATCCCATGTCAGCACCAACTAGTCATTAAAGATCTTTTATGTGACTATCTGGCACCAGCTGTGAACACAAGGGGTGGTGAAATTTTCATGGAATGCATGGTTTCTCCTGAAGCACTGATTGTGATACCTGCATCAGTGGCACAAAGGCAGCAGTGGGCAAGGCACTGAGCACAAATAAGGCAATGACACCAAACTGTCCAAGTATTCACTATGTTCTTCAGGCCATGCAGTTGCAGTTTGGGGGAAAAGCCAGTTTCACTTAAGATTATTTTATTAAATCTTGATCCTTGAGAACACATCTTTTTAACATTGTTTGTGAAGAAATGGGAAGTATACAAAAACATTTCTGTTGCACTCTGAAGAATGATGGGTATCTCAAGAAAATGCACTTGTGCAATCCTTTGAGATGTAAGCTGAACTATCTGCTTTTTTCTTGGAACATTATTTTTACTGGAAAGAATGACTGGCAGACAAACTATAATTACTCAGGTTTCTGTATTTGGTAAATATTTTCTCAAAAATGAACAAAGAAGACTGTCACTTCAAAGAAAATAATTGACAAAATTTGCTGCTTTTGATAAAATGTGAACTTTCCAGCAAAAATTAGAATTGTGTGAAAATTTGTATCTGCTGACCTGAGTTTGACAACTGCTTAACACTATAAGATTTTTCCAATGAGATCAACATTGTTATTGATAAATGTGAATTTTTTATTTTGTTCAATAGAATGTGTCAACATTTGGAGGCTCTGCATATGTTGGTGAACCAAAATTTTCCAGATGACCAATGCATGTTGCTACAAAATCACGTATGGGTGAAAGATTTACTCAAAGTGCAAGATAGATCAAAGGAATTTTAATATAACAGAGTACAAAAAAATAATTGATATGGTTTCAGATTGCACATCGCGGCTAAGCTTTAAGAAATTACTATTTAAGTTTTGGTGCAGTATCAAAGTAAAATGTTCACAATTACCTGAAAAAGCTTATACTCCTCTCTTTTCCAACTGCTTATCTGTGTGAGGCCAGATATTCTTTTATACATTTCCATCATACAGCATATTGTAACAGGTTAAGGGTGGAGCAGGTAGGAGATCCTAGCTGTCTTCTACCAAACCTAACATTACAGAGATTCATTAACATGTGCCACTCTTCTCCCTAATTTTTTAGAAAATGCAATTCTATTTTTCATTTAAAATGGTATTTATGTAGACATGTAAACTGGTGTAGCCACTATGGAAAACAGTGTGTGGAGATTCCTCAAGAAATCAAAAACAGAACTGCCATATGACCCAGTAATTCCACTTCTGGGTGTACAGCCAAAGGAAACAAAAGCATTGTCTCAAAGAGGTGTTTGTACTCCATGTTCACTGCAGCATTATTCACCAAAGTCTGGGTATGGAAACCACCTAAGAGTCTGTCAGTGGATAAATGCATCAAGAAAATGTGATATAAATGACTGAAGATGCAGTCTCTTGCCTGGCAAAAGATCAGAGAGGGTAATACGGTGTCACAGCCCCCGAACTCCCTGGAGCCCCTTTTGGGGGCCTTCCATTTTCACTAAGGTTTTAATCTATTTTCCGGCCTGTACCTGCCTGAAACGTCGTGAAGCTACTCCTACCAACCTCCCTCGCGCCCACCCCACCCCTGCACCCCATCCCCGCAGCCTCTCAAATCTGAGGAGCCTGCTCTGCACCCTGAGGGGCAGTCTGCAAGTGTGCCGCTGCCCCAGGAGGTGATCAGGTGGACAGCCAGGCTGTGGCAGAGCTCCCCTCGGGATCCCATCACCCGGTTCCTGCTCCAAGGAAAGTTACTCGGAGAGCAGACCTCCCACCCTGCCCCCACTTCCTGCCATTCCTCCAGGGGCCAGCCTCTCCCTCTGGGAGACTGTAGCCCAGCTGAAGTTCTGTCAGTCCCCAGCTACCCACAAGGCCAGCCCAGCTGAGTACAGGTCAGGTTCACGGAAATTACAGATCGTCAGTGGAAAGACTGAGGACCCAGCCTTCAAGGCTGCAGGCATACAAGGAACTTCAGGAGCCTTACCAGCCTCCTCCTCTGTCCTGAGGGTATATTCTACCTGTCAGTCCTAAATATTGACTCAACAAACTGTTGCCAAGCCATAAATTATTTTTCTAAGAACCAGTTAGCTGTGTCGCAGCAAATGTGCCCAATGAACATCTCACCAGGATTCTGCTCCCCTCTAGGCCCGTCCTCCCTCCCTCAGTCTCCCTGTTGCTCCCTCCTGGGTTCCCAGCTCCGGTGCATCAAGTCATCTGCCCCCTAAACCTCACACATACACAAGATTAACTCAAAATGGAGCACAGACTTAAAGGTTAAACTTAAAGCTATAAAACTTTTACAAGAAAACATCAGAGAATCTTCCTTAGACTGTTAATATGGTAAATTGCACAGGTTGATTTTTGAACATTGAATTTTTAGGCTCGCATCCTCTGTTGGTCATGATGTATAATGATTTTAATGCACTGTTGAATTCTATTTGCTTATATTTTGTCAAGGGTTTTTGTGCCTATACCCATGAGGGATATTAGACTGTAGTATTTTTCTTCTTTTATTTTTTTGGTACTGATTTTTTTCTGGTTGTATTATCAAGGGAATACTAGCTCCATAAAATGAATTGGAAAGATTTTTCCCTCCTTTTCCATTGCTGCAAGAGATTACATAGAATTGGTCAAACCTATCTTGTATACTCCAGAGAGAGAGGTCTTCTTTCCTTCTCCCTTCCTTCCTTTCACAATGATTAATCTTGAGGGGGTGAGCCACTTATTTAATGTAAGGTTCAATTCTGCCCCATTTGTTTTTACATGTCTTTAATACTAATATTGCTTTTGTTATATACCAGAAGCTATTCTATGCACTTTATAAATAGTAATTATTTTAATCCTCCTACAACCATTCGATCTAAGTACTATGATTCTCCCTGTTTTACAGATGATAAAACTGAGGCACTGAGAAATAAAGTAACTTGCACAAGGTCACACGGTTAGTAAATGGCAGAGTCAGGATTTAAACCCATGCATCTGTTCTCTTAACCACAATGCTCCTTCTGCCTAAGAGGATATTAGTATTATTTCCACACCCTAAATACTAAAACTCAAGATGAGAAAGCTTTCGTGATTTGTCCAGCTGAACATAACCAAAGCAGAATTCTTGATTCACCCCCCCTCCTCCTCATCTCTACTGTCCCCTCTCATCTACACCATTATTGAAGGAGCCGCCTAACTCGTCTCCTTCATTCCACCCCTAAATCCTCATAAATCATTCTCCCTCTGTCCTGCAGCTAGAATTACCTTTTCAAAAATAAATAATCTCTGCTTAAATTCTCCAATGTCTTCCCATTTCACTTAGAATCAAAACTTAAATTCTTTCCCCAACATGCAAAGCCCTGCTGGATGTGTCTCCCAAGTACTCTCAGACCACTTCACATGCTCTGCACTTTACCTGCATCCTCTAGCTCTCTCGCTTCTTTCTCCCCAAAACCTGTCAGCTCAAGCCTGCCTTTGCATCTGCTATTTCCTGAAAGCTCTTCCCATATATTTCATAGCCACTAAACGTCACCTCATCACAGAAACTCTCCACACCACCTACTGCAAGGTGGACCTTCAGAAGCCCTCTCTCCCACCATTCTCTCTCATTTTCCTCTTATCATTGCCTAATAGTTTTTCTCATTCATTACTTCCCTTACTAGAATATAAGCTCTGAAAGCTAACGTTAATGCATAATGCTTATGTAGCTCCTATTTTGTGCCAGGCATTGTTCTAGCACTGCACACATGTAAACTCACTTAATCCTTCCCACAGGCCTAAAAAGGTACAGTATGAACAGCTCTATGTTTCATAGGATGAAACTCAGGACAGAGGCAGAGTAACTTACCCCCAGTCACACAGCGTGTAAACAGTAGTTGGGATGCAAACCCAGGCAGCCTGGCTGTAGAATGTGTGCTTCTTAACCCTCCGCTTTATGGCCTTTGTGAGTGGGCCCTTATTTGTATTGTTCTTTGCAATATGTGCAGCACCCATAATAGTGCCTGTCAACCAAGAAACACCAGTAAATATTTGTAGGATAAATAAGTGAATGTTATGTAACTAAAGACAAGCCTGCCTTTGGGTCAAATTGGTCTGACTCCAAACCCATATTCTCCAAAGTATAGGGATTAGAGGACTATAAAGTTCAAACCAGATGTTCATTGAAAGCTGCCCTCTACTCCAAAGATGCTTATAGCCCTGTGGAAAATGCACATGTAAATAACTATAAAGCAAAATAGAAAAGTTTAAGTGCACATGAAAAGATGCTCCATCACTAACCATCAGGGAAATGCAAATTAAAACCACAATAAGATATCACCTCACACCAGTTAGGACTTCCAACATCAAAAAGACAAGGAACAACAAATGCTGGTGAGGATGCAGAGAAAAGGGAACCCTCTTACACTGCTGGTGGGAATGTAAATTAGTTCAACCATTGTGGAAAGCAATATGGAGGTTCCTGAAAAACTAAAAATAGAAATACCATTCCACTAGTAGGAATTTACCCAAAGAAAAAAAGATCCCAGATTCCAAAAGACATATGTACCCCTATGTTTCTTGCAGCACTATTTACAATAGCCAAGATATGGAAGCAACCTAAGTGTCAATCAATAAATGAAATGGATAAAGAAAAGGTGGTACATATACACAATGGAATATTATTCAGCCATAAGAAGAAAACAAATCCTACCATTTGCAACATGGATGGAGCTAGAGGGTATTATGCTCAATGAAATAAGCCAGGTGGTGAAAGACAAGTACCAAATGACTTCATTCATCTGTGGAGTATAAGAACAAAGCAAAACTGAATGAACAAAACAACAGCAGACTCACAGACTCCAAGAAGGGACTAGCGGTTACAAAAGGGAAGAGGTTAGGAAGGGTGGGTGGGGAGGGAGGGAGAAGGTGATTAAGGGGTATGATCAGCACACATAATGTAGGAGGGGCACAGGGAAGAGAGTATAGCCCAGAGAAGACAAGTAGTGACTCTATAGCATCTTACTATACTGATGGACAGTTACTGCAATGGGGTGTGGTGGGGGTACTTGATAATATGGTTAAATGTTGTAGCCATAATATTGCTCGTGTGAAACCTTCGTAAGATTGTATATCAATGATACCTTAAAAAAAAAAAAAAGAAAGGAAAAAGTGCTACAAGTAAGGAGCATATGAAGTACCATAGGAGTTTCTGGTCAGTGGTAGATAACTTTTAACTGGGAGTTCAAGGAAGTATCTGTGGGAAAAGTGGCATTTGTACTGGATTTTGAAGCATTTGGCCAGGCAGAGATAAGAAGAGTGTAACTTGAGACTATGAGTTGTCCCCTATTACCTGTTCCCTCCTTTCCTTCAGCAATCATACCCCAAATTTTTAGGTGTGCAGTTGAGTACCCAGAATAAAAGTTACATGTCCCAGTCTCCTTACAGCCAGGTATGGCCACATGACCAGGTTCTGGATAAAAGGATACAGCTGACGCAGGGTATGCAACTTCCAGAAAGTATTCTTAAATGCAAGAAGCATGCCCTTCCTTTCCTTTCCTCCTTCCTGCTGGCTGGAGTGTGAACTTAATGACAGCTGGAACAGCTCCCTTTGACCTTTGGAGGAAGCCACATATTGTGAATGGTGGATTATAATGGGTCCGTGATGATCATAAATTGCATATGAGACCCACTGTGATCCTGTTTAAGCCACCATTACATTAATGTCTTAGGTTGAGCTGCCAGCAGCAGGTCCTCAGACAAGGCTTCTTTTGCAAGTGAATTATTAAGCAAATGTTCCCAGGAAAAACCAGTAAGGGAGTGTGGGAAGGAAGCCAAGGAAGGGGAGGAAGGCAAGAGTGTGCTTTTGGCAAAGTCCCAGCCTCAGCCTGATCCTGAAGGGAAGCTCTGGAGGCAAATTACACCTCAGAGTGTGTCCTAATTGGAGACAAGGGGATTGGACTTTGTCCTTCTTCACCAGTTCAGCTAAAGGCTGCCCCAGGCCCTCGGCATGTGTAGAAGCTGTGGTTGATGATCAGCAGGTCCAAGGATATCGGGTATAACCTCAGCAGGCCCCCAACACTGGGGTTTCAGTCACTCATAGCTGAACCTAATCCTAACAAGTACCAAAGCCATTCTGGCAGAGAGGAGAGTGTGAAGTGCACAGAACCGGGTAGAACAAGGGTGTATAAGAAAGTACAGGAAAGGAAGAAATGGAAAACAAAGTTGTGAAACCAAATTGGAGTCATTGGGACTATATGGAAAGCTTTAAACACCTGGCCATTCCATACAAAAAGAAGCCAGGAGGATCTTTGAATATATGATTCAGAAGATTAATCTGGCAATTGTGTGTGGGTGATCTGGAATGAGACATGTGTGGGGTAATACCCATTATAAGTCCATGTTTATAGAGTAGGCAAGAAGACACAGTAGCCCAGCTCAAGGTGGTGGTTCTGGAAAGGGAAAGGAGGGGACAATTGCAGTCTTGCAAAGACTCAGTCTTTTTAATTGCTTCAGTGTGGGAAGCAGGAGGCAGGGAATCTGAACATGAAGCCAGGGCTGGGTTCTAGCCAACTTGATGAAAGGAGAGTGGTGTCGGCAACAGAAATGGGAACAGAGGGGAAGGAAGGAGAGTGAAAGGGAAGACGAATTTCGTTTATTGGACATAGTGGTTTTGAGATGAAGGGGAGGTTTCTAATTGTAGTTGCCCAGCAGGCAGTGAGAAATGCAAGGCCAAGAAGTCCCACACGGGGCTATGGATCTATAGATTGTTGTCTACAGAGATGTGATTATTGAAGCCACGGATGTAGATAGGATTGCTAAGGGAATGCACATAGAGGAGAAGGCCGAGGCAGAATACTTGGAAACTGTGCTGTTAATTACCTCTTGTCTCTCAAGACCATGGCCATCCACCTGTAATGCTGGGCTGAAGATTGGCAAATGACTTTCCCAGACTCGTGCCAGGGGCTTTCTATTAGATTCTGCTAGTGAGAGGCACTGGGTGTCATTGGAAGAAAGTTGGGTGAAAGAGGAGCTGCCTTTCCTGTTCCAGCTCCTGTCAACATCCCTCCAGGATGGCTGTACCCCAGGGGTCTGCAAATTCTTTCTTTTAAGGGAGGGATATTAAGTAGTTTAGGTTCTGCAGACTATATGGTCTCTGTTATAACTTCTCAGCTCTGCCATTGTAGCATGAGAGCAGCCACAGACAATATATAAGTGAACAAGCTTGACTGTTCTAATAAAAACTTACTTAGGGACCCTGAAGTTTTGGAATTTGTATAAATTTCATGTGTCATGAGATATTTTTTCTTTTCCATTTTTTCCTCTATTTCAGAATGCAATAAACATTCTCATAGGCCACAGAGAACAGGTGGCAACCAGACTTGGCCTATGGGCTGGAGTTTGCCTTGCGCCAACCAACTAGTTTAGGTGTTCCTACCATGCCTCCTCGGAGGGACCAGCGCTGGCCGCAAGGCACCCACCCAGGGTCCACACACCAGTCACAGGGCATCCCTGTTTGAGGTCTGACTAAGAGCCATTGGACACTGCTCCTCTGAGCCCAGAGGTGCCAGCGACACCTCTTCTCTCTGTTCCTCCTGTAGTTACCGTATCAGGTCACCACGATGCCTCCATTTGTTCTTCCCACCCTCCCACCCTAGACACACCTCCCTGTGCACACCCCCTCTGTTTGGAGGGCCTTGCATGGAATTGATTTCCAGCTGGACCCAGACTGACACTGAAATCCTTCTATTTGAGGGACGGGAAGGGGAGGAGGATGCCAAAAAGGAGGCAAACTAAGAAAGTCTTGACACAGAAGGGAAAAGAGTTTCAGGATGAAGGGCATGGTGAGTGGCAGTTACTGCCACTGCGAGAGAAGGAAACCTGAGGAACGGATGATGATTAGAAGACCAGGAAGAACAGGAGACCCTCCAGAAGCAGCCCCCCAGGGATGGCAGGGCTAGGAGCAAGCTGGGAGCCAGCAGCTCCTCTGGCAAGCGTGTGAAGGATAGTAGCTTGAGGGCAGGCTCTGGTGTGGTGCCTGGGACCCTTACCCCCATGGGAGACAGCGTGCCCATGGCAGGACTGCTGATCACCTCCACCTTGGCTTCCAGGAAGTAGCCACCTTCCCTCCTCCAGTAACTCACCCCCCCGAGCACCCTCCCTGCCCTGCCTTTGATGGCAGATCACATGAGGGCAGCTGGCCAAGGGTCCCTGCTCTTGCAGGTGGCCTGGTGCTGGACTCTGCCCCAAGGGTTAGGCAAGTGTAGGCAGATTGCCATATGCCGCTTCCTCAGCCCTTGCGGAGGGCTGACCAGAGTGGGACAGTCAGGGACACCCTGCAAGAGCTGCCACTGTGGGGGCAGAGGGCTGTGGGTGTTTTCAAAGTCTTCATGACTTATTAGTTAACTCGGCAAATGTTACTCAACCTCTTATGTGCCAGGCACTGCTGTGGGTGCTGTGAACACAGCAGTGAGTGAAAAACTCTACGGCTTCCAGGAGTTTATATTCCTGTCCAGGGAGACAGGTCATCAAGGAAGAAACATCAAAGGGCAGGTGCTGACAAGTGCTCTGAGGGGAAATACAGCAAGTGAGGGGGTGGGGGCGTGCAGTATGGAGTGCTTGCTCCATAGAAGGTCAGGTCAGGGATGGCCTCTGATAAGGTGAAAGGTGAGCAGAGGTATGGAGAAAGAGAGTAAAGAATGTTCCAGACAGCTGGAAAAACTAAAGCAGAGGCAAGAGGTGGGAGGGTATTTGATGTTGTTCAGGGGTCCTCTTGAATTTCTCTCTTCTCACCTCCAAGCAGGGGCCTGTTTCCCTGGAAAGCTCGGTCCCTACATGGTCAGAACAAAGCCAAAGCATGAGGGAGCCACAGCCAGTCTGTGACCCCTTCCTGGAAGGCAGTGGAGAAGACAGTCCCTATGTGATCTTGGGTCCAGAAAGAACGAAGCCTGGAAGCAAGAGACCCTGGGTGGCTGAGTCAGGCAGAGGACTAGAGCCAGTTCCTGCCCTGCAGAGAGGTGGGAGCAGCTTCCTTCTCCAGAGCTTGAAGATGCCAGCCTTGAGGATTCCTGAAGGGTCTGTGCCTCCACGTCCAGCTTCCTGCTCCAGAGCCCCAAGCAGAGTCCTGGGGACTGGACAAAAAGCTGAAGCTCTGAGAGACCACAGTGGCTGGGGACAAAGCTCCTGGCCCAGAAACTGTGCAGAGAACAGGTGGTAGCTCTGCATACGCTAACTGCCTGGAGCTAGAGGAAGGGACAGAGGGGGAGGCCAAGTCCAAGAACTACTGGACCGGTCATGGTGGCTCACTCTCTGCCAGGCTCTACCCCAGGCTGTGGAGTTTAATTCTCTTAACCTGAGAGTCATGACTATGCCCATTTTAGCCCATAAGAAAACTGAGTCTCACAGAGGTCACACAGATTTCCTGAAGACACAAAAATTACAGACCCCAGAGTCTGCTCATACACCCACGCTGCTGGGAAAGTGCCTCTGCAGCCTTTCCAGGGGCCCCCAAGCTCAAGGCTAACACCCAGGTCTGCTCTTTGGTGAGAAGATGGGTCAGGGAAAGTCAAATGACAAGTGATTCACTCCCTTCTTCTGAGACCCCAGGCCTTTAGCCTTTGCACCCTAAGCCTAGTCAGATCCCAAACCCATCTGATAATGGTACCAATTATCAGGAATGCATTCCAAAGGGAGAGTGGGCCCCAGCCCAGGGGGTCGACCAGAGGCCTCTCTCCTACAATTGCTTGAGGCTTGTTGCAGCCTCTAAAACTTCTGGGCTTCTCTGTGCCCCTACCACCCACATTTCCTCTCCTTTCTGCAGGGACTTCCATGCTGCCACCAGAGTCTAGCCTAAGGAACAGCCCCTAGTCCCTGCACAGCTCTACAGCACCCTCAGGCCCCTCTCCCTGCCTGCCTCTCCTCCAGGGTGGGGACTGGGCTGAAGTAGTAGCTTGGGCTTTGAATTTCAGAACAAATCCAGAAAACCAGGCCCTGGTAACCACTGAGACCTTGGAAGGGGCTAGCAGCCCCAGGGGTCATGTGACGGCCTTCAGTTTCTTGTTCCCATCAGGCTTTGCTAGAAGGAAGCCCCTGCCCCCTCGGCCCTAGGGGTGGGGTGGGGGTGGTGCATCCACAAATAATACAATGTCAGAAACTCCAGAGCTGCCCTAGGAACCAAGCCTCATATTCTGCTTGAAGAGCATCCAGAACGTGGTGAGACTGTGAGGGAGAGTGAGTACCTGTTCCCAGATAAATTCATGAAGACAAAAGCCCAGAAATCGAATCTGAACTGAGGACAAAGACCAGGGGCTCTGATATGTCATTGGTCAAGGTGAAAACTGACACAGTATCTCTAAAGTTGTTCAGCAGTCTCTTGGGTAGGGTTTGGGGCCATCCCACTGCTACCAACCTTTAAACCACCTTTCCTGTCCACAGCCTGAGATCACCACTGCCCCTGGTGTCTGAACGCTAGAAATAGAAATGAGTCACTTGGCCTTCTAAACACTTGGTGCTTAATCTAATGCTTGATTTATGAAGGATGAAATGGTGGCCTTTTGCAGCAGTTGCCTTACTGGGCACTGGAGTTCTGGATGTAGTGTCCGGATCCCAGCATTCACATTGTCCCTGCACTATGCTTTCCACTATACAACAGGGTCATGCTATCCCCTCACTCTTTGCCTAAGACTTTGCTCTGGTAGGGAGGGGTGCTAGGATCACCCAGCACTAAATATCAGTACAATAAAAGTCAGCTTATTCTCCTTTTCCTGTGGCTTATGAGCACAGGGACACAGTGGTAGTTGAGGGGAAGGGAAGCTCATCTCCCAGGATGGGATTTTGACCTCAGATACACATCATGGGGAAAGAATGTCCTCCCTCTGAACACAGTCAGGGCAGCTCTTGCCCTAGCATAAACCAGGCATTGACTCAGCTGCAGGACATCTGCTGCAATCCCAGTGAACAGGAGGGCAGCACCAGAGGCCTGGCCTTCAGGGATCCTGGGGCAGGATCCCCAATCACTGTGCACTCTGAGGCATGAAGCCACAAGTGCAGACCTAAATGTGCGAAGGAGCCCTGGGACAACGGGGTCCCAGCAAAGCCAGGAGCCAGGAGCCACATGGCTTTGAAGCCAAGCCAGCAAATGATGGCCACCTGCTGGGTCCCAGAACAGAGGGCAGAGGAGAGGGTGGAGAGTGGTGTTAGGCAGGTATCCCTCCCTCGCAGGGTGACAGAGCCACAAGGGCTATGTGCTGGGAGGCTGGCACAAGGCTTTCCAGGTGGAGAGACTATCGGTGTGATTAGGGTGTGTAGAGACAGGCTGGCTATCCTCCTCACCCAGCTCGTCCCCCACCAAGGGCAGGGTTCAGGGGGATCTCCATGGAAAAGGCTGTAATGACTTTTGGATCATGTGCAGTGGTTAAAAAACACAGGCTTTAGAGTCCAAAGGAACTGCTCTAAGGACATGACTCTATTAGTATCTGAATGGTCAGGCCAACAATTCTCCAAGTGTGCTGCTAGGTCTAGCAGCATCAGCCTTGCCTGGGAACTTACTAGAAATGCAAATTCGTGGGCCCCACCCCAGCCTTCTCAGTCACACTCTGGGGGTGACATTCGATGTACTATGTTTGTTCAGCCTCTCTAGGTGGTTCTGCTGGATGAGAAAGTTTGAAAACTGCTAACGTAGAACAAAGTTACCAACCTCTCTAATGCACAGTGTTCTCATCTGCCAAATGGGGATAACAGTGCCTACCTCAGAGGGTTATTGTGAGGACTAAATGAGACACTGCAAACACAGGTTAGAGCTCAGCCCACAGTAAGCTTTCTGTGAATGGCAACTGTTAGCACTGTTGTCTCCTACCTAATATGCAAAATGAGGATCCAGGGCCTAGTGCTGCCCTCTTCCTGGGCCACCCAGTCAGTGTCATCTGCCAACACCCAGGGCTGACAGGAAGATACCGGTGCACCTCCCCCTGGTGGGGAGGCTCACCATGTAGTGAGCAAGCCAGAAGGGCTGGCGGGTGCCCTGGGTCAGGCCCTAGCTTGGGAGCTACCAGCTGGGCAAAGCTGTTAGATGTGAAGCTTCCTTTTGCATCTCCCACACCACCTAATGGGGGACACGGTCTCTGCTCAGTCCTCACTGAAGGGTAAAAATCGTGCTCAGCTTCTCTGTGTCTCACATGCCCATGAGCCTGCACCACCCCCAGCTGTCCCCCCTACACCCCCACCCCCTCAGGGGTATTGGAAAGCTATCAATCAAACAATAGACCGGCTGGGTAAATGTGCTTGTGCAAACAGACTTCCTTAGGGATGTGTGGGAATGCAAGCTAACCTCGTGGTGTGAATGCCATTGTTCTCCCACCTGACACTTGGGCAAGGGCACATTCTGGTCTCTATGGTTACCAAGAGCAGCCTTGCTCATGAAGACCTAGAATGTAAACAACAGGAACTGAGTCCGTGGTTGCCTTGTCTGGAAGGAGACATCACACTAGGGCAAGGGAGGAAAGGCGGGATACTTGGGGGCTCCCTGGGGCAGGAGAAATCTCTTTACCCAAAACTGAATTCACACATGCAGAAATTTCCCTGATTTATTCTTGGCACACAGGATTTTGAAGTCTTTCCCATTTGTCTTCATAGATGTCACTTTTAAAATATATTTTCAATTTTTCTTTTTGAGTTAACTACATGTTAATCTTTCTTTACATGTTAATTTCCCATTTAATAAGGAAGTTCTGTGAGAAGTAGTAGTTGCAGCTCCAAGAGGTGAAATTCCACCTTGGAAAATAAGGTGGGTGAGCTACTGAATCCAGAGTAAACATCAGAAACTAAGAAACCTGAAGTCAAAGGTCCTGTATTCACATATGTATGATGATTATAGTTTAAATTCTAGGTCTCTGGTGGCAACCTTCTTTTCTTCATGCAGCTGCCAAACAGGGATATGGGTAATGATCACAATTCGCTGGATCCTCAGGTTATTTTTGTGTACAAATATAAACCATTATTATGAGATAAAACAGAGTACTGGTGTGAGATTTAAGAATGCTCAGGGGTTTTTTTCTTCATATCTGATGTGCTGGCTGATTCTGGCCTTAACTCTTAGCCTTTCTAAGCTCCTAGCTCCTCTTTCTGCTGTAGAGCCAGCCTACACTGCTGAGATTCTCAGGGGTCCTAAACCCACCTTCCACCCATACATTCAAGGGGGCTATAATTTAGAGCAAGTTGTGGTGAAATAACACTTAGAACAGTGCCTTGGTAGAAGGTAACCTGCCTGGTTTCTCCATCTCTTGGGCCTCTCACCCTGCCATAACCCATGGCTCAGAGGTATAGATTCCAAGATTATCTGGCTTGGGATCAGCCTTCTTCCCCAATCTTCTGCTCCCCATGCTAGTGGTTTAAAGCACACAGACATATGCACCTCCGTGGGAGGCAGGGTGCCTCAGTGTGTACCCAAATCTAGTACAGCCCAACGAATGCTGAGGTACTACTGGTACCTCCCCTTCCCCATCCCATCCCACCCAAGGGCAAAGTCAGGCTCTTTCTGTCAGCTCCACTGTATGAGGCAAGAGGGCCAGCCTGTTAGCCTAACTCCCAAGACCACCCCTGTTTCCAACATCAAGCTGCTCCCTTTGCAGCCACCATACGCAGCGAATGAGCTTGGGAGGGAGGAGGGGGTCCTAGAAGATACTGGACTTTGGGAGATACAGATCCCCTTTCAGAATCTCACAAAAGCTATTGTCCTTCCTCTGGAGTGGTATTAGGGGAGGGGTAAATGGATATCCATGTCCCATTTTCTCATTTTCAGAGGGTTCACAGTCCCTAAGGTCCATCCTTGGGTCCCGCAGTCCACGGACCTTGGGATGAAAATCCCTGCTCCAATTTTTTTCTGGATCTGTCTCCCCAGGCAAGGGAAACAAAAACAAAAATAAACAAGTGGGATTACATCAAACTAAAAAAGCTTCTGCACAGCAAAGGACACCATCAACAGAACAAAAAGGTATCCTACTCAGTGGGGGAATATATTTGCAAATGATACAATCAACAAGAGTATATATCTAAAATATATACCAAACATACAAATGTATATAAAGAACCCATACAACCCAACACAAGAAACAAATAGCCTGATTTAAAAATGGGCAGAGGACCTGAATAGACATTTTTCCAAAGACGACATGCAGATGGCCAACAGACACACATAAAGATGCTCAGCATCACTAATCAGGGAAATGTAAATCAAAACCACAGTGAGCTATCACCTCACACCAGTCAGAATAGCTAGTATCAAAAAGACAAGAAATAACAACATGAATAATAACAATATGGAGAAAAGGAAACCTTCATGCACTATTGGTGGGAATGTAAATTAGTAAAGCCACTGTGGAAATCAGTGTGGAGGTTCCTCAAAAAATTAAAATTAGAAATACAATACAACCCAGTAATTTCACTTCTGAGTATTTATCCAAAGAAAACAAAATCACTAATTCAAAAAGGTATACGCACCCCTATGTTTACTGCAGTATTATTTATAATAACCAAGATATGGAAGCAACTAAAATGTCCATTGGTAAGATGACTGTATAAAGAAGACGTGTTCATATACACAACAGAATATTATCCAGCCATAAAAAAGAATGGACTCTTAAAAGGGAACCCTCCTACACTACTGGTGGGAATGTAAATTAGTTCAACCATTGTGGAAAGCAATATGGAGATTCCTCAAAAAACTAAAAATAGAAATACCATTTGGCCTGGGAATTCCAGTCGTAGGAATTTACCCAAAGCAAACAAGTTCTCAGATTCAAAAAAACATATGCACCCCTATGTTTATTGCAGCACTATTTATAATGGCCAAGATACGGAAATAACCTAAGTGCCCATCAGTAGATGAATGGATAAAGAAGAGGTGGTACATATGCACAATGGAATATTATTCAGCCATAAGAAAGAAACAAATCCTACCATTTGCAACAACATGGATGGAGCTAGAGGGTATTATGTACAGTGGAATAAGCCAGGCAGAGAAAGACAAGTACCAAATGATTTCACTCATTTGTGGAGTATAACAACAAAGCAAAATTGAAGAAACAAAATAGCAGCAACAGACTCAGACTCCAAGAAGGGACTAGTGGTTGCCAAAGGGGAAGGGTGTGGGAGGGCAGGTGGGGAGGGAGGGAGAAGGGGATTGAGGGGTATTACGATTAGTACACATGGTGTATGTGGGGGTCACGGGGAAGACAGTGTGGCACAGAGAAGACAAGTAGTGACTCTGTGGCATCTTACTACACTGACGGACAGTGACTGCAATGGGCTATGGGCGGGACTTGATAATAGGAGTGAATGTAGTAACCACAATGTTTTTCATGTGAAACCTTGATATCAATGATACCTTAATAAATAAAAATTCATTCGCCATAGTAAACCCCATCCCACAGAAAGTGTAGAAAAATAAGTAGAGCCAAGTTCACAAACACCCCTTCTGTTTCAAGTAAGCCAAACCTGGCAACAGTGACACAGGGGTAGTCAAGCAAGGAAGGATATCCACCCAGAACGTTCTGGAATCACGAAAAGCAGTGGGGAGCTGTGTGTCCAGCCATCAGTGGCCAGAGAGAGGAAATGCAGTGTCTGACTGTTGGTCATTCTTGCCCTCGCTCCCTCCACCAGGATCTCTGGCCCCAGCCTGAACCTTCATGGCTGCCAATGGGGATGAGGTGGGTGCTCTTCCCAAGCTTCTCCCTGCCCTGGGGACAGAAGGAAGCTGGCTGGTCTCTGGAAAGAAAACTCCTCACCCAGTGAGCCCCAGCTGGGGTTCCCCAGAAGGTACCAGCTTGTTTCCTAGGGGTCCTTCAGAAGGGTGTGCTCCACTGCAGTCACCAGTTGCTTTATCAACATAAGCCCAGCGATCAACCAAACAAATGTATATAAAGCACTTTACACTAGTCAAGTTGGCAAAAACTGCATGTGTGGGTGTGCTGTGGGTGTTACAACTGAAGGTCAATGCAAGTCAGGGTGCAATAAGACCAGAACTCACATGTATAGTTGGTGAAAGCACAAATTTATACAACCTTTTTGGAAGTGATTCCAGCAAGATGCATCCAAAATCTTAAAAAGTGTTTCTGTTCTCTACAGTAGTAATTCTACTGTTAGGAATCTAACTTCAAGAGGTCAATAAACTGAAATAACATGGTACCTGGAATTTGAAATAAATGGGAGAGAAGAAAACAAGATTAGCCAAGAGTGATAACTGCTGGAGCTGGGTGATGGCCAACTGGGAGTTATTTATTCTGTTTTTTTGGCCTACTTTGATATGTGTTTGAATTGTTCCATGAGAAAAGACCTTTAAAAGAAAGCATCAGAGATTCAAAAATTTATATAAAAGATGTTAATTTTTAATAGCAAAAACTATGCAAATGGCATAAAATTGCTATGCTAGAATGGTTAAACAAATTATAAGCTGCATCCAAATAGTGGAATATTATGCAGCTGTTAAAATTCAAGGATGCTTTAATGACATGAAAAATGCTTAAAATGTAATGCAAAGCAAATAAGGATACAAAATTGTATATGCAGCATATAACTACTTATGTTAAATAACAAGTGCATGGAAGGGAAGGCTATATAAAGTTTCATAATGCAGTAAGACATTGGTTGATATTTATTCTTGATATGGTGCCTTTTTTCCCCTAATTCTACAGTGAGCATGTTTTACTTTTATAAATATCCCCCCAAAATTGCATGTTAAAGTATACTAACTTGGACCCAGATATATACTCAACTCCAAGGACTGCCACCTATTAGCTTTGTAACATTAATTAATTAAATATGTATTTAATTAGTTAAAGAGCAAATTAACCCCTGGGTCCCTGATTCCTCACCTGTAAAACTGGCATAATGCCAACCTATTTTTCAAGCCACCATTTACTAGATATTTACTATTTGCTAGGCACTATGCCTTCTGGCTTTCTCCTTGTGTATTATCACATGCTACTCATACATGATCATTTCAGTCCTCATAATAAACTCTGGAGGAGGTTATGGTATTCCCATCTTAGAAATATAAACACTGCAGCTCAGGGAAGCTAAGGGATGTGCTCAGGTTTACCGAGCCGGGAAGCAGTAGAGTTGGGATTCAGACATAAGTCTGTCCATCTTTGAAAACCCAGTTCTTGGCCTCACAGTCATGGTTTTGTGGCTGTGACCCACAGGGCCGGCTCCAAGCACAGAGCTACCCCACTTTGTGTTGGTTCCCTTTTCTATGACCCCCAGACATTGGTAAATGGTGGCAAAAAGAACCAGTGCAGCATCTCTGTCTTAAGAGGCTACAGGACCTGTATAGGGACAGATCAGAGAGGCATTGGAAGGCTGCCTCACTCAGGGAGACATGGGGGGCTGCCACTGTGTGCTCTGCAAATTTCAAAGCAGTTCCTTCAGTGACTTCTTCAGGGTTTCAGCAGCCCCTACACCTTGATTGGCAGCTTAGAATTCAGTGTGGAGTCACTCTACCAACAAGACATTGCCCTCCACCTTCCACTTACCCCTGCTACCCTTTCTCACTGAAGAACAGGGCGCATGTCTCATGAGGCCCAAGGATTGTTTTTTTGTGTTTTCCTCCTTTCCTAGAGAAAAGGAGACTCTTAGGGGCTGAGTAGGACAAGGCCCTGTGTGGAGAAGGAAGGCCTGACTATCTAGGGGTAAGGGACATGATGCGGCTGGGCCTGCCCCAGAACTCCCTTCTGGATTCATCGGAAAGGCCTCTTTCCCTAGGGAATCAGCATGTTAGGTTCCATCCCTATTGCCTGTTTCTACCCTTCGAACCTGTCACTTTGGACCCGCACTAACTACACTACGATTTCTTGTCAGTTGTCTGTCTTCTCTGATAGACAGCATGCTCCATGAAGGCAGGCACCATGGCACTCACTGCTGTATATCTAGCACCTGGCACTGTGCCTGGCATGCAATAATCTAAGTAAATGTCTAATGGAGAAATGGAGGAAGGGAGGGAGGGAGGGAGGGAGGACCTCTCCACCACCAGTCTTGCCCCAAGTGAATGCATGCTGCCCTTTTCCATGCTGGGCACCTAGAAAATGTTGTCCCTGAAAGCTTAACATTTACATTTCTCCAAACTCATATCCACCTTTAGGAAAACAAAGTGCAAGGGAAATTCCTGTTTATCCCAAACTTCATGCTGTTTATTTTTACCGAAGTCCTCAAAATGGAGCTCCTGAGTCTTGGAGGTTTCCCAGTACACAGAATCCTGGGAGGAGTTACAGGGTGCAAAAAGTCTGAGGTCTAGTGTTCTAATTGTGTAATTGGACAGCGTCCTCCTTCCTCAATGCTTAGATGTAGGGTCTAAGTAAGCTGAGGAGCAGGAAAGATAGGATATGACTACTTCTGTCTATAAACAGTAAGGCCCAAGATGTGCTGCCTTTCTGGTGAATAGCTGGGGAGGGGTGGTAGGCTGAGGGGGGCTTTGACATAAGGCCCACCCAAACATGTCTACGTGTCTTTACCTCTATGTTTGCAAGAGAGAGGACTCCAAAGCCCAGGATCTTCACTAGATGGCCAAGCAGGAGCCCCTGTTCCCCATTCAAAAACATACCCTGCATGCCTCCCCTCCCCATTCAGAAGGGGCAGCCCAAGGAGAAATCGCTGGGGAGGGTGGAGGACGGCAACCCTGGAAGAGCACTGGCAGGGCCCCATTTCAAGCTTCCTCAGGAAGTACGAGTGGGGGAGACCCCTGGTCCCCTGCAGGGGTTTCTTAGGGAGGACAGTGGACTTGGTGGCCACAGGCATCCATGCCCAAAGGCTTCCTGGCTTCAGACCAGCAGCTGGCAGGTTCTTCCTTCTCCCCGTAGCCCCACAAACACCGCTTCCAGCCCTCCTGCCTGTGCTCTGGCTCTCCCTGCCTGGATTTCTAGGCCCATGCCTGCCGTTGCCTGTGCAGAGCTTTCTTCTTTCTCCCTCCACAAACCTTATTTCACTGCCTCCATATCTATTTCTTTCTCCTCCTCCTCCTCCCCTGCTTCTCTCCTTGCCATCCCTCACCAGCCCCAGAATGTGTCTCCCTCCCTCCTGCTCCTGCATATCTCCCCACTCCTTAGCGCTCACCCCTGCACCTTTCTTTGTATTCCTGCTGGCTCTCTCACGCCAGCATCTCTCCTCCTCCCCTGGCTTAGCCTCCCCCAGCCTCCCCATCTTGAGCTCAGCCTCCTCCCCCTCACTCCTCTCTTCTCCCCACCCCTCCCTCTCACTCCACACCAAGAAGAATCCCAGGGTTACTGTCCACCCTGGGGGTCTCTGTGCCTCTTATTTTCTTCTCTACTCCCCTCCCCACTCCCTCACTGCTGGTTTACTAGGCACTCATCCTGGTCTGCCTGGGCATCCCCCCCACCCCATGGCTGTCATCGCCACCATCTCATCACCTCCTCCTCTCCCCACCCTCTCCTCTCTTCTCCCTGCCCCTTTAAATCTGCCAGGCCCGGCCTCTCCGGTGATGCTGGGATGGAGCAAACATTGATTTGTGCTGGGATGGAATCAGAATTTTGATTTTTTTTCCTCTCCCAAGCATAAGAAGAAAAAATAAAAACACCCCCTCTAGATAGCCTCCTCTTCCTAACCATCCAGCTCCCGGCTCCTCTTCCCTATCTCCATCTAAAACAGATTTTTTTTTTTCCCCCTACACTATTCTCATCCTCCCCACCCCCCACCACCGCCGGCTCTTCCAGCTGGGGAGAGAGGGGACTTTCTCCTGCGGATCGCCCACCTTCGTTCTGGGGTTGGAGCAGTCTCTCCGGAAGGGGAGGGGGCTTGGTTTGGCGGGGAGAGGTGGGAGTGGAGGTATCCTGCCATGGATGCTCTGCCTGGGAAGCGGCTTGAGCCCCAGCCCACATGGTGAGTAACCTGCCCCCTCCCTTCCGCCTGTCCGCGCATCCCCACCCTCGCCTTTTCCCTTAAGAGACTCCCCCATTCCCATCCTTTCCCCCCAACAAACTCTGTCCAGCTTGCTCCGATCTCCCCCCTGCATTTTCACACATCTTTCCCCCTTGTCTGGGAAGCCAAAGAACTGGGACAGAGGGGACTTGACATTAGCCCGGGAAGCGGGTGGCCTACGACTCTGCCCATCTCCCTCTGGGGACCCCCACAAACTGCCATCCACACTCGACACTTTGGGGTTCTAGGTTGGTGAAGTGGGACTCCCGCTTGGGGTTGAGACCGCAATTCCTGGGAGGGGCCCTATACCAGAATGAAAGGGTGGGGGAGCCCCCACGTCTCCAAAGCTTAGGAGCTGTTGGAAAACGCTGTTGAAGGGTGGGGGGTTGGGGGGCAGTGCTGGCCCCGGAGCTACTGGGCCTGGGAGCGGCGGGCAAAGAGGAGGGGCCTCGCTCGCCACTTCCCCCCTCTTTCTCCGCAGCCACTCAGGATGAGGGTCCGGCCCTGCCAGCCCGCGCTGGGCGCCCCCCGCACGGCCCCGGTCTAACTGCCCCCGCCCCCAGGCCTCGCCCCGCTCCCAGGCCCCCAGCCGGCTCTCCAGCCCCAAGATGCTCTGAGCCACCGGGGGGCCGAGGCCGCGCAAACTATTTGCATGTCCCCCGGGGGCAAGTTCGACTTTGACGACGGGGGCTGCTACGTGGGGGGCTGGGAGGCGGGGCGGGCACATGGCTACGGCGTGTGCACGGGGCCCGGCGCCCAGGGCGAGTACAGCGGCTGCTGGGCGCACGGCTTCGAGTCACTGGGCGTCTTCACGGGGCCCGGCGGACACAGCTACCAGGGCCACTGGCAGCAGGGCAAGCGCGAAGGGCTGGGAGTGGAGCGCAAGAGCCGCTGGACGTACCGCGGCGAGTGGCTGGGCGGGCTGAAGGGGCGCAGCGGCGTGTGGGAGAGCGTGTCTGGCCTGCGCTACGCCGGGCTTTGGAAGGACGGCTTCCAGGACGGCTATGGCACCGAGACCTACTCCGACGGAGGTGCGGGCCCGGCCCACTACAGCCTGTCTGCTCGTCCGCGTGCGCCTCGCGGTCGGCCTGCCCAGCGTATGCCTACCCAGCCGCCTGTCCCCGGTGCCCGCCGTTTTCCCATATGCCTTCCCCATCGACATCCGCCCCCAGTGCCCATCTTTCTGCCCTCTCCGCCCACCATCACACGCGCCTTCTGCATTTGTCTGTCCCTTGCCTGCTTCTCCTCTCCCCAGTGTGCCTGCCCTCACCCCTCCCCTATCTGTCCGTCACACCACCTTCTGCCTGTCCCTTACACCTTTCCTTTCCTCTCTGCCTGACCCACACACCTCCCTCTCCATCTGTCTGCCTGTTCCCTCACATTCCTCAGTCACCTTGCCCCTCACAGTCCTGTTTGTTTGTCGCATGACTGTCTACACCCACCACCACGACCACCACCACCGGTCAGCCTGTCCTTCACACCCTCAGGACTGCCTGTCCTTCACTTCACATGCCTCAGCTTGCCTGTCCCTGCCTCTTTCCCTTGCCTACCTGCACTGCCAAAATCTATGTATCTTCTGCTACCTGTCTTCACTCTGCTTTTCCACACCTTCCAACCCAAACTGACCTGTCCCCAGCTCCTAGTGCTCTTCCCCGACCTTCATGCTGACTGCCCCCCCCTCTCCCACCAGACACTTAGGCTTCCAGGGGAGCTTGGGGCCTGGGGTGCAAGGAGCAGCACATCCTGACTCTTTCTCCCCGCCCTACCCCGTCTGCAGGCACCTACCAAGGCCAGTGGCAGGCCGGGAAGCGCCACGGCTACGGGGTACGCCAGAGTGTGCCCTACCATCAGGCGGCGCTGCTGCGCTCGCCCCGCCGCACCTCCCTGGACTCGGGCCACAGCGACCCCCCGACGCCGCCCCCGCCCCTGCCCCTGCCAGGCGACGAGGGAGGTAGCCCGGCCTCTGGCTCCCGGGGCGGCTTCGTGCTGGCCGGCCCCGGGGATGCTGACGGCGCGTCCTCCCGAAAGCGCACTCCCGCGGCCGGTGGGTTCTTCCGCCGCTCGCTGCTGCTCAGCGGGCTACGGGCGGGAGGGCGGCGCAGCTCCTTGGGCAGCAAACGGGGCTCTCTGCGCAGCGAGGTGAGCAGCGAGGTGGGCAGTACAGGACCCCCAGGCTCCGAAGCCAGTGGGCCACCGGCCCCTGCGCCACCGGCCCTCATCGAGGGCTCGGCCACTGAGGTGTATGCGGGCGAATGGCGCGCCGACCGGCGCAGCGGCTACGGCGTGAGCCAACGCTCCAACGGGCTGCGCTATGAGGGCGAGTGGCTGGGCAACCGGCGGCATGGCTATGGGCGTACCACACGCCCCGACGGCTCCCGCGAGGAGGGCAAGTACAAGCGCAACCGGTTGGTGCACGGAGGCCGCGTGCGCAGCCTTCTGCCTCTGGCCCTTCGGCGGGGCAAAGTCAAGGAGAAGGTGGACAGGGCCGTTGAGGGCGCCCGTCGAGCCGTGAGCGCTGCCCGCCAGCGCCAGGAGATCGCAGCTGCCAGGTGGGCATCAGGTGCATAGGCCAAAGCTGGGGTCAGGGGGAAATGATACCCTGGGGACAGGGAAGGGGGGTGGTACCTAAAGGAGGACCAAGACCCAAGGCCTCAGGCCTGGTGTGCAAGAACAGGCCTAGGCAGTTGAAGCCCTGGGGATTTGGGGTGTTTATATCTGACGCTGCAGGTGGATATGGGTGACTGGGTATTTGAGGGAAGCCATGTTAGCCTGTAAGTGTGTCTCAGTGTCTTTTGTGGGGATGTGTGTCATTGTTGTGCATGGGAGTGGCAATGAGCACTGCCTTGTACAGGTGCAGAAACCTCTTGGAACTCAGACTTTCCTAGTCTTCCTTTTATTGCAGCTGATCCAGCCTCTAGGGTGGGAGCAGCAGCAGCCCTGACAGAGAGATAGGGGGTGTGCATTCCTAACCATATCACAGCCTTCCCACGGTCTGGTATTTTAGCACTGAGCCTTGGGGAGGTCGAGTTTGTACATCTGACCTATCCACCTGAAAAGATAGTCCCTCTCAGCATGGCCTCCTCTGCCTCCCTTTACCCAGCTGACAGAGGTCTGAGGGGAGGTGGCTTGCCTGTAAATGAAATTTTCTTTCTGTAATCATATTACATTTCTATGCATCAGGAACTTTGTTGTCCAAAACAGCACTGTCCAGTAGGAATATGATATAAGCCAAATATGTAATTTTAAATCTTCTAGTAACCATACAAAAGAATTGAAAGAAACCAATGAATTTATTTTTATTTAAACAAAGGTTTTCAAAATATTATTCAATGTATAAGCAATACAGAGTTATTAATGAGATATTTACATCCTCCCTTTTTTATAAGTCTTCAAACTCTAGTATGTATTTTCCACTTACAGTACATCATTTCAATTCAGGCTAGCCACATTTTGAGTGCTTAATAGCTACATATGGCTTGTGACTACTGGTTTAGATAGCACAGATCTAAAGAAAGCAAGAAATTCATTTGTAATGAGACTTATAGGTCCCTGATTTATACAATTCACACATACTGATTTTTATATATAGGATTTTCTTTAAAGGGGAGGGCACAGTTGAAAGATTTTGTTTAAATTTGAGACTGTTTCAGGGGATCAGAGGTCAAGCATATCTGTCCAAAAATGCTTCAATGGGTTTCTATAATGGGTGACAAGCTGTGTGTGTGTGTGTGTCTGTGTGTGTGTATATGAACATGTCATATCCAGAGTAGATGCTTGAGTCAAAGAATGTACATCTGTAGCTATATCTGAGTGTCTGGGTGGTTAGAGTACAGGACCTTAAACCAGGGAAGTGGGAGGGCAGAGCACCAGAGAGTACTTAGGCTGGATGCAGAGCAAGCATGTGCAGCAAAACTGATTTCAGTAACTGGAGGATCAGGCAGTAGGACGAGGCTGGTTGGTCTCCCCAGCAACAGGCCTGGTAAACCTGATTGGCTGCCAGCTGCCATGGAAACAGCAGAGCCTGAGCAGCAGGTGTCTCTGCCAGGTAGCCTAGCATAGCCTGATGCCTAGATCTACAGACTGGGTCTGCTGCCTAGAACTTGATTATCAAGACACTCCAAACTCAAAAACACAGGCCCTTGTCAGGGTTGTGGTTTCTCGGCTTCCAATAGAAGTTAATGCAACCTGAGACTGTAAACCTTATCTCCCGCCCTAAACCCTGAGACCAGCTCAGTTTCAGGACTGGTCTGGTCTGGTCATATAGATTTTAAAAGCCCAAGATGGAAGAACAGGGTTATCTGAGGTCCCTCCAAGCAGGCTCTAAAGGTCTTTGACCCACCAGGTGTGAGGGACCGAGGCTAACCATATCCCCCAAGAAGATAAAGAGGTGGACCTAAGACTACAATGGACACTACTGCCCTTCTCCCCATACCCAGATTGCCTTCCTAAACCAGAGAAAACAGGCCTGAGGCCAGGGGAGGTCATGGGTCTTGATCCCTTCAAGCCCATAGCAAGTATATCTGATTATTTCTGTCTCTACTCCTTTGTGCTTCACCTTCAGTCAAGATTACATTAAGTTACTGACTTAATTATTACAAGGCATCCACACTTAACAGCAGAGGACAAAGAGAAGGGAAAATTGAGGAAGCAGCTGACATCAGAGGGAGAACTGGGAAACAACAGTAGGGAAAGGACTGATAATGCTTCAAGGTTACCTTTACCTAGGGGCAGGGCAGCATGGGAGGGGGCTGTGGAGGAGAGACTAAGAGTTTACCAGGAAGATGTCATCACCACAGTGAGAAAGCATGCCTGTGGCAGGGAGCGGGAATAGATAATAGCAGAAATGTGGGACCTACCCTTACTCTAGTTTCCAAAGCTCAGAAAGGGTGAGCTGGGGCAGGGAGACAGTGACAGTGACTAAGTAAGGAAATCAATGTAATAACGGAAGAGGCTGAAGAAAAGCAAGCTTTGAAATCTCATGTCGGGAAATCTGCAGCAAAGGAGCAGGGTTAAATAATAAGGGATAGCAGAAGAAAGCAGGCAAAGCCTCCTAACACAAGGAGAGGGTGGCCCAGAACAAGGGGCAGAGTGGGGTGAAACTGCTGGAAAGAGCTGTGTGCCCTCAGGAAGTGTGAGAGGAGCTGATAAAAACAAGTGGTACCAACAGAGCAAAAGGGGGCAGGCAGGAATAGCGTGGAAGCATCAAGCAGCTGCTACCGCAAAGGGATGTGCTAAGAGTGAGGTCTTGTTTATTGCCAGGAAGAGCGGAACAGAAATGGAATAACAAAGTTGAGGGCAGTGGGGGAGGATCTGGCCGCTGCAGCTGGAAGTGTTACTACAGGACATAAAGGTGGAAGGGTGTGAGAAGAGCTGGAGGGTGTGATGACAACTGGCACAACCCAGGCCCAGGCGAAGAAACCAAAGGCCAGATGCCCTGCCAGGCCAGGGGAGGGGAGCAGCTGGCAGGGTGGGAGCAAGGGTGAGGACTCCAGAGGTGAGCTCAGATCCAGAGAATGGTATGTGGTGGGGATGTGGGCCAGGGGCTGGAGCACCAGGACAGATGTGCTCAGTCCCTGTCCCCGGCACCCAACAGGGCAGCAGATGCCCTTCTAAAGGCAGTGGCAGCAAGCAGTGTCGCGGAGAAGGCTGTGGAGGCAGCTCGAATGGCCAAGTTGATAGCCCAGGACCTGCAACCCATGTTAGAGGCCCCAGGTGAGGTGGGGGCAGCCTGGGGTGGGAGCAGGCCCCCTGGGGAGCTGGAGAGACTTGGGGTTAGGGGGAAGGGAAATGGAATCCCTGCAGGGGACTGGGGATGAGAAAAGCCAAGGTATGAGGGTCCAAGGCGACAGAGGATGCGGGCCAGGCCCAGTTGTTTGGGTAGTGGAACTGGGAATTCATGAAATAGGGTAGTAAGGACTAGGGCATTAGGGCCTGGCAATGAGAGGCTATAAGCTTGGGGAATGCCAAAGTCCTGGGATGTGCCCAGAGGAGAGACAGCTATAGCTTTTGCAGCCCAAGGCCAAGTTAGGCCCCTCTGATTCTTAGCTATCCCTGCCCCAGGCCGCAGACCCAGGCAGGACTCAGAAGGTTCCGACACAGAGCCCTTGGATGAGGACAGCCCTGGGGTGTATGAGAATGGACTGACCCCTTCAGAGGGCTCCCCTGAACTGCCCAGCAGTCCTGCCTCCTCCCGCCAACCCTGGCAACCTCCTGCCCACCGGAGCCCACTGCCTCCCGGAGGGGACCAGGGTCCCTTCTCGAGCCCCAAAGCTTGGCCTGAGGAGTGGGGGGGCCCAGGTGAGCAGGCAGAGGAACTAGCTGGCTATGAGGCCGAGGATGAGGCTGGGATGCAAGGGCCAGGACCCAGAGATGGTTCCCCACTCCTCGGAGGCTGCAGCGACAGTTCCGGAAGTCTTCGAGAGGAGGAGGGGGAAGATGAAGAGCCCTTGCCGCAGCTGAGCACCCCAGGGGGCTTGGAGCCTGAGCCTGTGGCCAAGCCAGTGTGGAGAGACCCATCCTTAAGGGGTTCTGAAGCCAGGAGCCTGACGGAAGAGCGTGAGGAGGCTGCTGCAACCGAGAGGCCTGCCCAGCCGGTGAGACACCCTCCATCCCTGCTCTGGGCCCAGAGTCTCTGCTCATTTCTGGCCCCTCTTCTCCTCAAAGCCTTGCCTCTCATCCTTTGCAGACCTCTTTTTGATCCTCTGAGGGGCTTTGATTTGGACTCAACTTCCTCTATGACTGCCTCTATTGGATCATACCCCATCTCAAAAAAAATTGAGAACTTGCAAGCTAGAAGGAACCTTAATGACCCTCATGTCCAACTCCCTCAGTTGACAGATGGGGGAGCTGAGGCTTAGAGCACTTAAAGTAACTAGCCCAAGGTTACAAAACTAATAATTAACGGTAAAGCCAGAACATTTTGCCTGCTCTTCTTCCATATCATTTCCAGCTCCCAGTTTCCTACTCTACCCCCATCCCACCTCCACACTTTCTCTCTTTGGTGCCCAGAAATAAAAAAGGAAAAGCTTGTTCCCTCCCTACTCTGACTCTCCCTCCCTCTCTTGGGAAGAAGGGAAATGGGAAAGAAGGCAGGAGGGGCGGAGATACCCCAGAACCATTCTACTCTGATTGGACTCCAGGCCTTCTCTTGTTTCCTAGCAACCACATCCTCGCCCTCTCATCCCTCTCTGCTTTACTGCAGTACCAGCTACTGCTGCCAAGTCGTCTGCTAAGGCCAGGCACCTTCTGCCTGGGCCACGTGACATGCTGGTGGGAGGAGAGTGGAGGCAGGAGGGAGGAAGTGCTTTTCCCGACTTGAGGGAGGCAGAGGGAAAGAGGGACCCGGCCTGGGAGAAGAAGGGTGCTGTACAATCTAAAACAAAGACTGGAGATTCCCTGCCCTGGCCTTTGAGGAGAGGTGCCTGGGACCCTTTGGCTTTGCCACCTCAGCCAGGCGAGGAAGGTGGGACCTGCCACTGAACCTGGTCCTCAGGGATTAAGACTGCATTTCATTTCCCCTATCTCTCTAGGGAGCTGCCAACCCCCTGGTGGTGGGAGCCGTGGCTCTCCTGGACCTTAGCCTGGCATTCCTGTTCTCCCAGCTCCTCACCTGAGGCTCCTGCCTGGCCGAGTTCTGGCTTCAGTTGCTGCCTCAACATGTCCTTGGCCTGCCTTTTTCTCTTTTCCCCCTCCTGATTGTTCCTCCTCCTATCTTTCTTCCCTTTCACCCTTTCTTTCGTCTCTCTTTGTTTTTGTCTCTTGCTTTTTCTTTCCCTCTTTCCTTTCAGATTCTCTCATTTATTCTGGATCTGTTTCTGTCTTCCTAACTCCCTTCTCCTGTCCCCCTTCCCTTTCTCTCTCTCTTTCTCTCTAGATTGTTTACATATGAAGGGCTTTTCTCACTCAGAGTTGCTCTCTTCTCTGAGACACACAAATCTAAGTCAGACCTTTGCCCCACACCCTCCCCGCCTTTTCTTTAAACCTAACTTTTATGAGTTTGGGGATTTGGTGTCCTGAGGAGTCTCCTGGAAGCTGAGTAGAAAGGAGAGAGAAAATGAAGAAGGGGTGACTGTATGCAGGGCAAGCTACTGGCTCAAAGGGCCTGTTGTCCATCTGAGGCCTACGGAAAAAGCCAGAGGAGGTGCAGCCCTCCATCTCTGACTTTGGAGAACCTGTGTCACCTCCAAGCACTGAGCTAGGTTTTGCCTAACTCCATCCTTCCCTGAAGGAGCTAAGGGAAAAGAAAAGTGAATGACTCCCCACCATCTATCACTTTCCTCAACAGCCAGCCCCTCATCCAGCCTCCCAGGGTGGCATGCCATGTCAAGAGCAATGTGTAAAGGAAAGAAAATGTACAGTGTAGCCAAATCCACCCACTGACTCTCCAACCCTTCTCTCTCCCCCTAAAAGTTTATTTGGTTGGTCTAGACTCACTTGTGGCCTTTGATTGAATTTCTAAGGGGCCTGGAGAAGACATTTCTACTGCAGAGGATTAGAGGCACTTGAGCAAGGACCCCACTTCCCAGCTCCAGCAGTTGTGGTGTGGGGAGGCACAGTTCCATTCTGGGGAATGGAACTAGAGGAGAAAACAGACTCACAGGGCAACTCAAACTGTGACGAGCTGAGTCGTCTCTAAATGGGTTATATCCCTTCCCCCATCACATCAGATTCTTGTGAAATGGGAAAACAACAGAAAGAGGGGATCAAAGGAAGCCAATCTCACATACTTTCCAGGCAGGGTAGAGGTGGGAGTCAAACCAGGGTGAGAGGTGGACAGAGAGCCCTGTTTGAGGTTGTGGCTGATCCCTGGTGATAGCTTTCCCCTGGGGGCAGGAAGCCCTAGTAAGAGAGGACTGTAGGGTCCCCAGGGGATCTTTCTCCCTCCCCTGCATGAGGCAGTGCAAGCTGCCTTCCAACCCCCTCCCTCAAGGAATGGCCTTGCCTGGGAATGCCCACCACACATACCCTCTTCTTTTTTCTAGTCAAACTGTTTACTCCCTGGCCTGTCTCCCCTCCTTCCTCTCCTCTCAACCTTTACTTCTGATTTCTATTTTATGGAATTTGGGATTGAAGTTAAACTACAACAGTGCCGCCAACACCACGTCTTGCAGGAAAAAAAAAAATACAACGAAATTGAACAAAAAATATATTAATAAAAAAGCTCAAAAAAGGGGGGGACTGTCATCTCCTTTGGGGTGCGATGGCTTCAAACACAGCTGAGGGTCTTCGGGTGGTAAGAATGTACGAAGAGCCCGTGAGGATACCCAGGCCTGTTACACAGTCTCGCCGCTCCTGTGCGGGTAAGAGCTCCATCCCCCGCATCCTCCAAATACAGAGGCCTGAGGTCCGCGGATTCCAGGCAGCTAAGCAGAGCGGCCCAGGAGGGGCGGGGTCCCGTTGTGTAGGCGGGGAGAGGGAAGGACCGGACCGAGCACCAACCCCTTCAGCCCCGTACCAGGAAGCGCTAGGGGGAGAGGAGCCGAGTTGAAGCACAAGCCAGGTGAGGCTGGCGTCCTGGTGTGGGGAAGCTGAGGCCGCCTGGGATATGAAAGGGGGCTGGAATCCCATGGAAGACATATCGCAGGGCTCAGGAAGGAAAGGAATCTAGCTAGGGATGGGAAACCAGGTGGGTGCAGACGGTGGGGGAGAAAACGGGCGGGGTCCTGGCGCATGCTCAGTAGGAAAGGGCGCGAGGTGGGGCGGTGACGCACGCGTAGTGGGGATCTCCACCACTACGCGAGGGGGGTGCGAAACTGGGAGAAACACAGGGGGAGTACAGGTAAATGCCCCAGCTTTAGGATAACTGTGGGACTCGGGCCCTCGGAATCTTAACATAGGGCAATCCTGAGCAGAAAGGCCAGCATTCCCGGCCAGAGGGTTAAAACCCTCTCCATTTCCGGGCTCTGACCCTCCCCCCTCAGAATGGTGACACCTTCACTGAAGCTTCAAGATCTAATCGAGGAGATTCGTGGGGCCAAGACCCAGGCCCAGGAGAGGGAGGTGATCCAAAAGGAGTGTGCCCACATCCGAGCCTCCTTCCGCCATGGGGATCCTCTGTACAGGCACCGCCAGCTGGCCAAACTGCTCTACGTCCACATGTTGGGCTACCCTGCCCACTTTGGACAGGTACTGGGCAGGGATTCCTCCATAGGCCTCGGACGCCTTCACCTATTTGCGCCCTTATGTTTTTATTATATGGGATTTCTGAGACCGCCCTCAGCATGCACCACTGACCTCCTTTACTTTTACAATTGCTATAGGTTATCAGCAAGACTGAACCCTTCATTCTCCGGCTACTCCCATTCAAGGCGTCTCCTCCTTTCCTCTCCCATCCTCCTACTTACTCTTAGTTCCTCGAAACTACCCACTTTGAGTCTCTTAAGCTTCGCCTCTTGTTGAAGGAAGGGTGATAGGATATGGTGCCACCACAAGTTAATCTGGTGTTAAGAAGGAAGATAGAAAAGGGGTGTTTGTGCCTCTGGTTTCACCCCTGCCCCTTCCTGGTCTGCCCCCTTTTTTATAGATGGAGTGCCTGAAACTGATCGGCTCCCCCAGATTCACAGACAAGAGGGTGGGCTACCTGGGTGCCATGCTTCTACTGGATGAGAGGCAGGATGCCCACCTGCTCATTACCAACAGCATCAAGAAGTGAGAGATGTCCGGGAAGCACTTGGAATCAGGGAGATGGGAGAGTGGGACGCTGGGAAATCCCAGGGGGCTGCCTGCTGTGAGGCACTGGGAAGATCTGGATTTCTCAGAGGCTTGACTGACCACCCTTCCAACTCTGCAGTGACCTGAACCAAGGGATTCAGGCAGTTCAAGGCCTGGCCCTGTGCACTCTGAGCGCCATGGGCTCTGCTGAGATGTGCCGGGACCTGGCCACTGAGGTGGAGAAACTGCTTTTGCAGCCCAGCCCCTATGTACGCAAGAAGGTGAGAGGCAGGACACTAGGCACTTGCCCCTCCAGAAACTGTCCCTTGTTTGCCGTGTGGTGGAGGTGGGTGTCATGTTCTGGCACACCCCTGCCCTATCTGAGCCCCCTGACCCCTGCAGGCTGTTCTGACTGCAGTGCACATGATCCGGAAGGTCCCTGAGCTCTCCAACATCTTCCTCCCACCCTGTGTCCACCTGCTTCATGAACGCCACCATGGTAAGGCCACAGAGCTCCCCATCCCCGGCCTCAGCTCTTGCTACGGACAGAAGTGAAAAATGGGGACACCAGTACATAGGAGAAGAATAGCCTGTGCACACAGTCGCACACGGGCAATAGGCTCTGTGTCCCTGGCCCATCGTTCACTTCCCCAACCTTCACCCCAGGCATCCTGCTGGGCACCATCACATTGATCACAGAGCTCTGTGAACGAAGTCCTGCAGCCCTCAAGCACTTTCGAAAGGTGGGCTGGTGAAGGGGTAGGTCATGGGCCAGAAAAAGGGGCAGTGGGATTGGAATGGGGCAGAAACTGCAGAGCATTAGGGAGAATGCCCAGACAAGGCTGTATCCTCCCTCCAGGTGGTACCCCAACTGGTGCAGATCCTCCAGACTCTGTTGATGACAGGATACTCCCCAGAGCATAGCATATCTGGAGTCAGCGACCCCTTCCTGCAGGTAGATTCACCCTTCCCTGTTATATCCCCAGAACAAAGCTTAGCAGTGAGCCCATGGCCAGTGGTCACCCAGAGAACACTTTGGCTCACTCAGTGTCTTGAGCAGGAGGGTGGCAGACACAGGACTGCCCAGGTCATCGAACCAGTGCAGGGAACCAATGCCTGAAGGTCAGAAAATCCGGTTTGGTAACAACAACAAAAAAAAGCCTGTCCCCAAATCCCCTGGCCTCACATACCTCCGATGCCCTCTTGGGGGCCAAGGGACCTGTGGGGAAGGGGTAGGGAGGCTCTCTGGAACTAGCCGGACCCCTCCCAATGTTCTCCTCGATGCTGGACTCACCTCCTCAGCCCTGTGACTCCTTACCCTCTGAACCTCTCCACCTTTCCACCTTCAACACAAACTCAGGTCCAGATCCTTCGTCTGCTTCGAATTCTGGGCCGGAACCATGAGAGCAGTGAAATCATGAATGACTTGCTGGCCCAGGTGGGGAACTGGGCAGGGGCCTCTGGCTAGGTGTGTTGCTTTGTAATCCCTGGGCATCCCTCACATGATTACTTAAAATTGCTGTGGCCGTGTAGACTCTCATCTTCAGAAGATAAACACAGTCTCAGTGTGGTAGCCCCTGACATACGTAAGAACGCAGGGAATGTCATTAGATGGTTGAGGGATGACCTGGTGGAGACCTTCGAGATACCTGAGAAGAGGACAGAACCCCTTACAGATGTATCTTCTCTCAAACCTATTCAGGTGGCCACTAACACAGACACCAGCCGAAACGCAGGCAATGCGGTCCTGTTTGAGACAGTCCACACCATCATGGACATCCGCTCTGCCGCTGGCCTGCGGGTACCCTCCCATATGCCTCTCTCACTGTGGCCCACTCACAACCCCAGCCAGGCAGACAGGCCCTGTTGCCGAGTTTCTCCCCCCACCTTATCCTCCTGCTCCATGCAGTCCCTATTCCTGAATGAGCAGGTTGCTCCTTCCCTGACTGTCCCCAACATCTGCCTTCCATAGGTTCTAGCTGTCAACATTCTTGGCCGCTTCCTGCTCAACAGTGACAAGAACATTAGGTAACAGTCTCAGGTGTCTGGCTGGGCTGTGCCTCTGAGCCCCTGGCCCTGTGCCTTCCCTCTTTCAGAGTCTCCTGACTCACCTACCTCTTATCCCATGACCCAAGGCAGGACAGGGCAGGGAGGGGGCTGATGGCCATGGCATGAGCAGGCCTCTCCCACTGTGGCCAGGTATGTAGCCCTGACATCATTGCTGCGGCTGGTGCAGTCTGACCACAGTGCTGTCCAGCGGCACCGGCCCACCGTGGTAGAATGTCTGCGGGAACCTGATGTCTCCCTCAGCCGGTGAGCAGGATGGAGGGCTCAGCACATGGTGGCCAAGACCCAGACCAGCTCAGAGCAGCTGGTGTGAGGGGCCTAAGGAGACAGGTGCCTGGGCAATGGGAGGGCCTAAGGCATGTCTCAGGGTGACCTGGACATTGTGTAGACACACTTCTTTCTGCTGCCAGGCGAGCCCTGGAACTCAGCTTGGCTCTGGTGAATAGCTCCAATGTGCGAGCCATGACACATGAGCTGCAGGGCTTTCTGGAGTCCTGCCCTGCTGATCTGCGGGCTGACTGTGCCTCAGGCATCCTGTTGGCAGCAGAGAGGTGAGGTGACAGGTGCCCAGGAGACAGAGGGTAGAATCTGGGGAAGGTCAGCACTAGGGCTGAAGAGCCCCATGTCCCTTAGGTTTGCCCCAACCAGGCGGTGGCACATAGACACTATCCTGCGCGTGCTGACAACGGTGAGGCAGGGACTGGTCTGAGAGCTGGGTGGGAGTGGACAGCACTCCCCACACTGATGTGGCTGCACCACCATCTCCAGGCGGGCACCCACGTGCGGGACGACGCGGTGGCCAACCTGACCCAGCTGATCGGTGGTGCCCAGGAGCTACATGCCTACTCCGTGCGCCGCCTCTACAGTGCCCTGGCAGAGGACATCTCCCAGGTGCTTCCCCACAACCCAAACTGCCCTCCCCACCTTCCTGGGCTACCTTCTCCCTACACTTGACTCCCGTCTGGTTTTCCTTGAAGCTCAGTTACCTACTTAATGGAGGAAACACTCAAGGTCAGAGCCCTTTTAATTAGAACACCTGGACTTCTGTCCCAACTTGGTACTTACTGGCTGTGTGACAGATGACTTGTTTACTTTTCTTCATGCCCAGCATACTCAGCTTTCTACCCTGTCTTCAGAGCTGTCTTGAGGACCAAATGAAATAGATAAAAGTTCTTTCTGCATGTCTTAGGTTTTACTACTATTTTGAATGGTGAATGACTTAACAGATGTCAGCCAGTATCTGTAGCCCCCTTCCCACATTACTTAAGTAGGGTACTTAGACACCATTCATCCCTTCCCAAGGGAGGGAGCCTCTGTCCTTCTGCACCCCTTGTGGTCGGGCTATGTAGTTCAGAAGCTTGGCCACCAGAGGGCAGAGGAAGCCCAGGAGCCAGGACAGATGGAGAACAAACGCTAACCTAACTGCTCTGGTGCCAAGGCCCTTCCCTTTCCCTACCCTTCCAAACCCTACCGTTCTGTGCACCACCTTACGGGATGTATCAGGGTCTGGAAGTGAGGGGACCCAGACACTGGCCCAGCACTTTTCTTACTCCATGCAGCAACCACTGGTGCAAGTGGCAGCCTGGTGCATTGGGGAGTTCGGGGACCTCCTACTGGAGGGTAGCTGTGAGGAAATGGAGCCTCTTCAGGTGGGACCTGCTTTGGGGGTACACTGAGAAGGGACTTGGCAGGGCTGGCCCGAGGTTAACCACCTGTGTGTCACCCTCTCCCCACCCCTCCTAAAGGTGGAGGAAGAAGAGGTGCTAGCCCTGCTGGAGAGGGTACTGCAGTCCCACATGTCCCTGCCAGCCACCCGAGGATATGCCCTCACAGCCCTCATGAAGCTCAGCACCCGGCTCCGTGGGGACAGCAAGTAAGGGCTCCCAGCCCTTCCCAGAGACCCTCTTGGTGCATCCAGTGAGATGTCCCTTTACTATGCCCACCAGTTTCTCTGTAGGCACATACCCAAAACTCCAGTCCTCGGGTTTCTCATTTTGAGCTAAGTGTCATGGGTATCTCCCTGTCTTGTGGGGCCTCCCCCTTCCCTGCCCCATCCTGGAGTCGAAGGGTGATGGCAGATGGCCAGTCCTACTCAAACCCAACCCTGTGGCCCAGCCGCATCCGCCAGGTGGTGTCCATCTATGGGAGCTGCCTGGACCTGGAGCTGCAGCAGCGGGCCGTAGAGTATAACACCATCTTCCGGAAGTACGACCACATGAGGTTTGAGCCACACTCTGCCACGATATAGGACCCAAGCCCCTGCCTTCTTCCTAGATGTCTCTCCCAGTGTCCTTTTCTGAGTACAGGGGCATCCTCCTACCTACAGTTTATTGAAGCTAAGCTGGCTTCCAGGTCCCCTCGCTCATCTGAAAACCACTAACTATGCCATCTAGGAAATCTGAGGGGCACTTGAACCTACCATGTTCTTACACCCCCCACATGCCTCTTGTGAAAAGCCCAGGGTCCGCGTAAGAGGGATACACCTGAATTCTATTCTCCCAGGGCTGCTGTGCTGGAAAAAATGCCTCTTGCGGAGCGAGGTGACCCTCGGGTTGATGAGGAAGCAAAGGAAAGCGAAGAAGTCCAACCTTCAGAAGCGACCCCTGTTCCCACAGAGCCCCAGGTGAGGAGGCCAGAAGCCACAGAGGGAAGAGGACTTGGGCTTCCACACAGCCCTGACCCTGTTGCCCTTTCCCCCAGGCTTCCCAGCTCTTGGATCTGTTAGACCTTCTGGATGGCCCATGTGGGGCTGCCCAGCATCCCCTCGCTCCGGATCCCTCCCCAGGCAGCGCTTTAGGACACCTCCTGGACCTTCCCTGGGCTCCTCCACCCCCTGGTAGGCCTTAGCAGGCGGAAGAAGGCAAATGTCTTGAGGGGTTAGGGGGTGGAAATGTGATGCTGCTTCTTAGCCTAAGGACTAAGGGCCATGCACCCTCTTCCCTGCCGTGTGTCCCCATCACACCCGCATCTTGGCAGGTAAAAGGGTTCATCGGCTTGTGCCGGCCCCGTTCTATACACCCCTCAATGTCTTCCTTTTGTTCCATACTTGTTAATGGCCTGTAGGACCTGCGCCCCCCAAGCCCATCTCATATACTTAGCCACTACACACGCCTCTGGCACCTCAGCTCCTCAGACCCTCTCTCCTCGAGCCCTTGGCAGTTCGTGCTTCTTTTACATAGAATGTGCTTTCTTCAGCACAAATCACCAGCTCGTTCTCTTCAGGCCCCAGCAAAAATATCAGATGCTTCCCTCACCACTTTACTTAAGTTAGTTCCTCCCAGTTATTCTGGCATGGTTTATTTCCTTCATGGCACCAATTATAGCCTGTGATTATCTTGGTTGTTTTCTTGTTTATTGTTTCTATCCCTCCATTAGACTATAAGCTCCAACAGGGACTTCTTGTCCACTTTGTCAGCAGCATCTCAAGCAGTGCCCTGCACCCAGTGGGCACTCACCTAATTGTTGCTGAATGAATACATGAACTCATTATCTTCAGCCTGTACACTGAGCTGCTTCTCTCTCCCTACTCTAGCTCCCATCCCAAATCTCAAAGTGTTTGAGCGTGAAGGACTACAGCTGAATCTGTCTTTTGTTCGACCCCCTGAAACCCCTGCTGTGCTCTTAATCACTGTCACTGCTACCAACACCTCAAGGGGTGATGTCACCCACTTCATCTGCCAGGCTGCTGTGCCCAAGGTTTGTGGAAGACCAGGACTCAGTAATGGCCAGGGCACTCTGGGAGAAAAAGCCACTAATAGAGAAACTGGGTAGGGAAGGGAGTGACATGCAGAAACAAGCACTTGGGGAGTTCTGGGAAGAATTTAAGACCACTGAGTGTAGAGGGGTTGCCTGAGCCCAGCTTGCTGCCTTACTGTGCTCTGCCCCAACCTCCTATCTTCAGAGTTTCCAGCTGCAGCTACAGGCCCCCAGTGGGGACACAGTTCCAGCTCAGGGTGGCCTTCCGATGACCCAGCTCCTCCAAATCCACAATCCTAACAAGGTGAGCTAAAAAGCACCCTATGGATAAGATCCAGGGACAGATGTCAGAGGTGCTAACCCTGGTCTCTGTCTCCCATTTCTAGGCCACTTTACGGCTAAAGCTGCGCCTCACCTACAACCACTTTGGCCAGTCAGTGCAGGAGATCTTTGAGGTGAACAACTTGCCTACAGAGACATGGCAGTAACACAGCCTCCACTCACAGCCTGAAATTCTCCTGTGGCTCCAACACCACAGGGGGTCCCAGCACCTTGGAGCCTACCTATACCAGAGGACCACCAGCGCTCTGTTCCTGTGCTTGCCACTGCAGAAACTGCGGGGGGGCCTGCCCCCTCCCCATTGCCACAAATGAGAAAAGCCCAATAAAGCCTGAGGGGGAAAAGCCTTATTTGGGCATATTTGAGGCAGAAAACATCTATGAATAACAGCAAGGAAACCGACTTCTTAGGAAATACTTATCTTCCCCTGAGCCTTAGGATCCTGTTTCAACAAAGAAGGGTTTTCTTTCTGCCTCTTTTCAGGTTGGGGAGCAAATCTGCCCCTAAACCTCCACTAGGGGCACTCTGCCTTCTTGGCCAGAGCCTGGCATAGACGCAAAATCAAACCAGGATTTCTGGATTTCTAAAACGGATTCCCACCCATTTACCCAACCTGCTGCTGTTCTCCACACCCCAAGGCAGGGAAATCCCTGCTGCCTCCCCTCATCTCTAACTCAGCTGTAAGGCAGTTTAGGAGCCGCTGGCAGAATCAATGGCATCGACCAAGGGAGGGGGGTGGCAGGGGATTTTCCTGTGCTTAACTACTGATCACGGCTAAGTGGAAATCCTATAAACACGAGCGGAAATCAATGGAGGCTGCTTAGCGGCCAGGGGAGAGGGGCGGCCCACAGATTGCATCTGACGAATGAGGGAGAGGAGGCAGTCTGGGAGGGCTGGAGGAAAGATAGCTGTGGGTAGGGTGAAGGAACAGAAGGCTGGAGAGGAGTCACTGTGGGAAAGGAAACCAGGGAAAGTGGCACAGCGAGCCCAGGAACGAACCTGGTCAGACCCAGAGCTCTCTTCCCCACTGAGGAAATTACACCCTAGCCCAAGCTACTGTCAGGATCATCAGTCCCCTGTGGCTTCTCTCTGGAGCTGTGCACTTCTAGCAGGCGCTGACAGTCCTGAGGACGGAAGCGCTGGAGGTACACGATCAGCTTGGCAGGCGCCTTCTCTTGCACTGACACACCTACAGGCAAAAGGAGGATGAGGAGAGAACCAGACAGAGCCGTGAGTGCTTAGACTCCTGCTCATGCAGCTGGAGCTCAGTTGTTTCCAAGACAGCCCTGGGATTCTGTGCTGTACAGCCAGCTTCTATAACCCACCAGCCCACTTCCTGATTAGCCTGTGCAGTGGGGTGTAAAAGGGCCACTTCAGGCAGGAGGGGGGCTGGGAAGACAGGGTGCCTCAGTATCAATTCTTTTTAGTCACTGCTCATGTCCCCCAATCCAGATTAAAGCCCATCTAGGCAAGACAAAGCTCATTAGGTTAGTAATGAAGCACATGCAGAGACATACGTGAAGACACCAAGGGATGTAAAAGGGAAGCAGCTACAACCATGGGGTGGGATTCACATAAATTCCAGCCTCTGTGTGATAGGGAACCATGATAAGTCAGTGGCTTACTCTTAGTGCCTGGCAGCATGCTGGGCATACAGCAAGGAATTCAGTGGATGTTTGCAGAGGAGGCAATAGGACCCCATGGCTGTGAGGCCCCGAGGTGCACAACCCCACACTCATGTGGATGACCTACCTACAGGGGAGCTGAGCCTGGGAACAGGAAAATCATCTCCAATGCTGGCTCTGCCATCACATACATAGAACGCTCTGGCCTTTTACTCACAGCCAATGGGACAAATTAAATGAGGATCTAGGTGGTTGTGAAAATGAGAGGATGGGAATTGGGGTCAGGAAGGGTGGGTTGAAGGACTGAAGCAAAGAACCAGCAAGGAATTGAAGGGAAGTTGACATGGCTAGAGGTATGAAAATCAAATGAGACAAACTAGAGACACATGTAAGGATTAAATCCAGGTTAGTCAGCTACTGTAAAAATAAACTATTGTATAAAGCCTTAAGCAAACTGAGTTCTTTAGAAAACTAAAACAATTCCCATTAGAGAAATAACCCTAAGACCCTCCTCACTAACTGGCCCGGTGGGTATATCTGGAAGAGAACAGGGAAAACACAAATGGGCCTGTCTTCCTCACCAAGCATGTTGCTGAGGCTGTAGATCTTCTCTAGCGCAGCTGGGACTTCAGCCTCCTCGTGCACCACGGCCTCTACCTCACCCACAGTGTAACCAAAGTCAGCTATGTCCAGGTCTACCCTGAGCAGCGGTTCCTCTTTATCAGCTCCAGATAGCACAAGCTTCCAGGCTCTACGTTGAGTCACAAAACTAGCTACTTCGTGCAGCCCCAGTGGGCCCAGCACAGCAGCCACACCTCCAGTCCCCAGAACCTCAGCCCTCAGGACCTCACAGAGCTGGGCCACAATTGCAGGCTCAGCTGTGAGTTCCATATACTCAGTGTGGGGTCCTGAGACACCTGCTGCTCCAGGGCATTTGAGCTCCCATCCACTACTTTCTCGCTGTCGCAGCCAGTGGTCAGCTTGCATGAGGCTCAGCTCAGGGGTGTCATAGTAGCTGTCTCGGAAGGTGACCAGGTGCTCCAGGGTAGCCCCCAACTCCTGCAGACGCTCCTCTGTGCCAGGCCCAGGAATGAACTTGCGCTCCACCTCAATCAAGCTCTGAGCCATGCTACCTGCAATCAGTCAATCAACAAACATTTGCTGAACTCCCAAGGGTGAGGCTCAGCCTTGCAGGGTGACAGTCTAGTAAAGATCGCCCTGAAGAATTTATGAGGGTTCGATGTTGGGGGCTTCAGCTCTTTCTTCCTGCCTCAGTGATAGATGGCCTGTCTCTGATGTTTTCTGGTTCTGCAACAATAACAGTTCCCCAGTGAAATCCCTTCCACTGCTAACGATGCCCTCAATCCAAAGCGCCCCTAGGAAGCAAGCCATGTAGCAGGTGCCCTCCTCTCAATGTTCCACCTCTACAGTTTGCAGGCCGGAGGCAAGTGGCTCACGGATACCCAGGATGACCCCACCCTCCCCCGCCACAGCCCCGGCCAGCCTCAGGTCTCACCTCAAAGCTCGAGGGTGTCCCTCGCGTGGGGTCTGGAGATGGGGGAAGGGAGCCCACGCTACGCCCGCGAGGAATGCCGGGAGCAGTCCCTGGCCCCCGACCTTAACCCGGCCTCTGCGCACCCCACCGGTCCCAGCACTAGCGGCCATATTAGGCCCGATGTGTAGGTGCCGAGGGCAGGCCGGGGCCGAGAGGCTGCTAGGTTATAGGGGGCCGGGACCTCCGCGGTGGGCCGGGAGCGCAGCCGTTCACCAGCGCTCAGCTCCTCATCCTGGACGCCTCCTGGGTCCCTGGGGTCAGCCGGGGTCTCAGGCCTCAGGCTGGGCCGGGCACCCTGGGGCCTGGGTGCATGATGGGAGATGTAGTTCCAAAGGGAGACTTTGCTTTCTTGCCCCACCGTCGCTATGGTGACAGGAAAGCTGCGCTCAGTCCAAAAGGACTCTACCAAAGTTGACTGGGGAGAGTAAGATGGAAGGAGCTGAGGCCCCAATCCACTTTCCAAACCCCTCACTTTGGGGTAGTAGCTACTGTAAAAAGAAACTATTTGATAAAGCCTTTGGTAGCATATGGGCCTGGAATACAAGCCATTCACTCAGACACTGTCCAGCAGATATTTTATTAATTATTATGGCTGCCCAGTAAGTGCAGGCCCCAGTGGCAATGGGCTGAAAAGAAGGATAACTAAGACCAGTTTAGTTACTCTGGAGTTTTAGAGGAGACAAACATATACTGGCCTACATATTCAGAGTAGGGGTGGGTAGGAAGCTTTCTGTCAGAGGAGGAAGTATTATATTGGGTGGGAACTAAAGACATGATGGGATTTCAACAGCTGGAGATCTAGATGGAGACTGGAACAGCATAAACAAAGGCCCAGAAGCTGGAGAGCACCTGGCCAGAATGTAAGAAGGAGTTGAGACTAGAAATAATAATGTTGAAGAGTAGGTTGGAAAATGCCTTGAATGCCAGACTGAGGAATTTGTCACTGAGTTTCCAAGGGACTCTAGGAAAAAACTCAAGTTCATTTAAAACACAAGAAGACATGGGGGTGACTCTTTGACTGCTTTGGGAAGTATTGTGGGGAGCACACTGGTTTACAGACATGCCATCTTGAGTTTGGGATTGTTAGGCAGAGACAAACAGACATAAGCAGGGTGGAAGAGAATAAAGTCAGTAAAGCCAACTAAAAGGGACTCAAAGAGTTAACCAGATAAAACCAGAGAGCCAGACAGACTCACAGACTTAATTAATTAGTTGAAGTTTCAAAGGCCAGGAGTGACTTGGACTGTCCAGATATTCCCCAGATAAAAAAAAATTTTCCAGATAAAGAGAAACATCAGAGCACAGCCCATGTCTTCATTGTACCAATTAGATCAGGCCTCTAAGACCAAAGACTGTCAATCAAGGACTTCTCTGCCTACCTCATGAGGTAGGGCAGAGAAATAGGACAAGGGTCATGTCATTATAAAATCTACTTAGTCTGAGAAAAAAGCCCAGTTTGTTCTTTAACTTAATCTATTTGCTGTTCTTCCTCTTCTTCCAGCCCCTTAATTAAGTAACTTTGTAACCAGGACAGATAGATAAAGCATGCCAAATCTGAACCAACATAGTCACCTAAATAACCCTGTTCTTAGGACAAACTTCAAAGGAATTATGAATCACTCATATACATCATGTCTTATGCTGATCCTTACTCAAAAGGCCCTATGAAACCCCAAACCCTAAACCCTTAAGTGTGCCTCCTGAGGTTGCCCACATTCCCCTTTCTTCAAGTGTGTACTTTTTGCTTTATAATAAAGACTTCTTGCTGCTCAACTTATTTTTTGTCTCTGTGCTCTTCCAGTGATAAGCATCTTTGTAACTTCATTTCATTGTATCTTCTAGACTTAAGCACAAGTCTTCACCCTCTCTGCCCTACTTCAGATAAGTAGAGAGGGACTACTGAGATCTCTGATTTGGGCTTGCAAGTTCCCATCACCTGGGTGACCCAGACAGGACTGCAACTGCACAATCATACTCTTTAGTAGCCTACCTGTCAGAGCTTGGGCAGGCCCACCCTGTTACTCTTTTACAGGGTATAATAAAACTTACTTTGCTTTCTTGACTTTGTTTTCACTCTGAATTCCCTGCGTCTTTGAACCAATTCCTTCCCAAGAGATGAACACATCTCTGCCCCCACACTATAATAAGCCCCAATAGTTAGGGAAGGGAGAGACCCTAGCCCCTAGCTTCTCTCAGTGGCCTACTTCTCATCCATCCTTTGTTTTTCATTTTTGTTCCCTGGGGAAGAAGACCAAATCTTTTCCCTAAGTTTTAAGGTCCAATTCAGTGGTACAGAGGTAGCAGCTTAATGGAAAGGAAAGATTAGACTGAGGAGCCAGACGGACATGGGGTTAACTCCCAGCTTCACTTTCCAGGTATTTGGCTTTGGGAAAGCTCCTCTGCCTTCCTAAACCCATTTTTTTCATTGGTAAAGTGTGGACTGCTTCACAGTTATGCATAAGAATTCAATGACAAACTCACATAATATTCCAAGTATTAGTTTCTTTTTCCTTTTTTCCCTGTGAATTCGTGTTTTTTCTTTTCTTTTTTTTTTTAGAGAAGCTATAGCAGCAGTGTGGGCTTTGGAGCCAGACCATTGAAGTTTGTTTTGAACCCTAGCTCTATCACTTACTGACCCTGTGACATTGTGCCAGTTAATTAACGTGTTTGTGCCCTGGTTTCCTCAACTGTAAATGGGACTAGTTATGAAGATTAAATAACATATGTAAAAGTGCTTGGAACTGTCCCTGGGCACTCAATAAACCTTAGCAATTACTGTTACTAGAATACAGGAGAGCTTATCAGCTGATAAACTGAAGATGAGGACCATGAGCCAGAATCTCCCCTTCCCCCACCCAACTCTGGGGATTATGCGACCGCATGGAGGAGACAGAAGCTCTCAAGAGACTTCGGGGTAATTGCTGTCGGAAAGAAGGTTCTAGCACCCAACTGGAAAGGAAGAGGAGGACTAATAAGGCAGGAAGAAGTTTGTGAAAAAAGAAGCCAAGGGCGGCTCTGGGAAGCTGGTAGAAGCCAGGGCTTGCTCTAGAGCTGATATAAAATAAAAGCACAACAAACAGGCGTATGGTTTCTGTAGGCAGGCGGACGAGAAGAAGGGGAAGAGTTTAAAGGCACCTGTTCTCTCTGCAGGCACTTGTTTGGGCCTGGCGCCAGAGTCCAGCAGGTGGCCAGCGCAAGGGCCCGCCAGTCCACTGGCCTTGGGTCCGTAGGCGGACAGGACGCTTAGGGACTGGCAGGCGGGGCCTGGGCCGAAGCCGAAGGACTACCACTCCCGTCATCCACCGCGGCGGGCGGGCCGCTGCACCTGCTCAGTGGGGCCGCCCCGGGCGCCTGGGTATTGATTATTCCATTGTGTGGGACGCCTCGGCTCCAGCCAGTGAATGTGGCGGAGGAGTGAGGGCGAGGAGGAGGCGGAGGGCGAGGAGGAGGAGGAGGAGGCAGGGAGCGAGCGAGTGCCCAGGGTGAATCAATGGAAACCCCCTCACGAAGCCGGGAAAGCACTTCAGCCGCAGCCAAATAGCATTGATTATTTTCCTTCACTTCCCTCACCGCCGTGAATTTATTTATTTATTTTTTCCATCTCCGTCCCCGACGCCCCGGAGTGAGCGCTGGAGGGAGGGAGGAGGAGGGGAAAAAAAGGAATCAACACATCGAAGAAGTCCTTTCCAAGAGCCGCCCCCTCCCCTCCCCGCCTCGCGCTGCTCGGCGGCCGCGGTTCGACTCCTGTCCCTGCTTCCAGCTGAGGTGTAAGTGCATCGATTTCCGATGCTGCTGGGTTGGGTTTTTTTCTCCTCTCCCTCTCTCTCTTCTCCCTTGCTCTTTGGAAGCTTGACACGGAGGGGAGAGGAGGCTCCCGGAGACAGCCGCTGGAGGGCATGGAGAGGGACAGGAAGGGGCTTGGGTGGGGGTGGGGGGCAGGACGGACGGACAGACCGGGAGCCCGAGGAGGAGGAACAGGGGTTGAGGGGGAGAGGGTGTGCGAACGGGGATCCGGGGGAAGATAAGAGATGAAGGGGTGGAGGGAGACATGGGGAGGGGAAGGCATCGAGGCTGGACCAGGAGCCAGCCGGACTGACTGAGGGTCACGGGAGCCTAGACGGACTGCACCGAGCCGTGCGTGGAGCGGGGGTCTCAGAGGGAAGGGGAGACCGGGTGAGTGCGGGGGCTCAGAGCTGTCAGCCCGGAGGGGTCTGGGTCTCGGCTGCCCCCCGCCGGCCGCGGGATGGTGGAGGAACCGCGGCCGGCGGGCTGGCTGATGGATGGGCTAGCGCGCCAAGGGGTGGGGGTGGAAGGGGACGTGGATACCTTTAATCTCAGATCTTCGTTTTTGCCTTGAGCTTTTTTTTTTTTTTGGAAAGGTGTGAGTAGGTGAGGGGAGGTCACTGCTCCATTCAAGGTGAAGTCTCTCCTGGCCCCCAACTCTCCACTCTTGTCTGCCCCTCTCTCTGAGTAGCCGTATCATCTCTGAGCATTCGACCACGCGCGTCTGTAGCCCCGCTGATCTCCGTCCATGTGCCCCTACCTCTTGATTTTGCCATTCTTCACCTCATTCGTTCTCCCCACCCTTCCATCTCCGGGTCTGGGTGTCACTGTCTCCACATGTGACTCTTCCTATCCGAATGATACTCTCCCCGGGTGTCCCTGCCACGGTGTGTCATGCCTTGGCTTCCCGACTGTTCTGCCCGTCTAAGACTCTATGCCCTCTCCTTCAGGGTCCTTATGGATAATATTTCTGGCCTTTTCAGGCTACCTTGGAGTTGGCTTATCAGCCATGATTGTGATAGTCAATGGTCAGAGGCCTGGAAGAGTGGAGGAATGGAGCAGATGTGTCTCCCCCAAGGACTCCAGTGCCCTTTCAGCACAGCCAGGACTGCCTCCTCAGCCACCTTCACCAGGGGAGCTTTGGGACTTCCTAGCATTGTTGACAGTCTCCTTTGCCATGTGCCTGTCTCCCCCATCAGGACCTCACCTCTCCTTTCCAGTGTGTTGTGTGCCTCTCCAGGAGCTTCCCACCACAAACCTCTTCCCTGCTGACTTGATTTTCCTCCCTGCCCTCACTTTACTATTGAATATTTTTTCATCTCCCCATTTTGCTTCACCCTTTTTTTCCATCCCTGTCCCCCATCATCTCCCTTGACTGTTCTCCACCTTTGTTCCTATAATTTGCCCTCTTCCTACCTTTTCTTCTTGAGCAACCTAATTTTCTTTTTTATCCTGTATCCTGTCATCTAACATTTTAACCCCAGAAACAGAAGGTACCACAGAGCAAGGGGCTGGAAGAAGTGGGGAGTATTGTTTGTGAAGGCACATAAACAGGCCAAGAAATCAATTTAACAGGCTTCCAGGGGTATATAACTCCTTCATCAGTCACGACCATTATGTCCGTCAACTGTCAACTTAAATTTTATCAGAGGAAATTCTCTAGGATTCTGAGCTCCACCCTGCTTGGTTCCCCCTCATCCTTCAGTAACTCTTCACTTTCTAGTTCATCTTCTTCCTGGGCCTCTATTATTTTCATGTTTGGATTCAGCATGAGTCTTTAGGAGGCAGTTTTCATTTGTGTGACAGAAGCTATCTTATTCAAGGGGCCAGGTTCACTCAGCGTAAAAATGGGAAAGGTGAATTATGAGTCTGGAGAATTTACCTTGATTTAAGACCATCATTGTTTCTCCAGCCCTTGGGAGCTTGGAAGGGAAAAGGAGGAGGTAAACAGAGGCAGAGGTGAACACAGTTACAGAAAGGAAGGAGAGGCCAATGCGATAAATGCATGAGGTAGAGAAATGCATGATGTAAGAAACGTGCAAAAGAAAGGGAAGAAAATCCATGTGGAATGGAGGGCAGGAGAGAAACCCAGAGGTGATTAATGAAATAAAACACAGGTTACTAGTGATATAGCAGGAAAGAGGGAGAGAAATGATAGCCTATTCCTAAAGAGGAAGTCAACGGAAAAAGCAATATGAAATTAATACAGTGGCAAAGTGGGGGAAGGGAAGAATTGAAGAATAAGATGAGGTGGAAAAAGAGTATGGTACCAAGAAGATAAATGGAAGGAAATGGAGGAGTGTGGAGGCAGAGCAGGGCTGCATGGAGCTTGGTAGGGGGAAAAGAGGAGACGATGAGGTATCAAAGGAAACAAATGCCTCTGGTGTGCTAAGGGACACAGTGTGACTGGTGCAAAGAGAGAGCACACTGCAGGAGGGCCGGTTTGAGAGCAGAAATACCACTGGGCGAAACCCCAAAAGAGAGAGATGCCAAAGGAGAGGGAAAGAGCATGCAGAGATACTGGTGAAGAGAGAGGGAAAGAGAACCTCACAGGCATTCATTCCAATGGCTAGGTCACTCACCACCCAACCAAAGGCCTTTGATTTCATTCCTAAGCCTGAGGGACTGAAGCAAAGAGATGAAAAACTAGAATTTCCATTTAGTATAGCTAACAGGAAGGTGGATCTTTCTAGCCTCCTGAGAATCAAAAACCTCAAGCCTCTGATGTCATAAATTGCTAGTGTTGCCTTGGCAGCCAGACAGGGTGCCTCCCTCCGTGATGTCAGAGCAGCTGGTGCTACCTTGAGACCCAAAGAGGAACAACTTGCTGCTTTGCTGGGGTGCTGCATGTGTGCATGAGGCTGGGGCCTGAGTCAAATCTGTAGGATTCCTGGGTTTGGTAGCTTGACCTGCCTCTGTGCAGCTGTTCTTAGCTCAGAATGAAGTCTCATTTGTGAGTGCCTGAGGTTCACTAAGCCTACAGGAGCCAGAGGAAGGGACCTCGGGGGACAGGGCATTGAGGATGGGATGGTAGGGCTGAAAGGTAGGCAAAGAAGGAAGAGAACTGGAAATGGCAGTTACATAGTGTGAAAGGAGAAGGGCTTTGTGAGCAGGGAGGAGAGGTAAAATTTAAGATGAGCCTAGTTTTGGATTTAGGGATGGAGACTGAAGCTAGAAAAACAGAAAAGATAGGAGCTGTGTGAGTTGTAAATGACTGCAGGGATTGAGAAAAGGGAAGGGTTCTGAGAAGCCTGAGGGTACAATGGGAATTGACTGTAGAGGAAGGGAAAAAAAATAAAAAAGGGACTCTGAGCCAGAGAGAGAAGCTGGTGGGTGAGAAACCAGGTTAGTCATGATGGCCAAATGAGGGAGGGCCTCGAGGTCTAATTTCTGGTCATTTCCTAGCACCTAGCATGGTGCCTGTCACACAGAAGATGCTTAATAAATATCTAGTGATCAAATGTTGAATTAGTAGAGAGAGGCTAAGGAGAAGAGTTGTCCACCTTTCTCTTCACCCACCCTCAAGCCTAAGTCTGCATAAATGGGCAACAAGTTGGGAAGGCAGAAACGAGGAGCGGGGAACTCATGGAGCAATAGTGAAGTTTCAGACAGAGAGAGGAGGGACTGGGTGAGGGCCTCACTTGGAGGCAGCCAGGGCTGATGCTAGGGGCTGATCCGGGAGTCTCTGTAGAGGCAACGGGAGGAAAACATGAATGAACAGTTTTAGGAGCCCAAGAGGAAGATGCGGAGGAGGGTGGAGAAAGGAGGTGGTTTCCAGAAAAGGTTGGGAGTGGTTTCCAAAGACAAGAGTGGGCAGATTTGAATGGAAACAGCATCCCCACCTCACCCCATTCTCAGTCATGAAACTGCAGCTGGATCAGTCATACCCATATATGTACACTGGTCACAAATAGAGAGCTCATAGGTCAATACCAGGCCATCCTAAACTCCCCATCCCCATCCAGGCATTGGCCACGTGGACCAAAGGCAGAGGGGAGGCACAGACCTAGATGTAAGGAACAATGTGGAGGATGGCATGACTGCCCTTTGTTGAATGAATCCAGAGGTACCTAGGTGAAGAGGGGGAGGTAAGATGCAGAGCTCTCCCCACTCTCAGTGAAATCTTCAGAGAGAGATCGAAATACACAAAAGCCATAGAGGAGAAAGAAGTACCATGTCAGGGACTATAACCTGTCCTGTTCATGTGGTAAAGAGTCAGAAAGACCCTGAATAGGTTGTGGACTCTAGGAAAGACACCTGGAAGAGATGGAGTGGGCTGGGAGCTCTGGGGAAGAGTCTGGCTATAATAACAGCCAGGGTAGCTGGAGAAGGGGCTGGTGGGTGGGGGCCTGAAGGGAGGACAGTGGTGGCTGGATGCATTGTCCGCCGCAGCCATGGACTCAAGCAGCTCATATTTTGCATCAGAAGACAGGCTGTCGACACGGCGGTCCTTTACCTCACCGTTAGAAACTCATTTCATTGATTTTTCCATCTTTCTTCTCTAGCTTCTCAGTCATCCCACCATTCACTTTCCCAGAGCCCCTTGCCTCTCCGGAGAAAGCCCCAGGGGACCGCCTGCCCACCCCTCCTCCACTCCAGGCTGCTGAGATGGGGTGAAAGATTTAGAGATGCTGTGTAGCACCTGAGGTACTCCTGCCGACTCTCAGTGTTCCCCTCATGTAGGAACTAGTCCAGAGACCAAGGCCTCTGTACAGTTACTCACAGTGCCCATTTAAGGGGGGACAGGACTAAGATTTACCTACTCTCCTGTCACCAAGCTGTGCCACTGGCATGCAGGCTGTGATGTCTTTCTCTAATTCCTCCCCAGACTGCTCAGGACCCCTCAAACATTATTTTCAATCAGGTGAGGGAACAGGAGCTGCCTCTGTGTATTCAGGCAGGACTGTGGGATTACATAAAGCAAAGGTTCCAGCCCTGAATTCACAGCAGGCCCATCAGCGGGAACACTGCTTGCACAGGGGCCTGTGCAATTAGGAAGGCATAGTAGCAAGAGCTCTGTGAGAAAGAGGGTTTATGTATGCAGGAGCTGGTCCTGCGTGGTGCTGACACACAGTGGTTAGAGCAGGATGGGTATGGGTCAGAAATTTTCACTTCATGTGTGGACATTTCCCTAGTGCCTCTTCCAGTCACAGCCAACTACCCTCAGCCTGTCCCTTTGGGGCTGGGATTGGGCAAAAGGTCAAGAGTCAATCGCCAGTCGTTTGGCTTCTCTGTAAAGGAGGGCAGAGGCTGGGACAGGAGTGTTAGGTGTGTGTCCCTGAGGAACTGGTGGGGTAAAGACCATTTCCCTCCTCCAATTTTTCATACCTTGTTTTGTCAATGGCGGCCCCCCCACTCAGTCTCAAGCTCAAGGCCCTCTGGCTCCGTCCTCCTTTTTCTCTGGTCTTGGGGAGGAGGCTGTTTCTCTGGGGCCTGATGTGTCTCCAGTCTTGGGTGTCTAAGTTGAGACTCTGATACTTCCCTTGACTCACAGGCCTGTCACCCCCATGGCAGCTGTCTTCCTTTCTAACCAGCCATTGCCATGTTCTGTGTCACTGGCCAGCTTGGGCCACAAACACCTTCTTCCTACCTTCTTTAGGCTAGGTGTTTTAGCTCTGTGGTTTCCGAAACCTTGAGATAAATCCTGCTGCATTAGAGAAAGGTGTGCACTTGAGGTTAGGAAAAGACAAGACCAGGAAAGGCCAAGAAAGGAGTTCGGGGTGGATGGGGCAGGGACACGTGGGAGAAAGGAGACAGGCCCAGTAAGACGGGAGAGGGAGACCAAGGCAAAACCCTGTGACTTTAGCTGGGAAAAGCCCGAGAAAAAGCCATGATTTAAATGAAAAAAGGAAGGAGTGTTGTATCTTAGAGGACTGAGAAAAAACTGGAATAGAAGGAAAGGACGAGGCTGACCCCCTGCCGGGAAATGAAGGCAGGGAGGAGGAGGAGGAGGAGGTTCAGTGGTTGTGAGAGGCTTAAAGCGGAAAAGGCAGCCCCCATCTCGGCCTCCCTTGCCAGTCCTGAGTTCAAGCGGTGCAGGCTTTGACCCTTGTGGGAGGAACTGAAGTGGCAAATTAATGACGATAATGAAGTCACTGCTCCTTGTTTGTCTTTGCTGGTTTCCCCTTGAGATTTGTCCTTTGGCCAGACGGGGCACCGTGGGGGAGGGGAGGGACAGCGGCAGAGGAGGGCGAGGAACGGGCTGGGAGAGGAGGCCGGGGATGTGAAGCTGGGGAGGACGGACAGACGGAGCCAGGAAGAGGACCGGCAATGGAGGAGAGGAGCGCAGGGAGGCGCAGAAGGGGAAGGGACGAGGAGAGGGGCGCGGAAAGACGGAAGGAGAAAGAACAATGGGGCCCACGAGGAGCAGAAGACCGGGAGGGACAAGGAGAGGTGGACCTGGGAAAGAGCGAGCCGGAGGGAGAGAACGTGGCCGGGCAGCGAGGGCTGCAGCTGGCGGGGCGGTAGGCGGGGCCTCATCTCCATCTCTAATGGCTGTGAAATGAGGTTAGCCCCATTAGAGGCGGCGCGAGTGTAACGGGATCGCACTCATTAGGGCTGAGCCATCCCAATAATTACCACCACCCGAAACACGCCCCCGCCAGCCGGGCCACCGCGCACAAACAGGCACGCGGCCGCACACCCGACACCCCGCCGCTGAACGGGAAGCCAAGGCCCACAGCGGGGGGCCTCGGCGGAGCCCCAGCACCCACAGCCAGCCAGAGGCCTGAGGGCCAGCCAGCACCGTCACTAACCTGAAGAGGTGCTGGGACAGGGCCACACAGCCACTCACACAACAAAAAGCAGTAAACACACCTACACCCCAACTCAGGAAATACGGCACGTGGGTGAATAATTATCTTTTCCATTTATTGATCACATTCAAAGTACAAGTCTCAATAATGATCGTTTCGATACAACTCTGTGAGGAACTCTTTCTCATTTCATATGAAGAAATAGGGTTTCAGCAAAACACCCCAGGTCATTTACCTAAGGAATGGAACTAGAATTAATCCAGGCCTGACCCTAAAGGTTGTGTTTTTTTTTAAATACCATACTGCTTGTCTGATGAAGCTTATCTGCTATTATGGTTATAAATATATAGACTTTGAACTTTAAGAGACATTATCACGAATGAGTACACATATAAGCAAATAACCTTTGATACTGATCTCCACCCATCTCCCAAAGGTGCACACAAAAAGAATGGCCAGGGCCCCTACCTAGACAGCAGTGTGCATAGTGCCCCCTGGAGTTGCACAAAACAGTGGTCCTGGGCCATCTTTTACTAAGAAACTAACCGGAGATGGCCATCAAACATGACACCTTCAAGCTCAGAGGAGTATGACATATGCTCAAGGCGACACACTTAAGGGCAGTACACACTCAAAGATCTCACTCAAAATGCATGCCAGCCAGACTCCAGTCAGAAGCTTATAAATTAAGCCAAGATCAGAGTGCTGGGATCAGGCTACCTGAGTCCATTCTTGACTCTACTTCTTTCCAAGTGTGAGACCTTTAAAATTACTTTACCCATCTAAGCCTGTTTCCACATTTGTAAAATGGGAATGAATAGCTGTATCTTCATGAGACTGTAATGGAGGATTAGGTCATGTGATGTTTGCAAAGGGCTCAGCTCAGTGGCTGGCACGTGGTAAACATTTGAAGATATTATTATTAGTTGTTTTTTTATTGTAATAGTATTTAAATAGAGTCATTACCATCAGAAGGGTTCATGTAGAATTAAAGAACCAGAAGGATCTATTCATATATGCACTTACAATGCTAACCTTCCAAATAATTCTAGAAGAATTGCATGTAATCCCTTTGATGCTACAGGGGTCCCCCTGCCAGAATCTGACAGGATCCTGAATCTGAATTCAAGGGCACAACTCCCTGTCCCTCAACTCCTGAGTGCTCCTATAGAGGGGTTCAGAGCTGGCTTTGTGTGGTTGTCTAAGCCCCAGTCTCTCGGTGTACCAACAAGATCACACAGCTCTCCAATACTGTCCTAACACTTGTGGCATCATCAAAGGAGATGCATGGGCAAGAGGCTCCATTCTTCTCAGAACACCCACTCTCCAGTGGCACACCTCAACAGGGCCGTGCAAATGTGGAGGCACCTCCCACTGGCTGGTTGTGGCTTCAGTCCACCCACAGCTTCCCGTCTTACCCTTGTCTACTCCTTACCCACCCCGTATTCTTCCTCAGCCTCTCCTTTCTCCTCACACTTCACACAGTTCTCTCCTGCCCACCTTAAACATCATGCAAGGTGGGAGATGAGGCCTCCTGGCTCCATCCCTCTCATCCACCTGCCCAATCTGATGCCAAAGCTGGGAGGCCTCAGTGGAGTAAGATTTACATGCAAAGATGGAGATTCAGCTTCCCACCTGCTTCCCTGTCTCTCTCTCTCCACCCCTTCCTTCCTCCTCTGCCTTGCTCTCTCTTTACCCTCTGTGACACTCCTGTTCCTACCTGTCTATCTCACGCCCTGCCATTCTTATTTTCTCTCTTCTGGACAATACTGATCTTGCACAAAGTAAGTACTCCCTAAATATTTGGGGCAGGGGTGGGGTAGGAAGGAGAGGTCTAGGAGAAATAGGTAGAATTAAAATGGAGGAACGAAAGTACCCTTTTTGTTTGTTTTCTTTTTAAATATAGAAGGTAAGACTTAGAACCAGAGAAACTGATAGTTTTGAATGCAGGGAGAGGCCATATAGTTTGATCCAGGTATTAGCTGCTTCTGCACCCAGCTGAGTATGATCCTGGGCAAAGCTTCCGGTCTCTGCTCTGGGATAATGGGGGCATCTCTAGGCCCAGCAATCAAGAGAACCAAATGAGAAAGGAATTCTGCTGCTGGGCAGACTAGATTTAAATCCTGCCCTTATTATTGTTAGTTGTTTTTTTTTATTGTAATAGTATTTAATCTGCCCTCAGTTGAAAAACGCAGAGGTTAGCGTATGAGTGGCGGTGAAGAAGGGGAAGCGGCAGGAAAGTTGTCAGCCCACCTGCAAACACCTTGCTCCTTCAGTGGGAGGAGACAGTCAAGAGAGAAGGAAAGGATTTAATCTGGTTCATGCCTAGGGTCTGCACTTCTCACATTTCCTAGTTCAGTCTTGACAACATCCGAGTAAGGAAGGTATTATTCCTATTTGCTCAGATACGGAAACTGAGACTCAATAAGTAACTTACCAAAGTTGCACAGCTAGCGAGTGGGGAATTGGCCTGGGTCTGTATGAATCCAAAAGCCCATCATCTTTTCCTGCCTTAAAAAATAAAGTTCATCTAGTTAGTTTATTTGTTCTTCATACCAAACAACCCCCTTTACACAGGGCATACACACTAGATCTTTTCTGTTTCTCTTCCCCTCCCTCCCTCCAAGGCTGCCTCCTTTTGAAAGCAACAGGTTGAGACAAAAAGGGGGAAAAGGCCCGCCTTGTCAGTGTGGAAGAGAGCAGTGCTAGAGGCAAGAATTTCAGGGGAAAGAGAAAAGAAAAGGTCCTAAAAATTGACTCCGTAAGGGAAGAAGGGTAGACGTAACAAAGGGAAAAGGGAAAGGGAAAAATGTTTGGAAGGCTCTGATGTGGAAATCATCACATGCAAATTTTAGGCAGACATGTCAATGCCTTCTGGCAGGTTTTGCTAGGAAAGTGTTTGCCCCCGTCAGTGGGTTTGGAAAGAAGCCAGTCCATGCCCCCCGCCCCGGCCGCACCCCCATCTCCATCCAGGCTTCTCTTCAGGGATGTTCCCTTTGTAACCAGGAGGGAGCAGCCGTATTTCTCTTCCTCTCCTGTTGGGCCGAGGTCGGAGCGTCCCAGCCCAAGGGGAATTCTGGTCTTCCTGAGCTCCAGAGAGTGTGCCTGGCCCACCCACCTGAGCCCATGCCCTGGCTTCTCCTCAGTGAGGGGCAGATTCTCTTTCCACGGGCCTCATTTCTTTGGCCCTTCGTTCATTAGCAGCTGCCCATTTGGCTCCTGTAATTCTCTGGTTCTCAGGTCTCCCTGCATCCTCCCTGTCTTGCCTGATCTCAGAGCCTGCCTTTTCAACTTTCCATTACTTCACAGCCAAGCCTTTCTATCCGATCCACTACGTTTGGGTTTTCTGGGTCCTACTGTCTGTCTGGGATCCTCCTGGCTCCCTGGCTGCTTTCTCTTTTAAGTAATTGTGTATCTGCCCTTGACCAGGGAATGCCTACGTACAAATTCTTGCCCAGACATTTCCAGGTGCCTTTTTGCCCTGCTCCAGTGTTAGAATATCTGCAGATCAGTGATTGTTTTTGTGGGGCAACAACTCCCCAGCTGAGCTGGAACATTTCCACTCTCCCCTTTCATCCTGAGGAATAACAAGGTCTGGAAAGAGGAAGAGGGCAATACCAAAAAAACCGCTCTCCTAGTTCTCATAGCTTTCACTCCATCTTCCCTTCTCCTCTCTCCCGCTGTGAGGCTGAGAAGCATTAGGGAAGGAGGCAGAATGAAGGGACAGCGAGAGAGACTGAGGGCCATTTTGGAGCAGGAAGATTCATCTCAGGGGAGGTCTCCACTCTCCCCAGGCTCCAGGCCTGCCTCCTCCCATCCCCCTCGGTGGCAGCAGCCTTGTAATTTAAAGCTCTCTCTGTCGCCTCTAATGTGATCCTCTCATTTTATTGACTCTCTCTGCCGTCTGTGGCGCCCCTTCACATCAATCTCTGCTCTAATCACACTGCCACCACTAACTGCTGTCTCCCCAAACCCCTCTCCTCATGGGCTCCCAGCCCTGCCTCTACCCCAGACTGTACCCCCCCACCTCCACCCCATCCACCCTCTTCCTCCTGCCTTCCAGAGGCCAGAATGTCTGGGCCTCTGGAGGGGTCCCCTTCTTCCTTTCCCATATCTAAAATGTGTCCCAGGGGAGAGGAGATGCTCTTAAGGAAAGCTGGGGTCTTCTGGAGGAATAGCAGTGGTCTGGGAGAGAACATGACTCTTGGCCAGCGGGTGGTAGGTGGGAGTGACTTTAGGCCTGTCACCTGGTTCTGTATCATCTCCACAAACAGATGAAAACTAGGTTCAAGGCAGGAAGGGCAGAGAAGGGACACAGGAGACTAAGAAAGGGAAGGAAGAAAAGATTGAGGAGGAGGAAAATGGAAGGGGGGTAGTGAAAAATAATTGCTGCAGTTAGAGGTTTATAATAAATAGTGGATGATGGGAGAGGCATGGAGGAGAAAGAGGAGGGGGAGTCGCTGGTGGGGGTGGGGGGTGCACTGAGGCAGAGATCAATTTGCAATGGAAATTCTTTCCTTAAGGGGAGGAGCGGGAGGTGGGGAGGTGGGGAAGAGATTTGCAATTTAAGCAGTTGCCGACCTACCCTTGGCAATCCGGGTCTCACCCACAAGCTAAGATGCTTTGGTTTCTAGGTGGGACTCTGCTGTGCCTTTTTCCAATCCTGGGAAGAAGAAGCTGAGAAGAGAGCATCTGAGGCTTTGGTCTTCCTAGTCCTCTGAAATTTGATCTAGAGTTGTGAGTTAGGAGTCAGGGAGAAAGAGCTGATCATTGTAATGTAGGCAGGGTGGGCCAGCCAGGGAGAGGGCACCCACCTCCTGCAGCCCTTAGCATCAGGGTCCAGGAAAAGCCCCTCTTGCCGCACCTCAGTTCTTCCCACCAGGTAGAGCAGTAAAAGAGTGGTGGACTCCCACTGTGGGGGTGACAGTGCAATGTCAGACCCTCACAAACCAGCACACTTAACGCCCTCATCCCTTCCTGCACCGGGATTCTGTAGGAGGAATGCCTTTCTTCCACAACTTCAAGGGATTCTCTGCTCTCTGGTGACCCTGGATAACTCCACTCCATCTAATTCCTTTACTTTCCTTTTGGTTCTGCAACCACCCTCCCATCCCCTCCACCCCTAGCCCAGGTGCCGATTTGCATTTTCATTAGCATGCCAGTCTTTCCCCAGGCAGAGCTCCTTAAAGGCTCTGACTGCATGCCTGGCTAGCCCCCCAGGAGGAGGAGCAAGGTGGGAATGGGGGTCTACAGGTTAGATGGGGACAGACCAGAGCACACTACAAATCCAGAATCTGAAAGTGACAATTAGAGCTGACCCAGAAGGAGAGGCCACACCCCTTCCCCTGAAGCACTCTGCCTTAGTTTAGGCGTTAAAGGTTAATCAGTCTTTAGAGATCTGCTGATACTAAGAACTGGAGAGGATAATCTTGGGAGAAGTATGGGATGGTGAGGTGTGGGGAATTGGTGGTTTTGATGGGGGGGAAATCAAGAAAACTTGGGAGCAGCATGGGAGGCTTAGTGCTTCTAGTCAGCTGGAAGGAGCCTAGGAATCCTGATTTCTAGACATCTGGAGCCTTACATTGCCTGTACTGTTTCAGGGACAGTCTCGCTGGATGGAGGAGCCCAGGCCACAGTTTGGGGTACAGCTCTGTGCCTTCAGGAGTTTCATCACCTTAGAGCTGTGTGACAATCAGCAGCTTACTCAAACTGTTTCTTGGCTGTCTCATCTGTAAAATAAGGTTGTTGTGAGATTAAATGAAATAATTGATTAAGGCATTTAGCACAGTACCAGGACCATGGTATATGTACCTAAAAACTATGAGTAATATTGTTACTGTTACTTATTATTATTATTTTTATCTCTTTGGGGAGGAGGCAGCTAATCACATACAAGTGGTTGTCTTTCAACTGACCAGGGAAGTTCCCACCTATTACACATGCTGTGACCAGAGACTGACTGTGTTTGACATCTGAGAGCACATGTGCCTGCAGGCCAGTGGAAATTCACTACAGCCTCTCTGGCAAGAGGCCCTTGACTTAGGGATATTACCTCTCTTCAGGGTGTGGAAAATCTGAGGTGTTTCCCAGAATCCAATCATTCAGTGGACATGTACTGACTATATATATGTACAGCAGGCATCTCTCTCAGCACTAATGACAAGAGCAATAAATAAAGCAGACAGAGCTCCTGCTCTCATAGAGCTTTCCTTCTAGAAGGGAGAGATAAGAAAACCAGGAAATAGCAGGTAGTGATAAATCTCTGAAGAAAGTAACTTCCCCAGGGCTATGCTACCTTCTGTAGAGAGGAAAGGGAAGGCCTTTTGAGGAGGTGGTATTTAAGCAGAGACCTGCTATTGAAGCAGGTGACAAGGAGCCACCACTCGAAGGTCTTGGGGAACAGCATTCCATTCAAAGTAAGCAGCTTAGGCAAGGATGAACTTGGTGTGTTTGAGGAACAGAAAGGAGGCCAGTGGGCTGGAGCTAGCCAGCCAGGTGGAGTGGACAGAAAGTATTAAGATACATCAGAGGTAGTCAGGTATCAGACCAGATAGTTCCTTCTGTAGGTCAGAGAGAATTTGGATTTTATTTACAGTGCAGTGAGAAAACATTGATAGCTTCTAAGCAGAATATAGTATGATTTACATTTTAAAAGGTGATTCTTTATGAAATTTGCTTTAAAACAATACAGGAGAAGGGGAAGTGAGTGAGGATACAGAGGAAACAAGATGGCTGTGGGTTGGCACCTGCTGAAGTCAGGTGATAAATGCAAAGGGGTTCCTTATAGTACTTGCTCTACGTTTATGGATGTCTGGCATTTTTCATAATTGAGAGTTAAATGAAAGCTCATTCTTGCTGCTGGGTAGAAGGAGACTGGATGGTAAGGCCAGTAGTGGAAACAGGCCAATGTGGACTCCATTGCATTAGTCCAGGAAAGAGAGAAGGGCTTGGGTATGATGGTGCTGGTGGACATGAAGATAAATGGAGGGAGTGACACATGTTTGAGAGGTTGCTGTTGAATTGCAAGAGGAAACTTGTCGGTCTTTAGCCTAAACAACTGGATTAATGTGGTACCAATTTCTGAGTAGGAAAGATGGGGAGAACAACAGGGAGAAATAAAGATTTTTGATTTGGGACACGTTAAGTCTGAAGTCTGTTAGACACTAAATGAAGCTTCCAGTTGGCAACTGGGTTCCTTGGTCTGGTGCTCAGGGAAGAGGGGCCAGAGTATCTGAAGAGTCACCTGCCCAGTTGTGTGTCTCCTCTGCCACCTCACAGCACTGCCCTCTTTGTGCTTCCCCCACAGGGTCCTAGCTGTTACACTGAAATGAACCCCCAGCACGCCTCCATCTGCCATGGCCACCCTTAACGCATCCTTTACCACTGGCACCACTCCATCCCCTGGACACGATGCCCCATCCCTGCCTCCGGACATTTCCTCCCCCAGCACCCCCTCTGATTCTGTCACCAAAGATCCCCCTGCTGCCCCCTCCAACTCTGACAGCATGAGGCCCTCGGAGCCAGGGGGACAGCCCCTGGAGTCAGGCTGTGGCCTTGTCCCACCAAAGGAGATTGGGGAGCCCCGGGAAGAGCCTGGCTGTGGTGGCTTCCCACCAAAGGACCTGGGGGTGGGAGAAGACAAGGAGCAGGAGGAGGAAGGAGGGCTCCCTCCTGTGGACCTACGTAACCACTTACTCTTCACAGCTGGTGGTGAGGCCTGCCTAGTGGCCAAGCTGTCCCTGCCAGGTGCCAGTGAACTCCTGTTACCAAAGGGCTTTTCCTGGGGTGAGGGGGGCATCAAGGAAGAGTCCAGCCTGTCCCTCCTTGCCCACTCACCCCCTGCACACCTCACTGTCCTTCATATCCAACATGGCTTTGACCCGATCCAAGGCTTTATCTCTTCTGACCAAATTCTGTCCCACGATACCTCAGTGCCATCTCCGGCCGCCTATGAGGGAAGGGATGGAGTCTTCTGGAGCTACCAGCTGGCTCCAAACCCCCCCGGAGATCCCAAAGACGGCCCCATGGGGAGCAGGGCGGGAGACCACAGGGCCCTCTTCTGGCTCTGCCTCCTGTGCCGCCTGGGTTTCAGCAGGCCCTGGGCCTTCATGGGCCACACACAGTCTCACGGGGTGAAGCTAACCCCTATCCAACACCAGGGCCTGCCAGGCAACCCAGCCGTGCTCCAGGAGGGGGACAAGGGCTGCGTGGCCCTCCTAAGCTTTCTGGAACCAAAATCACCTACTTGCTCCCCTTTGAAAATAGCCCTTGACAACAGCAGCACAGTGAACATGGAGGCGAATATAGACCAGGCTGAGGATGGCCCCCCTGAGGCAGAAGCCCAGGCCCCTGTCCTGTCCGCAGAAGATGTCATGGCCCTCAGCCCACCCTCCCCCTCCACAACCCTGGTCACCTGGGACTCCAGCCCAACCCAAGCCAAAGACTTGCCAATGGCAGCCGGCGAGGCAGGGCCAGATTGGTTCCATGAGAGGCAAGAAGAGGATGGAGGGCTCTGCCCCCGACTCAACCAAAGCTCATCCACCTCCAAGGATGGGGGCACTCTCCCTGCCCCAGTGGGCTCCCCTGAAGACCCCAGTGACACACCCCAGCCCTTCCGCCTGGCTGACGACTACACCCCAGCCCCTGCAGCCTTCCAGGGCCTTAGCCTGTCTAGCCACATGTCTCTGCTCCACTCGCGCAATTCCTGCAAAACACTCAAGTGTCCCAAATGCAACTGGCACTACAAGTACCAGCAGACCCTAGATGTACACATGCGGGAAAAGCACCCGGAGAGCAACAGTCACTGCAGCTACTGCAGCGCAGGGGGCGCCCACCCCCGCTTGGCCCGGGGAGAGAGCTACAACTGCGGCTACAAGCCCTACCGCTGTGACGTCTGCAACTACTCCACCACCACCAAGGGCAACCTTAGCATCCACATGCAATCCGACAAGCACCTGGCCAACTTGCAAGGCTTCCAGGCGGGGCCCGGGGGGCAGGGAAGTCCCCCGGAGGCCTCACTCCCACCCTCTTCAGGAGACAAGGAGCCCAAGACCAAATCATCCTGGCAGTGCAAGGTGTGCAGCTATGAGACCAACATCTCTCGAAACCTGCGCATCCATATGACCTCCGAGAAGCACATGCAGAATGTCCTCATGCTGCACCAGGGGCTGCCGCTGGGCCTGCCACCTGGGCTGGTGGGGCCAGGCCCCCCTTCCCAGACAGGAGCTGCCCCCACCACCCCCTCTGAGCTCTTCAAGTACTTTGGACCGCAGGCCCTAGGGCAGCCTCAGGCACCCTTGCCTGGCCCTGGGCTGAGGCCAGATAAGCCCCTGGAAGCTCAGCTGCTGCTCAATGGCTTTCACCACCTCGGAGCGTCTGCCCGCAAGTTCCCCACACCTGGTAAGCTCCCTGGGCTCTGCTCCTCTTCCCCAGGACCAAACTCAATTCCCTGCTGTCTCCTAAGGACCAGCCCCTAACTTAGGTAACCCCAGCTCCTGCAGCACTATCCCCATTTGCCCACTTCCCCACATTCCCAGAGCAAATCTGCCCGGCCCCATTCTCTCCTTGGGCCACTAATCCACCTTTGTTCCCCAGCCCCTGGCAGCCTCTCCCCGGATGCCCACCTGCCTCAAAGTCAGCTCCTGGGCTCCTTGTCTGACAGCCTGTCCACCTCACCACCCCCAGATGACAGCCCATCCCTGAAGGTGTTCCGCTGTCTGGTGTGCCAGGCCTTCGGCACAGACAGCCTGGAGCTGCTGCTCTACCACTGCAGTGTGGGCCGCAGCCTCCCAGAGGCCGAGTGGAAGGAGGTGGCTGGTGACACCCACCGCTGCAAGCTCTGCTGTTACGGCACCCAGCTCAAGGCCAACTTCCAGCTCCACCTCAAGACTGACAAACATGCTCAGAAGTACCAGCTAGCAGCCCACCTGAGGGAGGGGGGTGGGGCCATGGGCACCCCCTCCTCCGTGCCCCTGGGAGATGGGGCTCCTTATGGGTCTGTCCCTCCTCTGCACTTGCGCTGCAATATATGTGACTTTGAGTCCAACAGCAAGGAGAAGATGCAGCTACATGCCCGGGGTGCGGCCCATGAAGAAAATAGCCATATCTATAAGGTGAGAGCAGGCAGGAAGGGCCTGGGACTTGAAGAGCAGAACACAGAGACTTTGGGGAGGAAAGAGAAGGGGATGGATATGGAGTGAGGAGATGTAGAGTGGGAAAATGAGGGAAAAACCCAGGGGGGCACAGTTGGAGAAAAAGGCAAGTATCCCCCAGGGCAATAAACTATTTGGAGGCAGACGTAGAGAAAGAGACCAAAGGCTGGTGCATTCTCATGACATGGATCCAATACTTTATTCAGTGTTTCTGACGGTTGGGGCTGGAGGGTAAGGGATCCATGTCTGCTCAGTCATTCTTATCACCAGAAGTTCAAAAGGATGGAATCAGATTCCACTCACATTTTAGGAGGGAATCCAAGGACTGGTAAGAGGAAGAGAAGGAAGTTGGGGAGAAAAAGCAGTAATACTTAGGTGGCCATAGGCAGGGGAAAGGGGGTTCAAGTGGGTGAAAGGGACTGGTAGGATGGCATGCTGTTGGCCAGGCCCCCTTGGGGGAAGCAGAGGAGTCCCCTGATATCTGGAGGTGTCTATCCCTTCTGGGCCTGAACCTCTTTCCGTGCTTCCAGTTTCTGCTGGAGATGGAGGGGGCAGCGGCTGGGGCTGAGCTGGGGCTGTTCCGCTGCCTGCTGTGCACATGGGAGACGCCCTCGCGCCTGGCAGTGCTGCAGCACCTCCGTGCACCAGCGCACCGTGACGCCCAGGCCCAGCAGCGGCTGCAGCTGCTACAGAGTGGCCCTGCAGCTGAGGAAGGGCTCGCAGCTCTTCAGGGCATCCTGAGCTTCAGCCATGGGCAGCTCCGGACTCCTGGTGAGGAAGAGGGGACTGGAGAGGGGGCAGCGGGTGCAGGAGCTGGGGCCTGATGAGGTGGTTCAAGGAAGGAGAAACAGGAAACAGGTCTATAGGAAGTGGAATGGGGTGTGGAGGGGTGATAAAACCAGATTTCAGGAACAGTAGGGCTGCCAAATGGGGGCACAAGAGGCTGTTGGAGGGAGGTGACAGAGAAGGACAGGGACTTTGTGGGGGGAGAACAGAACAGGAAGAGAGAGGTGAGGAGGAATCACCCAGTGATTCTGAGTAGTAACCAGTGTCCTAGCAAAGCTGGGTGTGGTGGGTGGCAGGAGGTGGTCAGGGAGGAAAACAGCAAAGAATGGAATCTGCTTTGTGCTGGGGCCAGTACATGTCAGAATATGGGAGCTCTGGGTATGGCCTGAGGTCACCAGGGATGGGAAGCCCTTGACAAGCCTCATCCTGTCTCCTAGGAGGTCTTCAGTCCAAAGGCTGAGCTTAGGGTCCCTCTTAGGTAGCTGAGGTTGTACCAGCAGAGACCACAAACAGCCCACCAGGCACCATTGATCCAGAGGATGCAGAAGAGCCTGGAAGGGGCTTTCATGGGTGGGTATGGGTGTCCAGGATTTGTAGAAGCCAGTGGTGGGTGAGGGTAAGGGCAAAGGCAGCAGGAACCAGGGATAGGCTGCACTGACTGGTGCTAATTGAATTGCCAATATGCTGGCTGGAGTTAAGTGCCGGAGGGGCCCGGATCAATAGCTAATGATCCTGGCGCAGGGCTGAATGGAGTTAAGGAACTTTAACTTTAATTAGGCTGCCACTGAAAATAAATTCCTACGCCATCTGTCAATTCTTACTTGAGTGGTAATCTCCTCTCCCAGCTAGACCTGCTGCCTCCTGCTTACCACAGCTGCTTCAGTTCTACCCCCTTCCTTCCTTCTATAGTGCCCCTCCTACGTTTCTGGACTCCCTGCTTCCAGAAGCAGTTGACACAGGGAGCCGAATTCAGTCCTGTTTCTGTGGCCTCCTGCTGGACTTGTTTCCTCATCCTTACATGATGGTGGCTGGGCTCACAGAGATCTCTTAAGCCCTGCCAGTTCTAGCACTAATTTCTTCCCTCATCCTCTGAACTGTGTCTGCCTGTTGATTCACCCACTCATGTTCTCCTTCTGGCTACTTGTCCTGCTTCCTCTGCCCTATACCTTCCTTTCCTGATGCTTCACCCTTTTAAGCTGACTCTCCTTGTCCTACACAGGGAAGACTTCTGCCACCCCCTTACCTGAGAAAGATGCCCCAAACAAGATGGAACAACTGGGTGAGTCGCTTTTCTGGTCCATTTTCCCTCAGTGCCTTGCCGTCCCTGGCCCCTGGTTCTCATACATTTTGAGCAGCATGAGGGACCTTGAAGTAGTCCAGGTGCCCAGCCTCCTGTGCTTGGAGGAGCCAACCTGGCCAAAGGAAAGAGCTCAGCAGAGGGAAGAGAGGAGGAGCCCTGGAAGGAGAGCGCTTGCCCGACCTTTAGGGTCAAACCTGGTGGTCAGCACCATAACCCGGGCTCAGCCCCGCAGAGATGAGCCTGCCTGTGCTGAAGCAGCCTTGTGCTCCCTTTCCCCAGAGCCCACCAACCTCCCCCGGAAGCCCTCTGCTACAGATCAGGTCATCCTAAGAGCTGGGGTCTGGAAAGGAAGAGGGAGGGCTGTCAGCGTCTCTTAATCTCCTCTCCTTTCATCTTCAGCTTCTGAAGAGGCGGAGAACAAGACTGACCTTGCTGGAGATAGTGCTAACCAGACCACGGTCAGAACTGGGGTAACTGGGAAGAGCTCAGGGTGGGAGGCCTAGTTTTACTGAGATCTGCCTATATTTGAAGGCCTACAATTCTAATTAGTAGAGCTTTAAGACAGATTGCAGACTAAAGGTAGACCCAGTTTGGCCATGCTCAAGACTTACTTCACTCAGAATACATTAAGAAATTCCATCTAGGTCTAGTTACCATGTCAGCACCATGCAGGGAGCACAGCTAGCCCTGAGGAGTGGAGCACAGAGAGGAGAAGAGGTGACAGGAATTTGACAGAAACTGTATTGAAGATAAGAAATGTTGGAGGTAGGTGGGGGGAGGAGGGGAAGAAATAGAGTGAAGAAATGAAAAGAGAAAGGCAAAAACAAAACACTGCTGCCAGCACTTTTACTCATTAGGAGACAAGACAACTAGCCGTGGACGTCCACTCCTACAGAAAGCTCGCAGTCTGGCCCTGAGGGTTCAGGCAACCCACCCAGGCAGCAGACCCTGCCAATCTCCGTCTCTAGGACTTGAGCCTCTGCCTGACCGCAGCAAGTCCCAGGGCAGTTTAGTTCTGGGGTCTGGGTGTTTATTCAGAGGGGATTCCCACCACTTGGTCTTGGCGTGACACCTGTGCCTCGCAGTTCTCCAAGCTGGACTGCAATACGTAATGCTGAGTTATTGCCAACTGCCGTCGCTAAGGCTCTGTTTAGCTCCACTTTTTCCTAATCCTATTTCCTCCTACAGACCTGTGACCAATGTCTGCTTTTAGGGCTAGTTGCTTTAAGACGAGCATCTGGACACCCTTCCTTTATGGCCATCCCTTCCCTGGCCCCCCGGGGGAGGAGAGGAAACGGGCCAGGGAGACAAGAAATGCAGGCGGGAAGTCAGGCAGTCAGGTGACTGAGGAAACTGAGTGGCCTCCTGAGGCCCCGCCCCAGACCCCTGGCCCTGCCCCTCGGGAGGTGCAGGCGCGAATGCGCCCGCAAAAACCGGCCAGAATTCTCCTGGACCACTGGGGGAGCTGTGGCACTTGTTTACATTAAGAAGGAAAGAAAAAAAAAGGAAGGAAAACAAAGTGGGAGCTGCTGAGCCTCTGAGGGAGAATGAGCCGCCTTCTGAGCAGACAGGTAGGGAGGGCTCTTCTTCAGAAGACACCTAGTTCAAGGACCCCAGAGAGGCACAGTGTGGGCAGGATCCAGAAAGGGCCAGAGGGCAGGGGAGCCATTTCAAGGGAGAAGGCAGGGTGGGGGTGGATAAGAAAACTTAAGTCCGAGGGAGGTAGGCAAATAAAAGGCCACACTTCCGTGGGAGAACTGAGTATGACAGCAGAGACAGGGACAGACAGACCAAGGAAAGACAGAGGCCAAGATGGCAGGAGAGGGCCAAAGAAGTCAGGCAAGGTGGTCTAGCCTAGGCCTTTGTCCCATGGAAGGGAAATGAGGGAGGAGCCAGGTTTCAGGACTCCCACTGGGTCTGTGATATCTTCCCATGCCGCTCTTAAATCAGGAGTGGGAGGTTGGCCTGTGTCCATAATCCCAAAGGGCTGAGCAACGGGGGGATCCTGCTCTTCTCTGACGCCTCCTCCACCACCCATGTGCCCCCAGGCGTTCTGCTGTCCCTACTGCAGCTTCCTGAGCCCAGAGTCTGACCAGGTGAAGGCTCATGCACTCTCCCAACATGCACTGCAGCCTAAGTACAGGTGCCCGCTGTGCCAGGAGCAGCTGATGGGTCGGCCCGCCCTGCAGTTCCACCTTAGCCACCTTCACAACGTGGTGCCTGAGTGTGTTGAGAAGCTGCTGCTTGTGGTGAGTACAGGCTGGACAAGGACCTGTTCCAGAGGCCCATCGGGGGCAGGTAGGAGGCAGGAAGAAGCAGGCCTGTGTGTTGGCGGGAGGGTACCGGTGAAAGAAGCAGCATCTCACAGATTGGGAGGTGGATTTTTGAGTTAGAGGAAACCTCATTGCTGAGGCTTACCTAGATGCCTCCTACTCACCAGTGAGGAAGCTCAGCATTTCTTTCACTTCACTTCCATTAGGTCCTGAGAACTGTTCACAGCAGACATAGGATGCTGGATGGAAAAGGTGGCAGCCCAGGCCCTCTTCTTGTGGGAAAAGCAGAAGATAGGTGGGAGGTTTGACCAGAGAGAAGGCTTGGGCATGGGCTGGGCACAGGCACAGGGGCAGAGCAGGGGGTCAGGAGTAGTGGGGGGCGGTAGCAGTCACTGAGAGTTCTTCTGTTACAGGCCACGACTGTGGAGATGACCTTTACGACCAAGGTGCTGCCAGGGCCTACTCTAAGCCCTCTGGGAAATGACCCAGATCCCCCTGTTCCTGGGCCAGAGCCTGTGCCCAGTACAGACCAGACAGTAGGTAAGAAAAGGGATGGCAAGCTTTCCAGTGTGGCAGGAAGGGGACCTGGCTCCACAGATCAAGAGTGTCTGAAGATAACTGAGGCAATGGTCAGTTGCCCTAGATACTGAGTGGATGGGGTTTGGCTTAGACAAACTTCCCTTCTCATTGCCACCTTCTCTCTCCCCTAGAAGGCCCTCACCTGACCCCGGAAACCAGTCCTGATCCTCTTCCTGAGCCTCCCACACCCTCAGCTGAGGCCCCTGACAAGCCCATGGGAAGCCCTGACCAGCCCCCTTCTCCAGTCCCTCAGCTTGATGCACCAGCTGAAGAAATGGCTCCTCCTCCCACCATGGCTGAGGAGGAAGAGGGGATGGTTGGGGAGCCCCACCCTGCAGAGCCAGCTCCACCTGACTCTCGCCACCCTCTGACCTATCGGAAGACCACTAACTTTGCCCTGGACAAGTTTCTTGACCCTGCACGGCCCTATAAGTGCACTGTGTGCAAGGAGTCCTTCACGCAGAAGAATATCCTCTTGGTCCATTATAACTCTGTCTCCCACCTGCACAAGATGAAGAAGGCTGCCATTGACCCCTCTGGCCCTACCAGAGGAGAAGCTGGTGCCTCACCTACCACTGCTGCGGCCACCGACAAGCCCTTTAAATGCACAGTCTGCCGAGTCTCCTACAACCAGAGCTCCACCCTGGAGATTCACATGCGCTCAGTTCTGCACCAGACTCGCTCTCGAGGGGCCAAGACTGACGCCAAGGCTGAGGGGCCAGAGCGTGGCCAAGAAGAGCCCAAGGAAGGGGAGGCTGAGGGGGAGGTGGGCGCTGAGAAGAAGGGCCCTGACTCCAGTGGCTTCATATCTGGCTTGCCTTTCCTGTCCCCTCCCCCACCTCCCCTGGACCTGCACGGGTTCCCAGCCCCCCTCTTTACCCCACCGGTCCTGCCCCCCTTCCCTCTGGTGCCCGAATCACTGCTTAAGCTCCAGCAGCAACAGCTGCTCCTGCCCTTCTACCTCCATGACTTCAAGGTGGGGCCCAAGCTGGCTCTGGCTGGGCCTGCACCCCTCTTGTCCTTGCCAACTGCCACCCCTCCTCCCCCACCCCCACAGGCTGAGCTTTCTGAGCCAGAGTGGGAGCGACCCCCCATGGCTGAAGAGGGGAATGAGGTAGGGCCCATCTCACCCCTACACCCAATGCCCAATGAAGCAGCCCGCACTGCAGCCAAAGCCCTTCTTGAAAACTTCGGCTTTGAGCTGGTGATCCAGTATAATGAAGGGAAGCAGGCTGGGCCCCCTCCCCCAGCCCCACCCCCACTGGAGGCCCTGGGGGGTGGGGACAAGCTGGCCTGTGGGGCCTGTGGTAAACTCTTCTCTAATATGCTTATCCTCAAGACACATGAGGAGCATGTCCACCGCCGCTTTCTGCCCTTTGAGGCCCTGAGCCGTTATGCTGCTCAGTTTCGAAAGAGCTATGATAGCCTCTATCCACCCCCTGCAGAGCCCCCCAAACCTCCTGATGGGTCTTTGGATTCACTTGCTCCCCAGCTGGGCCTTCCCTTCCTGGTCCCAGAGCCTGATGCAGGGGTGGTGCGTCCTGCTGAGGAGCGAAGCCGGGCGGGAGGACTCTGGCCCCCAGAGGAGGAAGAAATCTCCAAAGGAAATCTTCTCCCACTAGTGCCACCAGGCCGCCGGTTCTCCAGAACCAAGTTCACAGAGTTCCAGACCCAGGCCCTGCAGTCTTTCTTTGAGACCAGTGCCTACCCCAAGGATGGAGAGGTGGAGCGGCTCGCAAGTCTTCTGGGCCTGGCTAGCCGTGTAGTGGTAGTGTGGTTCCAGAATGCCCGCCAGAAAGCACGCAAAAATGCCATTGAGGCTGGGCCTGTGCCAACAGGTGTTGGGGGAGCCTCCAGCTGCAGGCGCTGCCATGCCACCTTCTCCTGTGTTTTTGAGTTGGTACGGCACCTCAAGAAATGCTATGACGACCATCCCCCTGAAGAAGAGGAGGAAGAAGCAGAGAGAGGGGAAGATGAAGAAGAGGTAGAGGAGGAAGATATAGAAGAGGAACCCCTAGCAGGGCCCGACGGCCCCTCCCTAGAACCTCCAGACAGGGAAGAGCCAAGCCAAGCAGAGGCAACAAAGCCAGGAGGCAAAGAGCCAGAAGGGAGGGCCATCCCTCCCTCACCTTCCCTAGTCCAAACCTGTGACCAGTGCACCATGTCTTTCCCCAGCCAGGACCTCCTGACCAGTCACCGCCGGCTACACTTCCTGACATCTGTGCAGCCCAGTGCTGCCCCCCACCTCCTGGATCTGCCTCTGCTGGTGTTTGGAGAGCGAAACCCCCTGGTGGCAGGCACACCACCAGTGCCAGGACCACCCCTTAAACGGAAACATGATGATGGCAGCCTGTCTCCCACAGGCAGTGAAGCAGGGGGTGGAGGGGAGGGCGAGCCCCCCAGGGACAAGCGCCTGCGAACCACCATCCTGCCAGAGCAGCTAGAGATCCTGTACCGTTGGTACATGCAGGACTCCAACCCAACGCGCAAGATGCTCGACTGCATCTCCGAGGAGGTGGGGCTCAAAAAGCGAGTGGTGCAGGTCTGGTTCCAGAATACCAGGGCCCGGGAGAGGAAAGGCCAGTTTCGAAGTACCCCCGGGGGGATGCCCAATCCAGCAGTCAAGCCCTCTGTCACACCTGCCTCTGCAGCCTTCCCCAAGTTCAACCTCTTGTTGAGCAAGGTAGATGAAAGGACTGGGAGGGAGGCCCCAAAGAGGGAGGCACCTGCTTTTCCCTATCCCCCAGTCACCCCTGCTGCCAGGCCCCTACCCTTCCTACCGCCTGGGAAGGAGGCCCCCATCCCAGTGCCAGAGCCACCTTTACCTCTCCCACCTCCCCTCCAACCCAGTGAGGATGAGGGCCCAGAGGAACTGACTAAAGCATCTCCAGAGATCGAGGCTTGCAGTCCATCTGCAGGGGATCTAAGTGATTCATCTGCTTCCAGTCTGGCCGAACCAGAGTCCCCTGGGGCTGCAGGGAACAGTGGGGGACCAGGAAGTGGGGCTGGGGTTCCAGATGGAATGGGGCAGCGGCGCTACAGGACCCAGATGAGCAGCCTACAGTTGAAGATCATGAAAGCCTGCTATGAAGCCTACCGCACCCCCACCATGCAGGAGTGTGAGGTGCTGGGGGAGGAGATTGGGTTGCCCAAGAGAGTCATCCAGGTCTGGTTCCAGAATGCTCGTGCCAAGGAAAAGAAGGCCAAACTGCAGGGGGCAGCTGCTGGTGGGGCAGGGGGCAGCAGTGAGGGCCCCTTGGGAGCCCAGCGCACCAACTGCCCCTACTGTGATGTCAAGTATGATTTCTATGTCTCCTGCCGAGGCCATCTCTTCTCCCGCCAGCACCTGGCCAAGCTGAAGGAGGCAGTCCGAGCCCAGCTGAAGAGTGAAAGCAAGTGCTACGACTCAGCCCCAGCACTGGAGACACCCCAGGCCCCCAAGGCCCCACCTGCTGCCACACCCGCCTCTCTGCCCCTCAGGGCTGCCCCAGCCCTGCCTCGCCTGGCCCCAGTTCTTTTGTCTGGCCCAGCTCTGGCCCAGCCTCCAGTGGGTGGCTTAGCTCCTTTCAATTCAGGTGAGTGAGAGTGGGGAGGAGCTGGACTTGAGAGAGCATCTCCCTCCAATGACGGGCCCTTCCCTTCCCATCTCCAGTCTCCTCCTGGTCTTCCTCTGTTGCCGGCTCTTGGGGGAGGGGAGGGAGGGAAGGGAGTAGGAGGCTGGGCTGTGGGAATGGGGGTGTGTGGCTGGGGGTCGGAGAGCAGGAAGGGTGCTGGCCAAGTGGCTGATCCTTCATCACTCCTCTCACCTCCCCAGGCCCCCTCGGCCTTGCCGCTCCGGTCCTGCCTACTACCACAGTGGTCCAGACTGCTGGCCCAGGCTGCCCCTTACCTCAGAGACCCAGGCCCGACCAACCCAACACCTCCACAGCTGCCACCACTGACCCTGCCCCGGGGCCACCTACTGAGCCCTCTGGGGACAAGGTCTCTGGTGAGCGAAAGCCAGTTACAGTCCCCACCAACTCCTCCACTGATGCCTTCAAGAACTTCAAAGCATTGAAGGCCACTGTCCCAGCCCTGTTGGGGGGCCAATTCCTGCCCTTCCCGTTGCCCCCTGCAGGGGGAACCACACCACCAGCTGTCTTTGGCCCCCAGTTACAGGGGGCCTACTTCCAACAGCTCTATGGCATGAAGAAGGGGCTATTTCCCATGAACCCTGTGATACCTCAGACCCTCATTGGACTGCTCCCCAGTGCCCTCCTCCAGCCCCCAGAGCCCACAGCCACGGCACCTCCAAAGCCTCCAGAACTGCCTGCTGCAGGGGATGGGGAGGCTGATGAGCTGCTGACAGGCAGCACTGGCATCTCTACCGTGGATGTGACCCACCGCTACCTGTGCCGCCAGTGCAAGACGGCATTTGATGGGGAGGCCCCAGCCACTGCTCACCAGAGGTCCTTCTGCTTCTTTGGGCGGGGCTCTGGGGGCTCCGCGCCCCCCCCACTGCGGGTGCCCATCTGCACTTACCACTGCCTGGCGTGTGAGGTGCTGCTAAGTGGGCATGAAGCCCTGGCCTCCCACCTGCGCTCCTCGGCCCACAGGCGCAAGGCGGCCCCACCCCCAGGGGGCCCACCTGTCACCATCACCAACGCCGCCACTGCTGCCTCAGCTGCTGTGGCTTTTGCCAAAGAGGAAGCAAGATTACCTCACACGGACTCCAACCCAAAAACTACTACTACCTCTACACTTCTAGCTTTATGAACAGATAAACCAAGATGGGAGGAGCGGGGAGGGCCTCAGGGCTCCCTCTCTTCCCCCAAGGGGTGTTTGATGGGAGCACAAGTCCCTCACCCCCACCCTTGGCTCTGCCCACCTCACAGGACTCTCAGTTCCTGCCCTCAGTGGGCTTCACACACCCCACTTCCAGCAGAGTCCTGCCTCCTCCCCTGCCCCAGACACAGACTGATCCTCCATGGCTCCTTGCCCCAGAATTTCAGGCACCATCCCTTCCTGCCACCCTGATGATTCATCACGTCCGCCCTGCCCACCATACACAAAATCTTCCTCATTCCATCTTCCTACACCTCTTCCCCACTGAATCCCCCGTCGCTGCAACTTTCATAAACACATGCAAGTACATGTTATCCCATGTTGTTCCACTGACTGAGAAAACACCAAAAAAAAGGAAGAAAAGGAAAACCCAAGACAAAGAAGGAGGCAGGAAAATTAACTCTGCCGCTCCCCTTCCTACCCCCTTCATCTGGAGCGCCATACTGCTCGCAGACTCTTCCTAAATACCCAGTTGGCTTCCGGGGCTGGAGTCTGGGATAGGCAGGGGGCCCACAAAACTCTAACCAAACTGGAGGATGGCAGGGGGAGGAGTGCTCCCAGCTCTTTCTCCCCACACCCCTGCCTCCTAACCCTCTCCTTGCCTGACAGAGGAGCCCCTGCGGCCTGGACTCTGGGGGAGCCGCCGCCAGGAACCCCTCTGCCAACCCCTACCCTGAACCCTGGGAACTGCAGTAACTTATTCTCAAAGGCTTTAAACACAGAGATCCTCTCAGCAGCCATGGGCCTGCCCCTTGTCCCAGCCCTGCCACGTGGGTGTCCAGCCTCCGGGACCAGCGCTGCCCAATGGCAAATCCAAAGTTCTTTTAAAAAAACTGAAACACATACACAACCAAAAAAAAAGAGCGAGAGCGAGAGAGAGAGAGAGTACATGTGCAAATGTGCACGGGAGAGAGATGGAGAGACCAGAGGAATGAACTAAAGAAAAGCATAAACTTGGAAAATACAAAAAAAAAAAAAAAAAACCCTGAACACTCTCCCATCAAACAAGTGTTTTTTTTCCTGTTTGTGTCACTCCCTTCCTGCACCCTCAACCCCCAATATTAAGGGTTTCTTTAAACCACTTGTCTTTGGAAGATGAGATGGCTTTCAGTCCTGGCATGGGTACTGTGATCCTAGAGACTGAAGCAGTGCCCCCTGGCACTGGCCGTGCCCAGCTTCAGAGGCAGGAGCTGGTAATGGGGAGAAGAGCCTGGAGACTGGGGGAGAGAAGCGTCCTTGCCCCTGAATTGAGTATTTATTGGGACAGGTAATCATCCCCTCATTTCCAGATGTGAGTTAGAGAAGTGAGTGTCACCAAAAGGTACTTGGGCCTTCCCAGGAGGAAGGGAGTGGATGGGGCAGTTTGGTTTCTGAATCCTGGGTCCACTTCCCTTTCCACACCGAACCACCCTTTCCTCTCATTTATTTCTTTCACAAATCCCTACTTCTATTTCCCTTCCTAGTAGCCCCTACACATTTCAGGCCACCTCTTGAACCTCCTTGCCTTTGTGGGGGTCGTTCTCCATCTGTTCTTCCCCATCTTCTGCCCTTAGCCAAGCCCAGCTCTCCCAGAAAGCAACAGCTGCTGGGGGTACTCCAAAAAGAGTCAGGGCCTATCCATGGGCTCATAAGGGAGTCTACTGTTAACAGCTGAGGGGATGGGTGGGCAAGGAGATGACTGAAGCACAACATAAATATCTGATAGGGTGATACCCCCAGGGGAACCAACAGAAAAGGAATGAGCTGGAAGAGGGTTCCCCACTTCTAATTGTTCATGGAAGCATCAGGCAGGAATTGTGGCAACCCCAAAGCCCAGCTAAAGTGGCATAGGGTGGAAAGGCAGGCTTTTAGCCTGCAAAAAAAAATCCTACCTCTCCAGAGAGTTTCTTTTACGACCCTTGCCCCTAAGACTTCCCATTTCAAAGTAGTCTCCTTCTGAACTCCCTTCAAGCATCTTCCCCTACCATTACTCATTTCATACACTCACACAGATTCAGCCCTGGGATTGAGATTTCCCAGTCTCTGTCATTCTGCTCTGTGAACATGTCAATACCAAAGCAGTGGCTTATGTGCAGAAAAGATGGGAGGGGAGTGGAGTGGGTGGGGGCTCAGCTCGTCCCTAGTCCCCATATGTTCTGTGAATCTCATGTCCAGTCCAGTTAATTTCTAAAATTAAAAGCTCCAACTCTAGCAAACCGGGGTAGGGTGGACTTTGTTACTATAATGATTCCAAAAATGCCCGTCACAAACGCAGGCCAGAGGGGAGGGCCTGCCCTGCTGAGGTCTTGCTCTTGCTGCCCCTTCCCCTGCCTCTCAGTGTCTCTCTTGCACCCTCCCTCCCTTCTATCTTCCCTCTCCCATTGAAGTTCTGCGTGTAAAACTATTTTCTTAGCAGCATGTGTATGAAGAAAAGGAGCTTTTCCACTCTGTACTTTCTGGGAATGACTTGTGTATAAAAAAAGAAGAAAAAGAGGAAACATTTTAAAGAACACCTTGGCAAATACCTGGCCTGGGATGATTAGAGGTGTAGTGTCATTCATTTCAGGGATTTACAGCCAGGATGGGTTGGCTTTAGTCTAAACCATGAATATTTCCACCAAGAGTTAATATAGCTAGAAATCTCTTCTCCTCTTGCCCTCCAACATATTCTCTTACACGCAGCTGCCCTGGCATGGAGACACCATGTACATTCACTGGAGTAGCCAAGAGCTCACTCTAAGCAGCTGTCCTTAACAGGAACCCTGTGATTTGGGCAACAGAAGAGCCTGGCTCACTCTGCTGACTCAGGTCGGTCACACGCTTGTGGAGTGTGCACCATTCTGTGTTCCCAGTGGCAGGAAGCATTCCTCCCCAGACCCTTTCTCAGACCAGATGTTCTCAGAAACGGCACTCCCGCTCTAGAGATGCGCAGGGGCCACTCTGGGGGACAGGCTGAGTCAGCATGGCCGTACACAGGGCGCCAGAGGTGGACACCAGGTTACCCAGGGTAAATCGTGTTGCTTCTCCTAGGGAGGAGCAGACCCAACTCAAGCACCTGGCACATCAACAACAATCTTGCAGTACACCCCATCCCCCCCAAACCCAAAAGTGAGCTTAAATTCGTGGCTCATGGTTTTTTACGGCTTGGGACAAAGGCCTAGGGTTTGTGACATAGTGGGGCCCTAAAGCATCCCAGTTCTGGTCCACCCTCTTTACTGACAGCATCAGTCCCAGGAGGCAGTAGGTGGATATGAGCTTGCTCTCTTTACTCCAAACCAGAGGCTGTGTGAAGATGACTTAAGGTACCTAATGCTCAACTAGAAACAAAAAACAAGTCTGCTGGTGGAGTATCAGAACGTGGGAAGCCTTACTAGCCAACTGGGGCAGAGTCTGCAACAAGACTACAGAAAGAAACGTGTTCTTCCCCAAGCTCCTACCCATGAAGTGTACCTCTAAAAGCATGCACAAGAACCAAGAGAACCCCTTACTTCAGGCACAAAAGCACCTACTGCTAATTCCTTCTCTCTGTTCCTTAACCCCTTTCAGGCAGGGCTTACAGACCACTAATCCCCAAATCTCCACTACCCTGATTTGTTCCCAGACATTTGCTTATCCAGTCATTCATCCCTGTGGAGATACTCACACCTAAAAGACTGAGCTTTGCGCGTATAACTGCACCAAGGAAACAAGCAAGCCCATCATCAGAAACAAAGCGGAACCACGCAGAGAGCGCTATAAGGATTCACACGAGCACAGCAAGGATGCGCCCCTGGGCATGTAGGCACAAGATCTATCACTTGGCTGGGACCCTGTGCTGCAGGAAGGACCAGGAATGGGGAGCTTTTCTCTCTAGGTGGCAAGCTCAAACCACCAGTTGGGAGCAACTAGCGAGAAACTTCTAAGTCATGAGGATGTCATTTCTAGAGCATTGAGTAAGGAAGAAATGCCCCAATACGAAGGAAGCTCTTGCTAACAGCAAGAAAGGCTATAGACCATGCTTCAGGTCTATGGGATTTCAGGTTGGATACATTGTGAAAAAGTCAAGTGAAAGAAAAGTGGGAGAGAAGATATTTGTAGATGTCTTGTCATGGCTTTATGAGTTTGGGGACAGATGGGAAATGATTCCCAGGGAAAGCCTCCCAGGTAGAGATTGCACTTTATGGGAAGAACACAGTATCAGGTGAGGATCCACCCTGTCACACTCCTTTATGTAAAGGACCTGGACAACCCTCCACACAGAGGATAGACAAAGGGTAAACAGCATTACTCCTTGTCAGTGGTCTGAGCCTGGTGTTTTCTTGCAGCTCCCCAGCCATGGAGAGGTAGGTGTCTTGCTAGAAGCTGGTGGGGAAGCAGGTTGATTATAGGTGGACCAGAAAGTTGATGTGGAAAGGTGACCTGGGATTGATTTACAATCCTACCGGACTGACATGCACTCTTACACAAACAGTTGCTAGAATACTGAAGCAAGTAATCAGCAGGAGCTCAGCACTGCTCCACATATCAGTCCCTCTCTGATTTCCAACCCTGCACCATGGCTTTCCCACTGGCCTTAAAAGGACAGTGTACACTGAGCTCACTCCTCAATAGCCCTGCCAAGTACTCAAACAACAGCACCATCAGCTACTTGCTGAGTGGTGGCAGAACGCTAGGCCCTGCACTCTGCTGCCTCCTACTTCAACCACCCAGACCCAGACCTGCCTCCAGGAAGCAAACAAGGACAGCCTGTACCGAGCCACCGAATCCACACAAATCCAACCAGACCATACAGAGCCATCTCATGACAATGCTCCTAACCTGGTGGTTCTCTGGTACACTTTCAGAAACAGGGCAGAGTCCATCATCAGAACCTGGGGCTGAAAGGAAGACTGACTTTTGAAAATGTTCCCTAGGGGGTTTTCTGAAGCAACTGCTGCCCATGAGAAGCATCGTTCCAAGTTACACCTGCCTGATTGGACCTCACAGCCTCTCCTTTTCCCCCTGCTGTCCCCACCCGAAACACCCACATACACATCCCACAACACACATATCACATGCATGGCAGCACAAAGACATGAATGTAGTTGGGGATGAAGAAGAAAAACGCAAAAGGCATGAGCAATCCAGACTAGATTGACTGTCTTACAAGGTGACTGTTATCTCCTAGAACAGCGTTTCTCCAAAGTTTCGTCCACATGCATCATCGTTTCCTGAGTGTGCATGTTTAAAACACATTCCTGGAGCACATCACAGCCCAATTGAATCGGAAACTCCTGAAGGATTCTATGCTCCCTGGAGTTTGAGAACCACTGATTTAGGCTGCTCAGCCCATATACATCTGTGACCTGCCCCCAGTGCCCACCCTGCCACACAGGGGCTACCACCCAGGGGCCTGACATCACCTTGGATTTGTCATCTTCGTTATCCTGGCATCACCCCCACCTCCAACATATTGCAGATCTAACTGTGTCTCCTGCTTATGTTGGCTGTTCCTGAAGAGGAGAAAAGATACAAACATTGTCCACTCACCCCTTTGGGTGAGTGCCTCCCTGCTTTTTCCTCTGCTCTGGAAACTACCTTGCTGCGTCTGAAGCTGCCATCCACTTCCAGAGATGCTGCAACTGGAACTCTTCCAGCCCCAGGCAGCTCAGCTCAGCCCAGCCTGGCAATGGCTTTACTTCCCTCTAGGCAGGCCCTGTCCTCCATCAGAGACACCCAGCCCCCACCCCCCATCACCTAGAGCCAAATCTTCTACCCAAAGGGCTTCCTAGTCACTGACGCATGCATAGTGTCGGGCTACCCAGAAAGCAAGGAAAGCCCACCCTGCTGGCAGTTCTTCCAATGGAGCCCCAAGGTCCAGTTTTGTGGGACTGCCCATGGCACTGTCCCTGGAGGTCACTGTCACCACAGATGCTGGGGGCTCTCCTCCTAGGGGCCTTCTTCTCTAACAGGGCTCACTGCTAATCTGTGGTCTCCCTTCTATGGGTGGAGTTCAAAGATACGGAGATTTATCCAACTCTAACTGGGGTGCCACTGAGAAATTCCTAAACAAAATCTCCCTGAATCGTCTCTGCAGAAGGACAAGTTCCCAGTGCTTTGTCTTCTCTCTAGACCTAGAGCACTTCTCCAAGGTTCTAGGCTTGTTACCAAATATGGGCTTTTTGACAAGGGTGAAAGAACTGGTTCTTCTCACCCACAGCTCAGATACTCACAAAGCACAGGGCAGAATGAAATACAGGCACACACCACCTCACCATCCAACAGCAAGACCTGAGGGGCTCTCCTTCCTCCTCCTTCCCTTCCAATCTCTTCTGGCACCACCTCTGTGACAACATGGCTGGCTGGCCTTTCTCCAGGCTCTCACACCATCATCCTCCCAGGATTTCCTCTGTCCTTGCTGCCCATAGAGGTGCATGGTCCACTGGCCCGGAGTCTTGGATGTGTCTCTCAGCTATGCTCGTCCCTCTATCGACAGCTCCCCCTGGAAAAACTGTTCAAACACTGAGTATGGTGCCATCTACATCCCTTTCTTAAGAGCAGTGAGGGCAGGAGGGAGGTGGCTGTCTAGCTGGGAGGAAGGTAGAGCTGGGGTTGGCTGCAGAGCGGTGATGCAGCCCAGCTGTGGAGGGCATCCTTTCATGCCACTCCCGGCACGCAGCTCCGCCCCGTGCCTGGCACCACAGCAGGCACCATGCCCCCACCCCTCTGCCACCAAGTGGCAGTCGTGAGCACGTCTGGCAGCTTTGGGTTTGCCGCAATGCCAGGATCTGAGACACTGATCACGTGCCAGTGCAGCACTGCCAAGCGTGGCGGCATCTAGTTGGTTGGGTGCCAAGCCGTAGGACCCAGGTGGTGATGGAGAGATGAAAGAGTGGAATGGAGGGAGGGGGAGCAGAGGAAGGCACCAGGAGCAAATCAAGACTCCTCACTTGTAGAGTAGAGTCCAAACGGGATCCGCAGAAAGGTGCCTTTCTCATTCTAGATCCCAGCTCAGCAAGCCAGCCCTTCCCCTTCCCCCTGTGCCCCCACAGTGACATATACAGACCAGGCAAGAAGATCTGACCACCTTCAGCAGGACACCAGTTGGAAGCCAGGCAGGATGACAGCGCTCTCCACCCTCTTCCTTGGGGTCCTGGCAATGGTGCGTTTGCTCCTTTGTGTCCTCAGCCTTTCTCAGCCCGTTGCTCCAATCCCCATGTCTAAGAGGGAACAGGAAGGAGGTCCTGGCAGAAAAAAGTCTCTTCTCCCAAATACACACACACACACCACTCTCCTCCTCCCCTCACTCCTGGCACAGCAACCCTCCCAACCAGATTGGCAAGAGGTGCAGCTGCCCTCCCATTCCACACGGCGCCAGGGCCCATGACAGGCTGCTGGCCAGCACCCACCTGCCTTATGCCCAGGACCCCCTGCCTTCTCACAAAGGGCCAGCCTGCCAGCCCCAGTGAGCTCTCCCTGGGGAGTGCTGGTGCAATCCTTCCTGCTGGCTCCCAGGCACCTTCTTGGCACTTCTGAACTACTCTTCCCACCACTTTACTTTCTCCAACTGGAAGAGGGCTAATACCTCCTAGTCCAGCCGACTGTCAGGGCTGAGGTCTAGGACAGAATAGCAGCAAATCCTCCCCTGCCCTCTCCACCTCCTGGGCCCTGTTCCCACGGACCCACCGGCCACCAGACTGACAGATGTGATGCCAGTGGCTTGCGGGTACTGAGCCTTCCTCCCAGAGTGCCAGGACTCCTGCTGCTGCCCTCTCCCCATTCATCTCCCCCCACCTCCGCGGGCACAAGGGTGGCAGCTGCAGTGCCACGAAGCAACTCAAGCACCCTCTTCTGCCCTCCCAGGCCCCAAACCTCTCCACTCTTTCCCCCACTACATCCCTCTGTCCTTCTGGTTGGACACTAGGCTGGAAGCTGCAGTGCCAACCCCCACCCATGCCCAGGAGGCTCACATACAGCACACGTTTACCCGTACATGTACATGCGCGTGCACGCGCACACACACACACACACACACACACACACACACACACACACACACACACGACCCGGAGTGCCAGGCAGCGGTGGCAGACACACAGCAATGCGTAGTGACTGGTATACCCGAGGAGGCGGCCAGATTCGATCCAGGTGGCCACCTGATCCAGCACCCATTTGGGACTGAGTGGGTAGGCAGGCGGGCAGGCGGGCGGAGGGGTGATGGAGGCAGGCGATGGCCCTAGGTTGGCAGCCGATGGAGCTGGGAGAATGGAGGGAACAGATGCTCTTTGCCCAGCCTCCCTCCCTCTCTCTCCGAGATTAGTGCCAAGCTGGGGGGATGGGGAGAGAGGAGGATGGGGGAAGGGTGGCATTTGGAAAGCTGGCAGGCAGTGGGGAGCTAGGTCCGCCCAGACTGGGCAGTGCCGGCACTGGCTGCCGCCTCTCCACTCTGCCATCTGTTTCGCTTCGCTCCCCACCCCCTTTCTCTCTTTCTCTCTCTCTCTCCTTCATCCACAGCAAAAACGAAAAGAGGAAAACAGGGTCCTCATTCCGCCCACCCCCGACCTCTGTCAGACCCCCTCTCCTCCTCCCCACAACTCACCACACCATACCACCACCAAGCATCTGCGCTCTCCTCCTGGCTCGGCCACCTTCTTTGACTCGCCTTCGCCCTCACACCAAAACGGGTGCAACGTTTTTAAAATATATATACATATATATTTTAAAAGGAATTTAAAGGAAAAACTATTTTCTTTGGAAATGTCCTGTCCTTCTAAGTCTAGGTCTTCAGTGCCAATATTTATGGCAGGCAGAGGGAGGGGACCCTGTCCTCAGCTGGTGCCCATGAATCCCATGCCAGGGAGGAGGGGTGGCTGGGGTGGGGTGGGGGTGGGGTGGGGTATCGGGAGAGCTCTCTTCTCTCTGCGCCTGTGGTGGTTTCTTTTTTTCTCCTCTTCCACTTCCGGAGCAGATTCAAATAGATCTAGAGCTTCCCCACCCCCAGTTCCCAGGGCCCCTGTGCCCTTCTCTCCCTGCTTTTGATTTTATTCCTCGATCACCCTTTCCTTTTCGTGTGTGTGTGTATGTGTGCGTGCGCGTGTTTGCATCCATGGCGGTGGGCACGGTGCCAGCCACCGCACAGCCATCTGCGATGCCTTCTGCAGTCTCCGCTATTTCTCCCTCTGCCACTTCTAGCCCCCAACTCCCCTGCACCCCAGTTACCCACCCCCCAATCATTAATTAGCTACTGAATTAATTAAATTGTGAGTGCTAATTAACATTCCTACAGGGCAGGCTGCCAGGCTGGGGGTGGCAAAGAGAGTGTGAACAGGAGATTGGGAGATTGGGTTGGGGAGGAGGAAGGAGAGCCTGTCTGCTTAGAAGAACAGGGGGGAGATGGGAAGAACCCAAAGAAGGACGAAGGAGAAAGAAGGCAGAGTGACGAGACAGGAGCACAGAAAATGGGTATGAAAACTGAGTCCAAAGAGTGCAACCCAATCTTTCCTGCCCAAATAAGACATGGCCAATTCCTCATCCCCAGGCTTACCTTCCATCCCAGTCCAGCCCAGAGAAGTACATATTCCTAGGGTGGGGGACTCAGGCAGCTTTTTTCCTGTCACTTACGGAAAACCAACTCCAAACGAGAGAGTCAACAGCTACTACCTGTCAGTCCAGTCACAGTGACCCTCAGACCAGTTCACCGAGAAGGTGCTCAACTCAGAGGAGCTCATGCTGACTTGCCCTTCTCTGTCAAGGTGAAGGGGGCATTCTGTGAACATCTGCTGCAGGGAGACATGGGGGATCACTATGGGGAATTTTGAGGTGTCAGTTCAATGGGAATTCAACAGCAAGTAGCAGAAAATCACCGGCACTGACTGCCAGGCTGCCCTAGGAAGACCATGACAAAAGACTGCCTGCCTTTGGGGTCCCAGAGTAGGAGGAGGGGACATTCCCACCTGCCTCAAAGGTCAAGAATTTGGGGACAGGTAAGTAAGGGCCATCTCTTTAAGTTGCTATTGTTTTTAAAGAAAGAGAGATGCCAAGTATCATGAAACTTCTCAGAAAAATGGATTCTACAATCATATTAGTTTGGGCAATAGTGTATATTTTCCCCTCTTAAGAGATTCAAAATGCACATTGGTGGGTTAAGGGCTCTGAGGCATCTTATATAAAAAAAGAAACTGTTAATGGACAAAGAAGATGTGGTACATATACACAATGGAATGTTACTCAGCCACAAGAAAAAAACAGATCCTACCATTTGCAACAACATGGTTGGAGCTAGAGGGTATTATGCTCAGTGACATAAGCCAGGCAGAGAAAGACAAGTACCAAATGATTTCACTCATATGTGGAGTATAAGAACAAAGGAAAACTGAAGGAACAAAACAGCAGCAGAATCACAGAACCCAAGAATGGACTAACAGTTACCAAAGGGAAAGAGACTGGGGAGGATGGGTGGGAAGGGAGGGATAAGGGCGGGGAAGAAGAAAGAGGGCATTACGATTAGCATGTATAGTGTTGGGGGGGCACGGGGAGGGCTGCGCAACACAGAGAAGACAAGTAGTGATTTTACAGCATCTTACTATGTTGATGAACAGTGACTGTGAAGGGGTATGTGGGGGGGACTTGGTGAAGGGGGGAGCCTAGTAAACATAATGTTCTTCATGTAATTGTAGATTAATGATACCCAAGTAAAAAAAAAAAAAAGAAACTGTTGAATGTGTTTAACCCACAGATACTCAAACTCATTGGGCTACGGAACCCTCATTTTTTAATTTTCTAATTTAATTAGTTTTATTCCCACAGAAGCAGTGTTCCACTTAAGGAAAGTGCTATCAAGTGGCCAGGGGTGCTTCTGGCCTGGATGCTGGTGGATGGATCAGCTGGATTCCATAAACAAAGGGACAGCATCAGACTCCAGTCTTCCACATGTAATGTACCAGATCATGGTGCAAAAACCATACCACTTTTTAGAATCACAGACCCACACTTTCAGAGTGGAAAGAGACCATTAAGCCTAACTTCTTAATTTTACAGTAGAAGCAACTGAGACTCAGAGAGGGGAAGAGATTTATCCAAGGTCACAGAGATACTAAATCACAACACTGACATTAGGGCCAAGATTTCCTGATCTTTAGCCTCACTCCATTTCTCTATGTTCTGTTGTTAAAACTCCAGGACAAGGTCACTGTGGGGTTTATCAGTCCCATATGCTCTTAAAGAGCTTCACCTAGACCCCTTTTCCCTCTGTTGACTAAGGCCTGGGCCTGGTCTTTTCCACTGCTGCACTTTGCCTTCACCCCAACCTTTGGAACCCCTCAGCACCTACCTGACTGTGGAGTGTATTCTGTTTTCCAGTGGTAATGAGGCTGGAGACAGAAGTGTTTACAAAATCTCCCCAAGTGTTCCTGATATTCTGGTGTGAGAGCTTCTCTTCTAGGATGCTCACCCCATGTACCATTGGTACCAAACCAAAGCTTCTACTCCCTCACAACCTCAATCTCTTCTGGTCAGGAAACCCCAAAGGTCTCCTGGGACATCTCCTGCTATATTCCTAGCAACTTGCCCATTCCCTGTCCTTCTTACTTTGGCATCTGGAGTCCCTAAGATAAGTTAACCTCTCTACCAGAGTCCTCAAGAGGCTGTCTTCAACCTGCAGGGACACGACTCACTAGAACGAGGAGAATGAGGAGGCAGCCTCAGACACCTGCCAGGCCTCACAGCCTTCCTGAGCTTCTGAGAATCCATCCTACTGCCACAGTGTGAGCCCCATCTTTCTTGCATGGCCCTTTGGGGAGCTGAAGAACAATGCAGAAAGGTGGGGTCCAGCTCATTTCAAAGGTTGAAGAACATTATTGAACTGTTTTTGCTTTCTGGGTCCTATTGTGTGAACCCATCCCACTACATACCAACCCTCCCAGCATAGAAACACCCCCACAACTTCACAAGAGTGATGACTCTCTTCACAAGATAAATCACCACACCATTTTAAGGAAGAACAGCTTTGAAATACAATTTTGACTTGCAAAGAGATCTACATCCAAACATCCAAGAATGATGCTTGCAGCTCTAGAAGTCTATCAACACACTGGCTAATCCCATTTCCTCCTTCCCTCCCGTGATCCTGACAGGACAGTGTCCCTTTGGCACTGGGCTGACAGAGCCACTTCAGTGTGACCCATTGTCCACCTGCTGACCACTCCTCTAGGTGAGGAACTATCTGATAAAAGGGGGGATAAAGTGGAGTCAACTACCCAACCTGAGAGAGAAAGGGGTAAACCCAGATGTTCTCACAGGACACATTTTGTAAAGGAAGTATCTCAGGGCTGCTTTTATCTTTGAGTGGTATTTTTGCTAAACTACCAGCTTCCCAGTGGTCAGTCAGTGAGCCAGGCCAAAGTCCAGCTCGGGTCATAGATTCAAACTCTATTTATTTTCCCTTCTAGAGCCCATTTTGTCTTTCCAACACCCAGGCACCAAGTCATTGTCAGTAGCATAGGCTCTCCAGAGCTGTGATATAAATAATGATTATTCTATTATCAAAAAACACTGCCAAGCCTGGCTGACTCTTTACAATGATGGCAGCAGAAGTGAGATTCAAAATTTTAATATCAATAAACTGTATATTGTCTTCTAGAACCATCACTCTGCTTGACAGCCACTCTCTAAGCCTCCCACCATTAGCAGCAAAGAGGGGGCAGATACTGGTCAGTGATGGCCCCTGGGGGGCAGGAAGTCTATGCAGAGGGAAAAGCAAAGGCATTCAGGAAACCCTGGGAAAAGTGAAAAGTCCTCAGTGGCCACCACTTCTACAGCCCCCCACCATCGATCAGCTTACTTCAACCCTTCAAGCTGTGCCCTGATCCCATCCACCTGGAAAGTTAATTGCAAACAAAACTGCCCAGCAAAATCTAACACTACTGAGCAGGAAGGGAGTCTATGGACTGGTCCTATTTTGCCACCCCTTCAGCATGGCACTTTACTTTCCTGCATGTCTGTTATAAAGACAGAAGTGTGCCTGAGGTTCTTCCCAGGGTTACCCTTCTCCAATTCTACAGCTTAGCACATGTATCCTAAGGCTCCTGTTAGATACCTTTGAGGCCCAATGCATGAAAATATGTAATGCCATGGTAGTAAGTTTTCTAGAAAAGTGGTTTAAGACCTTGAGCCCCAGAATGCAGGGCACACCAGATCTGTTCTCTACCCCCAGGGACTTTGCACTGACTGCTCTCTGTGCCACTGTCTGCTGGTGTGCCTTCCCCCACACAACTGCATGGCCAGTTCCCTGCCCTCCTGCTCTTTCCTCAGGAGGCTGAACACCGTATTTAATATTGACACTTGCCCCCCACCCAGCCCTGCTCGACTTCTTGTTTTCTCCACTGCATTTGTTACCTTCTAACATAACTATATAATTGACTTATTTGTTTATTGTTTATTTTCTGTTCTCACCTCTGGCATATTAAGCTCCACAAGGGTAGGGATCTTTGCATTGTTCATGAATGTGTCCTAAGCACCAGTAACAGGGCCTGACACAGAGGAGGTGCTCAATAAACATTTGCTGAATGAATGAAGCTAAGATTAAAATGGTACCTGTTTTGGTCAGACCCATCTGACTATTCACATCACTTTGGGGCTAGAGGCAAGGAGTGATGGGTCATTTCACTGCTCTCAACCTTCTGTCAGGATTGCTGGTAGATGCCCCATATCCTCCTCCATCTCCATCAGAGCCTCAAGAGCTGCCACTGAGGAAATCCCAGATGTTTGAGTGGGATGTTTTCTGCTGAAGCCCAAGAACCGCCCTGACATGTACTCAATGTGGTTGCTTAGCCTTCCTCCAGACTTTTGTCCCCTGCTCCATGCCATCCCAGACTAAAAACACCAGCCTCTAAGGCCATGATTCTCCAATTTGATTAAGTATAAGAATCACCCAATAAGCTTGGTTACAATACTTATTCCCAGGCTACCTTCCAGAGAATGATTCACTAGGACAGGGGAAAGACCCAAAATATGCACTTTAACAACTCCCCCCAATCTCCAAGATGACTGCAGTAACAAGTATTGTTTGGATCACCCCCTTGGAAACTTTAGTGTAGACAGACAGCTAGGTGACTTATTAGGTGAGCCTTATTGCTGTCTCTTCTCTGAATCTGCCTAACTTCAGTATGTGGCTCTGCCCATGATTAGGACCAGAAGCGAGGGACCTGTGTGGTGGGCTTGCCACTTTCTTTCTCATCTGAGGAGCAAAACAATTTAACAGTACTTCAGGAAGCAAGGAAAGAACCCAAGAAAGTGGAGGTCAACAGTGTAAAGCTAAGATGAAGCACAGCTCATGGGGAAAGCCACATACAAGTGTCCTGACTTTGCACCTTGTATTTCTGACAGACTCTTTAGCAATTAAGTGCTAGGTTTAAGTATCTCTTCTTGGAAAGTAAGCAGATAAAAATGAGCATGTCCAGAATGATGGAAAGTATCTCCCTCTGTCCATTTTATATGGGGAAATCGAGCACAAACCAGGGCAGTGACCTGGGCCTGAGCTCAGCTGGAGTGTTTCTAAGTGGCAGGCCCAACAGACTTGCCTAGACAGGCTACAATGGACAGAACTGAAAGGGATTCAGCATTCCAACCACCAAGGACACTACTCCTCAGGGCAACTCTGCCTGTTCAAAAAGGGCAACAGTTAAGCAGATGTTCCCACACAATGACCATCAGTGAGATTCTCTAAGATGAACACCTGGAAGAATAGAAACAAGCAGCAGGAAGGGTTATCCTGGCTGTCCCAGGGTGCTAGAACCCCAGGGCTCTGGAAGCCTAGGAGTAAAGGCATCTAGGCGGAGGATGACACAGGCATAGGGAACAATCTGCAGTCTTCTTTTACCTCTGTTCTTTTTCTTCTTTGGCAATTCCACTCTTCAGGAACTTGTTAGAGGAAAGTCTTATTCCTGCCCATTCCACAGATAGGAAAGACTGAATTGCTCTGATATAATTTGCTAGGTCAGATCCCAGGAGCAGGGACTGAAAAGAAGCCCTGGGTTCCCTCTACCTTCATTAGGTTACATGTACGCTAATAACTGTCTATCATTTAGAGGTCTCTCAAGGCCAGCTGTATTTCCTTCAATAATAACAATAATAATAGTGACCAACAATTACTCAGCACTTCCTTTATATCAGGCACTGTATTAACTCATCTAATTTAACAACTCTGGGGGATAGGGGCTATTACTATACCCATTTTAGGGATGGGGAAACCAAGGCAAGGAACCAAATCACTGAGGAGCAACTGGAGTTCCAACCAGGCAGCCTGGGCTCCAGAGCCCATTACCTGAACTGCCTTGCTCACTGACTGGTTTGGGGCCTAGAGATGGGATGGGAGTTGCCCAAGTGACAGACTCAGATTAGGTCTACATTTCCTGAATCCCAAGACAGTGTGGTTCACACACACCCTCAACTGGGGACAAGTTTATGCTTTCTAGCTAGTTGGTTCCCTACTGTCCTATTCCAGAAGCTCTGAAAACTGGGATACTTCTAGTCCAGTGGTTCTCACACTTGTATATTTCACTATCATTCAACTAATGAGCACACTATATGCCAGGAGCTGCACTGTGCCTGTAAAAAAGCAACAGTGAGTGCGCAAAGGAAAGCAGATTGATGCTGCCCAGCAGAAAGCATAAGGCAAAGACATACAGGAGATAGAGCAGGAAGGATTCTGTGTACACCACATTAAGGAATGTGAACACTATTTGGAAGGCTCTCAAGGGCAACTGAAGGAGTCTAAGCAGGGAAATGATCATAAGAGTTGTGTTCAGAGAGATTACTTTAGTGGCTAATGGGAGGCTAGATCTGAATGGGTACAAAACCAGAAGCAGGGATACAGGAGGCTGTGTCTGGTTGAGGTTAGAGATGATTAGGAACTGAACAAAAACAGTGCTAATAGGAAAGAAAAATAATATTGGATTTCTTTAACTTATGGCCTATTGGGGACAGTGAAGAAAAAACTCCATAATAATGCTCAGATTTTATGCTTGGGTGATAAGGTAGATACTGGAACCACCTACTGGGAGAGTGAATGAAAGAAGTAGATTTGATGGGAAAATAATGAAGTTCATTTTAGAAATGTTAAGCTAAAGTTTGGTTAGATCATCCAGGTGGAAGTACCCACCAAGCATAGGAATACAAGACTTGGAAGCTGAAGGAAGAAATCTATACTGAACATAGAGAATAAGAAATTACTAGGAAATTGGTGGAGTTAAAACCTTGGGAATGAATGACATCACCTGGACAGAAAATGCCAAGTGAGAAGCAAAGAAGAGGATAGGCTCTTAAGATATCTTAACATTAAAGGAGTAGAGAAAGGTGCTTGAACCAAAAGAGACCAAGAAGAAATGCAGAGATACAAAGACAAGTGGGAGAGTGTGTCACAGAAGCCCAAGGAGAAGACTGCAAGAAGGTGTCAGCAGATAAATGCTGAAGTCTACTGGGTTTGGGCAAAACCCAAAATCTTGGGACCACTCTAATCTATCCCATCCAGGCTACTGACACAGAACATAGCTCAGGACTGCTATGTTTCATGACTCCCATTTTAATACCACTGAATAACAATAACCATTTATTTATCTTGAACTTTGGTGCAGAATCATGTGAGGACAAGCAGCAGCACTCCGAAGGGCAGTCAGGGCAGGGTCACCTGGAAGTCTCCTAAGCACCAAGACCCAAGTCCTAGGAAGCAGCTCATGCAGTAGACCCAGAACCCTAAAAAAATTACTGACTGGAAAGACAAACAAGCCTCAGTTCCCTCATCTATAAAATGGCCCAAGTGGTTGTGAAGAATTAATGAGTTAATTTTTCTGTGGCTGGCTCTTAGAAGTCACCTAATATGTGCTAATATTCACTTCCTTCCTTTATATGCTTTAAAGTCTTTTAAACCTATGACCTCACATGATTCCTACAACCCAGAGAGAAAGAGGGAAAACCACCTTTAGAAAAGTTAAGTGCCATACCAAAGTTCACCCAGAAAATTAGTTGCAAAGCCAAGACTGGAACCCAGAGCTGTGAAGCCTTAGTCCAGGGTTTTGTTATCTATAGCACATAAACACCCAGAATCCTTTTATAAATAAGTAATCCATTTTCATTAATGACTATACTTTGCATAAATCTGAAACTTTAATGTAGTCACCTTATTCATAACTGGACTAACCTGTAGATTTTGCTGTAAGGAACCTGAGCCCCTTAGATCTCTCTTGTCCTCCCCCAGGACCAAGCCCAAGAGCAAAGGAACCCGAAAGTCTAATTTCTCCGATATCTTCTTCCAAACATTACGTATGACTAGCCTAATCCTTCACCTAGAAGCTGAACCCACCTAAGTAGACTTCCAAGATCCTTTTACTTGGCAGAGTCCCTTCTCAATAGAAGTCAAGGCCCAAAACCCACAATCTCCAAGGCACATTCTAGTCACTGTTTCATTCCTCTGCCTCTGGAATGCCAGCTTTAAGTGTACCAAAAGGCACCATTCAGTAGGTAAGCTATCTCTAAATATATGTAATATGTTAAATGATAACTATGCTATGGAGAAAAATAAAGCAGGGAAGAGGGATAGGGATGTATTCAGAGGGAGAGGCAAGGGACAATTTTAAATAAGGTGGTCACAGAGAAGGTGACATTTGAGTAAAGATCTTTCTCTGAAACAAAGATAAGATAAGCTTGAAACATAATCTGCAAGTCACTCAGCCTTTCTAGGCCACAGTTACTTCATCTGTAAAGTAAGGATACTTTAGGACCTGCCTGTAGGCAGAAGGTTGAATGCCTCTGAGGAAGGTGTTTTTGTGGATAAGGTCACATTATACTTTAAGCTTTGCTTTGGACATTTCCTGAACTATATATACTAGTCCCCCATATCTGCAGGGGTTATGTTCCAAGACCCTCAGTGGATGCCTGAAACCATGGATAGTACCAAATCCTTTAAATACCATGTTTTTTCCTATACATATGTACCTATGCTAAAGCTTAATTTATAAATTAGGCATGGTAAGAGAGTAATAAGAACAATAAAATAGAACAGTATAACTATTTTCTGTAATAAAAACTATGTGAATGTGGTATTTCTAAAAATATCTTACTTGTACTGTACTTACCCTTCTCCTTGGGATGATATGAGGTGACAAAAGGCCTGTGTGATGAGATGAAGTGAGGGGAATGACGCAGGCAGTGTGATGCAGCATTAGGCTACTATGTTTCCAGACTGCGGCTGACCGCCAGTAACTGAAACCGTGGATGAGGGGGTATTAATACAGGGTAGATATTATTGCATCTTTATACACGACACAGCTAAAACACAGGCTGACTCCCCCAAATTCACCTGTGACAAGTGGCAGAGTGGAACCCAGATCTTCTGACTTAGAGTCCAGGCTACTTTTCTCTACCTCATATGGCCTGGATTGAAGCCAGAGACAACTCACATCTCAAAACGTGTCAATGGCATGGGCCAGACTAATGATGGCATTCTGCATTTAATTCACCATCTCCCTCAAAGAACCTAAAACATGATATACACATTTAAAAGCTGAGGGAGTTTTTTTGTGTTTCTTCCAATGGTGCAACATCACTCATCAAGACCCTCAGAAATGGCCTTCCTTTTATTGACAAATCGTAGTCAGTCAACTAATATTTACCAAGGGCTTTGCTAAGTACCTAGTTCCAAGCAAGGAGTACTGAGTACCTATCAAAAAAAAAAGACATAATTATAAATAACTCAATTCATGACATTAAGCTGTTTTCAACAGTAATTATCTAATTTCTTATCCTTCCTCCTTTTAGCCCATGCAGGCTGTGCCCTGAATCTTGACTATGGGCTTTGCGGTCAAGAAAGCCATCATATATGCCCAATTCCTGTACCTTCCTTGCACATGGTAGGTGCTCAGGAATGTTATGGATTAAGTGATCCAACTCTAGGTAAGAAAACTAAGACTTGAGAACCTAAGTCTCATCCCTCAGTCAGAATTCTTGCTACTTCACCACACCAGAGCTGCATGGAAGCATGTGAAGACCATCTCTACCCCTAGGTGTGACTGAAAAATGCTATGAAGGCTTCTGATCCACCAAAAAAATTCCTCTTTGGCACAAGGCAGTGCTTGTTCCCATATTAACTCCCCTCAAGAGCTCTGCCTCCACCATATCAGCTTCCCAGCTAATGTGCAGGCCCCTACGACTATCCACCAGGCCTGGACAGAGGCCCTGAAATCTCCCTGACCGTCTAATGAATCAGGTCAGTTGACCTTACATAGACCTGACACAAATGGTCCGCTCCAGAGTGTACTCTGTATCATAACGACTATTTGGACATGCCTGACTCCCTTCCAAACTGTGATCTCCTCTCTAAGAGCGAGTTCATGTCTTATCCCAGCACCTAGCACAGTGCCTAATACAAAAAGAAAGAGTACACACCTAGCAATGCTCCCTGTTATGCATACCGTGCTGCCCAACTGCCCATGCCTAGAGTCATTCCCTTAGGGCCTTCTGCAGAGATTTGCTTCCCAGACCTAGGTTAAGCCATTATGTCACTTGGGAAGGATACCATGAGAAATCAAATAAATTAGCAGTGATTAGCTGATTTCACTTATTCACTTTCTCCTAACAGAAATAAGACCTTTTGAGACTGGAAGTAGGGAAAAATAAAGGCAGGTAATGTCCAGAGGACAGGTGCCACAGTTGAAAGGGATCTAGCAGCCACCCTTGTCAGAACAGAATACAACAGCCCCTGACAGAAACTCAGGAAGGAGAGTGGCTGACTTTATCCACTCAGGGAATCTCTGCCCAGAGTTTAGCAATAAGGCGGCTGAGGATTCCCAGACACCTGCATCTTTTTGCTTGGTGCCAGACTCTCAGCCTTGGACTTTCCAGTTTCATCTCCTCCTCCCTTCTTCCCTCTGCAGATTGCAAAAAAACACCCCAGAGGCCTACTAGCTATTTTCTTCTTTCAGCAGCTCCTGGTTAGGAGGAAACAGAATTGGCCAATAGGATACTGGCTCAAATCAGCCTCATCCATTTGAAGTCCTGGCCAACCAGAGGCTGAGATGGCAGTAAGAGATAGGCGGGAGGGAGTGCGGGAGCTCAAAGTACATTCCTCACTGCTTACAGCCAGCGCTGGACGCTGGATCCAGGACCACTGGTTTACTGCCAGCTTGGCAAGACTTTTTGATAAGCTGGTTAATTAAGTCTCTGTAACAGAATACTTCCTCCAATCCTGAACCTTACTAGGGCTCCTGTCCCAATTACCTCTCCATACACAAAGAAGGACAAAGAATATATATTGGGGGTGAGGGCAGCGGGTGGAGGGTGGAGGTGACATATATATATATTTTTAAATAGAGAATGACTGAAAAAAAGACTCCATTATAGGGTGGTGAAAGGAGACCGGGCAAAAAGTCAAGAACTTGAAATCCAGGACCCGTCTCTGCCCCTCACAAGCTCTGCGACCTTGGGCTGTCCACTTCACTTGCCTGAACCAGTTTGCTCATGGAAATGAGGGCACTGGGCCATATGATAACCACACGTACCAAGTGCCTCACATATGCTAGCACAACAAGAGATGCTTTATACTTGTTTCTATTCCTCAGAAAAATCCAAGGAAGTACTTATTGTCTTCATTTTGCCAACAAAGTAACTGAGACCCAGAAAAGGTAAGTAACTTGCCAAAAGCTGTGCAGCCAGGAAGTGGCTGAATGTCAAGGTCAGTTTTTTTCAGATCCCAAAGCCACAAGGCAACGTATATGCTTTTGTTAAATGACCTCCAAACTCCCTTTCAGCTCCAATGCTCTGAAATTTCTTGAATGATCCCTCACTGTTAGTTTTTTCTTCATTCATCAGTTCATGACATCAAGATCTAGAAGCTAAATTACTGAATTTGTACTTTCTATGGCTACACAGACAAACACTCCAAATTACTCAAGGATTCTAGGTCCCCAGGGCTAGAAAGGCCTCTTATTCCCTCCATATAGTTACTCTTCCATTACTCACACGCAAGAAAAAGCAAGGAATGCCTTAAGGAATAGAAGGGTCCCTGCATCACCTATCTCCTTTATTTTTTCTCTACTATAAAGGCAACTAAACCTGTTAATTTCTTCTCATTTAATTTCACTAGTGCTTGTCTTTGCTGTTTGTTTATTCCTGTGTTTGTGATACAGTCAATAGGGCTTAAAGTTGCCCAGCCCCTTTCCATCAGGGCAGGCCCACTTTCACTCTGGGTACTAGCCGGTGCTGCCTGACGCTCAAGAGGCCTCGGGATGACCCTACCTGTCAGTGACTTCCCATTAAGGAAGCCTACCTCACACTTCTACAGATCACAAGAAGGAGAAATAATAGCTACTAAAATGTATTAAAACAGAAGAAAAGCAATTTATTAAATCAAAGTGTAATGTATATCTTCAACTTGCCTCTCCCTAGGTGCTGACAGGTAATGGACAGAAGTCATTCCAGCTGTAAGCAAGGTTATGCCTAAACCATTCCAGGCATTATGAGCAACTGCAAAAGAGAGATGCAGACAGTCAGGAGGCTATTCCAGAAGAGACACAGGATTTAGACAATTACACTCTTTAAAAAAAGTCTATCTCAGAGAACAGGCCCAGGACAGAGGTCAGAAAAAATAGGGGAAAAGTTACCCTAGAGTTTAATCAAAAGAGATCTGTCAATATTTGGCTTGTTCAACAAGAGACCATCCAGAAGAAGCAATTAACATAAAGCAAATTCAGGGAAGGGCTGCAGTGTGTCCCATGCTGGCATGGGAAATGGCACTCTCATACACCGCTGGTGAAAGTATCAACTGCTTTAGCCTTCTTTGCAAAGCAACCTCAGTCTCCATTAACATTTTAAACTTCTATTCAGCAATTCCACTTCTAGGCATTTATGAGAGAAGTAACTCAATGTTCTTTACAACAGCGGTGTTTATAATAATTCCTGTCCTTGGGAAATAGTTATATAAACTATAGACATTATGTAGCAGTTAAAAGATTGAGCAAGATCTTTAGGTAGAGACATGGGAAGATTTTCAAGATACATTATTATGATAAAAGAGCAAGTTATAAAACTCTAGGTACAGTCTGCTCCCATTTATGTAAAAATAACTATAAAACCCTCACAAAACCATGTATTTCTGTACATACATAAATGCATAGAAAACAGCCCAGATACACATGAATTTGGTAACAGTGGTTACAAGAATTGGGCGAGTGAGGATCAAGAGGGTTTCTCTTATCTGTATTGTTTGAAATTTGCTTTAGAAATGTATTCGTGTGTAGTGAATAATAAAAGAAAAAAGCCCTAAAAAATGAACAAAATCAAAAAGCTACCTTTACATATGACACAAAAGATGTTCAAGATATGTGTTTAGTAAAAAAGCAAGTCACCAAACACCAGGCATGGGAGCTGAGGGTGGGTGGGTGGAGGGGAATGAACATCAGCCTAGAGTAAGAGGCCTGAGTTCAAATCTTTACTCTGTCACTCAATGGCCTCTTGATCATGGGCAAGCGGCTGAATCTCTCCAAAATGGTGGTTTAAGAATTACCTAGTTCATGGGGTACTAGGAGCTTTAAAAGAGAATGTATAAGGTACTTTCCATGGAACCTGGCATAGACAAGCACTCAATAAATGGCAGCCATTATCTGCAATAAAAATAATAAATTCAGTATCAAAAAACTGGATCCCTGAGATCATTTCAAAGAGAATCTTTATGACACTTGATTATGATTTAGTCTTAACATTAATCATTATTATTTTTTAAATTACTAATTCAGTGAGTTTCAGTCATTAAACTTTAAAGCTGGAAAGGATCCCAAAGGTTCATCTAACTTGGTAGTTCCCAAATTTGGCCGTATAGTAAAATTAGCTAGCCAAGCTTTAGGGGCAAAAAAAGACATTCATTCAAAGGTTCTACTTCAGACTGGATTAGAATTTCTATGAGGTGGGACTGAATGATTTCTATTTTTTACAAACCTGTATCTATACATGTGCTTATACATGTATAGGACACCTCTGGGAAGGAGTTCAGAGAACAAAGATGGAAGGAAATTTCACTGTATTCCCTTTTATAAGTCTGAATTTTTTTAATTCAAAAAAGAAATCCTATTAAACAATTAAATAATAATCAGCTTCCCCAGATGAATCTAATGCAGTTAGTGCAGAGACCAGAATGGGGGTCTTCATTCTTTGCCCCAGAAATTTCACTTAAGAAAAATCCAAGATTTAAGTACAAAGATGTGGGTATACCTCATAGAAGGAAAACAAATAACAAACCTGGAAACATCCTAAATGTTTAACAATAAGAAATAGTTTTACAAATTATGGCATATCCACAATGGAATATTACATGCTCATTAAGTATTTTTTAGTCCAATTTTTTAATAGTATAGGAAAAAATATGACACAATGTTAAGTGAACAAAATAGGATACAAATGTGTACAAATGACCTCATCATAATTTTGGAGTGGGAAGATGATGGGAAATGCCTACAAAAAAGCAAAAGGAAATACAGGACATACGAAAACAAGCCTGGGTTGGCTCTACACTCTACACTCCTCTGCCTCTCGTAAGCCTGGCCCTTCTTTAGGAACTTGGTTCAAACCCCACTGAGGAGCCTAAGCAATATTACCCTGTTTAATCGACTACCTTACTCATCACATCCTTTCTGTAATTTTAAAAACAAGAGTTCCCTTCAGAGCACAATTACTGCCACAACTAGGAATGTCACAGACTCTGAGGCAACTGTTACACCTTGGTATATGGCTGTATGTAAATCAGCACTTGTTGAATCACTGCGAACGTGTAAGGTTTTAGGCTTTTGCATGTTTACTTCATTCAGAACACCTGGGTTTCTGCCCTCAAGGAGCTCCCATCTCTGGGGACAGATAAGACACACAAGAAAGAATAAGTGACAATAGATAAGAACACAAAAGCAGCACATGTAATAGGTGCCAAAGGAGTTCATACACATTGGCACATATATACCCAGAGGTACTGCATTTTATTGCATACATCTTTTTTTCCCCTGGACCAAAATATAAACCACTGATATAGTAGCTCTAACTCATTCCTTATTTTTGTACCTATACCTAATGCCTAGTATGTCTGGCAGACAGTAGATGCTTAATAAATGTTTCTTAAATGATATACTATGCTCTGCACAGTTAATAAGCAAATATTTTTGAGTGAATTAATTATTGCAGTATAACAGTGGGGATGCTGTCTACGTGAATGGTGGTTGGGGGTGTGGGCAACATGGTACTTGCTTCTGGTGTTTCAGACTGAAGAAGTTTGGGAAACATGGGGTAGCTGCCATCAGGAGCCTTCTCTAAGCTGCTGTTCTCCTCTCAGACTTCAGTTCTTGGTGGATGACTAGACGATGGGTGGTGGGGTGAGTTTAGATCTGTACTGAATATCATTTTCTTTACTTTTCAGAGAATAGCAATACCAAACAAGCTGTCCACACTTATTTCAGCTGAGCCACAGTAGTGACCTCATCGGAATCTTCTGCACCAGCCATACCCTTGTCAATCCCCACCCCAAGCTCCCTTCTTCTGCTCCATAGATAACTCCAGCTATTCTCCTGTCTCTACCCCTTAGTCAAGGACAGAAGCCATGCTAGCTATCAGGCAGTCATCTTTCTGAAGACCTAACTAGGAATCAGTGCTCTAAACCTCCCAGGGAAGCAATTAACCTGATTTGAGGAGAAGACTCACCCCAAAACACTGACAGGACCACAGAGAGCAAACTCTAAATTCACCCTGAATGCAACAAGGACAGGGAACCAAGAATGAATCCCCAATTTCCCACCCTGGATTTTCTGGGTTCTCAAGGACACAGACCTCATTTGGAGATTAATATCTAGCTAGCTAGGAAAGACCTTCTACATTCATCACCTCCTCTGGCTTGGGGCAAACTTTAACCATTCTAGACAGATGAGAATTCATCTCCCAAACAGTTCCTTTAGTGGAGCGTGCCACTGCCTTGCAAGAAGGAAGTTCTCCTTCATTTCTAACTTGAAGCACTCCTATTAAAATGGAATTTATTTCTTTGGAAGACATTCAAGGCAGGAAATGAGCATCCTCTATATTATTATTTCTCAGGTTATTCACACATGCTAAAGTTGGAGACCCACAACTCTACCTCTAACCTTTAGAGGCTTCAAGATACTTTCATTTCTCCAGTGTTATAATGCTAATTCTTTCCTTCTTAATAGGTTCTGCTTCCCATGATTTCCCCTCTCAGTCTCTTCATACCTCTCTCAGGCTTCTTTCCCCTCTTAGATTGTTCTTCCCTCATCAACCTTTTATTCCCCTTCCCTCTACCTTCCCATCCCCAAGTCTATTCCAAGTGGACAGAAGCCTTGCTGTACCACCTCTTACTTTTCTGATCTGGCATTCTTTCCTGTAGGAATGCTAATTAGCATATGGGATTTAATTAATTCAGCAGCTAATTAAGAATGGGAGAGGAAGAGTGGACGAGAAGGAGGGTGGGAGGCAGAGCCTGCTTCAGTGCAGAAGGCACCACAGATGGTTCTGGGTTGGCTGGCACCATGCCACCTCCCTCCACCACCCCCCTCCAACAGCATGCACAGCGAGGAGGGAGGGGCAAAAGCAAGGGGCATAGACTGGCAGAGCCTCTGGACAGACTTGTTCAGTCCTGCCGCTGCTTTGTGCTGGGGGGAGAAAGAGGGAAAAAATGAGAAAGGGAGGGAGAGACACAACAGACCCACTCAGGAAAAGCAAAGAAGGGGGCATTGGAACTGAAGGACTCCTCTCCTCTTCAACAATGGAAGAAACAAAGAGGAGAGCTTGTTCGTCTCCAAGGAGAGCCAGCATCTTGCAGTTCCCTGCTCCTAAGGACCACTGAGGACAAGACGGGAAAAGATAGCCACTGATCCTCTGGAGAAAAAGGGGTAGCTTTCTCTGACAACCAAGGACCCACTCTGCAGCCATTCCTCCCACACCATGCTGCCTCCTCAGCGTGAGCAAGCACTGAGGAAGCTAGCTCCTGAAAATGAAAGATGGGGGCAGAGGGAGTAGGCACAGATGGGTGACGGTGGGCAATGGACAAGAAGGAGCTTTCAAGGAAGAGGAATGGAGGGTTTATATGAGCAGGGAAGGGAGAAGTGAGAAAGCAAGAGAGAATAAAGAATGGAGAAGGAAGAGGAAGCCAGAGGCAGAGCCAAGATGGATAAAGAGGGCTGCAGTGTCTGTGCAGAGGACTTGCACACTGATCCTGCCCAGCCTAGGCCGGGCAGAGGGGGAATGGCAGCACTGCAGGCAGGGGCAGGAGCAGATCCTTCAGAGGGTCAACTAAGGTGCCAGAGACAGGGGACTCATCCACAGGATCTTCCTAAATACTGGATATTTCTGCGAACCCAGGAATTAATCATAAGCAATGGAGAAAATCTTCCAAATGAACAGAAAAGGAGGCTAGGATGACAGGAGGCTGCAGAACCCAATTCCAGGAGCTCCTGCGGGGAGATGGGTGAGGAATGGGATTTTTAGCAGCATCCAGCTGGCTCTATAAGGGTGTCATTGATACTCTGAGGGAAATATATCCATTAGGGGATTGACTTGAGGGATGAGAAAGAGAGGAAAGCCTGGGTTTCAGACCCTTTGGTGGGAGGCATCTAGGCAGCTTTGGAGCTTAAAGCCTTGGAGGGAATAAAGGAGGGCAAGAAGGAAGCCTGCCATCAGTGAGCGATTACACAAGACTGGACAGAGAGAAACAGTAGGAGGGTGTGAAGTCAAATGAAGCTTTTCTGGTGTTAACTGCCAGAGAACTGAATGCAGTGGCAGAAGAGGGTCACTATAGCTAAGAGACAGGGTTTTCCTGGCTAGGAATTCTTATTTGATCTCTTTACCACCTAGGGCTTCCTATAAGAACTAGTTGTGAGTGAATCAAAATTGGGAGAGGGAAAGTAGAAATTCAGGGGCTTTTTATTCTCCTGAGCTCACCCGTGGGGCCAAACCTAAGGCTGGCAGATGAGACAAAGCAGTTTTCAGAGTAAGTTGCTATAGGCTCACTAAAACTAGAAATGTATGAATGCTTTCTGAGCCTATTTTCTAGTCTAGGTTTTAATTAACAGTAAAAACTATAAGAATATCTATTAATATAGCCAGGATTATCAGTACTAGTAGGAAGAAGTATGGTTCATAGAGCCTTTTGTTATTTTAGTGGTCCTGGGACTTAAGAGTTAGTTACAAAGGTGAGAATGGAGACTCTGGAGTTTCCAGCATCCACCACCATGTGCTATCCAGCCCAAAGATATTTCTGAGAGGGACAAGTCTTAGGTGAAGGGGTATATCAGTTAGCAGTAAGGTCAAATTAAATCTGGAATGGGAACTAGAAGCGGGCTTTGGAAATCCCTACCTTGGCACTGGGCTGTGGAACACAGAGAGGAATGCTAGCCCCTTCCTGGTGAGCCAGGTACCCCAGCCCGCCCACATACCCCAGCACTCCCACAGCTGATGCCCTCCCTCAGCAGCCCAACCAAGGCTGCCTTCCACAAAAAACCTGACGGTGCTGCTGGCTTCAAGGCTGTCAGTGACTCAGGGGATGAAATGGGAACATAACTTTCCAAGAGGTAGTCAACAAAAAGTCAGACCTAGATGTTGGAGAGGATACAGATTCTTATTTCAGCTCTGCTAATGATTTATTTGTACAGTTCTGGGCAAATCACTTCCCCCATAGGGCCTAAGAGGAAGAAAACAAAACCAACCAATTTTAGCTGCAGTACCATAAGCATCTAGAGAAGAAATGGTGAAAACTTAATTTATAACCCCTCTGGAAGAATTCTAAAGCTGGAAAGTCTCTATCATTTGTGCAACAAATATTTACTGAACCTTACTTTTAAGAGAGGGACCTTAACAGGGCTCATCATCTAAGTTACATGAGTCCATGACCCTAACCAGAGCCCCTGAAGAGAACAAGACAGGTCTCTGGAAAGGGCAATAGGAAAATCAGCTGAGGAAATAAAGAGGCCACTGGGCCATCTGCCTCCACCAATATACCCACCTTAGGAAGGCCAAAGAGGCAAGCAAAGGCAGATTTCCATAGGTACCTCTGAGGTTCAGATAACAAAGGGAAGGGTGTGGTATGAGTCGCTGGTTTTCACTGTGGCTCTTTCCAGGGCTCTGTTGGACAGACAAACTCTGCCTCTCTCCATAGTCCAGGAGTCAGCCTTGACTCACACATGCTAGGGAAATGGGAGCCAGTCATTCTGGGCCTGCCACGTTAGCTAAGGAAGATCTCCTTTCACCAGGGAATGAATGAAGAAGGCTACACTGTCTATCTTGTGGGCAATTTCTAGGGCATACACAAAGCAAGGTCTCAACAATATTATCCAGGGACTTACTAGGATACTACCAGTCCATACAATAATTCAGTAAGAGGAAAATTAGCTATCCTAGAAATTGGGTAACTTTACAATCAACAATGCCGCTGAGTTAGCTGACAGGCTGTACTGGTCACATAATGAATAGTCTCCAGATAAACTTAAGAAGCAACGTGGGGCCAGAGCGAAGGTCATGGTCTGATGAGTTTGGGTTATATCCTGGAAAGACTGAACAAGAAAAGGAGATGTGATTGAGAGGGACAACTACATGAACTCAGCTGAGATAAAGAAGCATGAAATGACAAAAATAGGAAGCAGGCTCCAGTAGCCAACAGAGGTCCTACAGCCAGAACTGTGTTCAGCAGTGAGCAGACAGCCAGGGTGCCCATCAAGCAGGTGTCAGAGTTGCTCCAGCATAGACCTGCTGCTGAGGATTCAAAAGATTAATAACAAGACCTCTCCTAAGGGATCAGAGAACAGGTTTTACAGCATGGTTTTTCTCCAGTCTTCAAAATACAAGATAACAAAAGTACCACTATCTTTAGCAATCAAAACCAAAAGTTTTTGGATGGAGCCCTTATTATCTGAATTCTTGTGACTCCCTGTCTCCCATTTTCCCAGCACGTGGAGCCAAATTCTATAGATTCAGATAACATAGTATCCCTTGCCAGCTGAATTCACACTGTCCAAACCCAGGAACTGAATAGATCTGGACAGCAAAGGATTCCTTTACTTACCCATCTTCATTCATTTCCCTCCCAGAGCTTTGTCACTCTCCTGACCTAGCCCTCAACACTGACCCCTTCGTTCCCCTCACCCTCTTCTTTTCTGACCCACTCTCATGCACAGCCCCTTTTCATTAGGTGAGTCATCTGTAAGATGCCAACAGTAGGAGAGATAAAGAAAAAGAAAGGGTGAAGGAAGAGTGTAGATAATAGATAGGGGAGTTAGACAGAAACCCTGCAGACAGACAGAAAGGGAGAGAGAAACAGACAGCAAGAGAGCTGAAAGCAGGGGGAGGGGAAGATGGCACTGCGGAAAAAGAGCGCCACAAAATTAATTTGAGGAAGGGAACAGTAGAGGCGACTACAGTGGAATAACAATCAGGCAGTGGAGGGCTGGGGAGAGGGGGAGGGCACCAGTGGGAAGGTGCTGGGGAGGAGGGCCTGCTGGCCCGGTGACAGCAGCACCACCTATGGGCAGGCAAAGGGCTACAGAGGCAACAAAAGCTGCCCCCACCTGGGGACGGGAGTCTGGGGGGCAAGGCGGGAAGGAGAAGCCATGACTTCTGCCCTTCAAACCTCTCTCAGTCCCATAACACGCAGGCTAGAGAATAAATTTTATATGGCTCTCCCGGGAAAAGAGGGACTTAACAAGGTAAGGGAGGGAGGACAGAGAACTCCTGGCCTTTTCCATTCCAAGGGGGTTTCCCCCTCAGCATTCAGGAAGTAGAAAAGAAACGGGTATGAAAGGGGAGGATTGCCAGGTGCTGACAGGAGCAACTGCACCTGCTTCTTCTTTCAGTAGCTGAAGAAAGGATTTTATCTTTATTTCCAAGTGATTTCCTTTCCCCACTGGATACTGGAGTACAGCTCCCTCCCTGGGGCAGTGGATGCTCCTCACTCAGCTGCTTTCTCCCATCAATGCCTTGAAACTCCTAACCATCATCAGAAACCCCCAGGGAGCCACCAAGCTCGGTGATGGAAAGGGAAGGGTCCCCTCACCAGTCAAACAGACCTGGGAAGGGGATAGGGTGTTAGGAAAGAGAATGCAAAAGCTCTGCAGAGGGAGGGGAGAGGGGAAATGTGATTGGTGATACTTGCGCTTCCAGAGGAAGGATATGTCATATTTTTAATAATAATAAATACATGAAGACAGCTTTGCCAGCACTGCTCTGGCTCCTTGGGTAGTTGGGGGGAGGGGACCCATGCAGCTGCAGAACAGACCAGTATCTCCCCTCCCCCATTAGGCAGGCTCAGGATCGCAGCAGCCACCCCTCCCCTGAAACCGCAGTCCTCCCCCCAACAGCCCACCCTCTAGCGGTCCCTTAACAGAGCTCGGCCCCTCTCCTCTCTCCCTCTCCACTCCCTTCAACCCTACACCACATGCTTTCAGCACTGATGCTCCTGTAACACAGTCTCACTCCAGCTCTCAGAAACCCTGGTACCCACATAGTACTCGCCAGTCCTGAGGCCCAGCTCTTTCCTGCCGGTGCCCTTCACAGCTGACAGTAATCACCCCCATACCACACCCCACAGAAATAATCCAGTACATTTCTGCATTTCCTGAATTCCATCAAAAAGGATTGCTTTTTCCCCCATTTTTATTTCAATGTGACCTCCTTTCTCACAACCTTTAATATAATGGCCATCAAATGTGCTTGTGTGTTCAGGGGGTGTCTGGGCCTCAGGACTAGGGGACTAGTGCCACCTATTGACCCAAATTTGTTCAAGATAGACCTTTAATATACTTCTTACACAGCAATGCACTGTTATTTCAAAAGCATCAATAGCTTAAACATGCAAAGGCATGGCTCTTGGGGCTTCTCTGAGACCCTCTGAACAATGAGATCAAAGAAATACAAGAGCAAGACTGGGCACAGAGCCAGAGCAATGATGCCTTTCTCCACGCACAGGCCGAAAAAAAGGCTGAGCCCAAGGAATGAAAAAGGAACCTAAGGTTTTATAAGCAAAGAAGAGTAGGGGACAGTTTTTCTCAAGGGCTATAAAAAACCTTATGCATCACAATATGAATGATATTATCAATAGAGCAGAAGGCAGGATTTCACTGGTGCTTCTGCCAAGTTGGCTAAATCCTTGAATAAGTGTAAACATGAATCTGAGATTTATACATCAAATAGGTATCAGGGAGGAAGGGACACTCAGGACTGCGGCTGACCCTCACTAATCCACTATTATGTGGAACTGGAGGCTGGACAGATTAACTAGGCTCTGCAAAATGGGTCTACACCACGCAGCTCTATAGATTGGTTTAGCCATGTACCTTCCCCAACCGAAGGCAAGAAAAAGCTCGAGCTCTCCATGGTGCTGAAAACAGACACAATCAGATCATTCTTTCCTCACGAAAAAAAAATTTTTTTTTTCTAGTAAGATATCCAGGAAGATGGCTGTGAACTCCTGAAAGGCATTTCCCCAAGCCTTCATAAAAATCATAACAAAAAGCTTTAGAGACAACAACAGGCCTCGGTCAAACCCTCTTCCCCACTTCCTCGGATGAAAATCCAAGGCAGAGATGCTAAATTACTTGTTAAGAAAAAAGCCAAGACTGTCTTTACAGTCACATAATAAAACTGAACAGGTGCTCATGTGAACTAATGATAGACATTATTTAATGAACACTGGAGATGATCTGTTGTTAACACTCCACTGAGGAAATCGGACTTTCATGGGGTCTTCGTGATCAGAGAACTGAATTTATGAGTGGGAGTAAGGGAAAGAAGAAAAGTGAACAACAGCCATAAAGAAACCCTGAATTTCTTAGTTCCCTTGTAGCTCCTCAGAATTCTTGGGTAAAGCAGGCCCTGAGAAAATGGAGCTCCAGAACACTACATCCCCACTTTAACTAAAGTAACACTCATGCCTGTTTTATACACTGAGAATCCACATAAAACTTTGTCAACAATGTATTCTGAACATTCTTTGATGACTCTGGTGCAAACACCCTCACAAAGTATTCAACTTTTTGTTGGAGATCTCTTTCAAATAATGCCTGTCATCTAGGAGCTTAAGGATAAAAAGATGTCCTGCAAATTAAAGACTGGATTGAATTAATGTAAGATCCACAAAGGAAGGGGTTTTTGTCTGTTCAGTTCAGTGCTGTACTGCCAAGAGGGCAGAATACTGTCTAGAACTTGTGGTTTCTTTGAAGGCAGCATCTTGAATAGAAATGGGGCAGTAGGGAGGGGGGAGCTAGAGGTTACAATCTTAGAACATATATATTTTTGGAGGAAAAAAAACCAAAGACTTTCATTAACCCTAGGACCCGGAAGGGCCTCCACACTCTGTGTTCCACAAGAACTGGGTCTTTAATGTAGAGGCGATGTAACCTTGGGCAAATTACTTAACCTAAGAGTCTCAGTTTCGCCACTAGTTAAATAGACATGGCATATATTTTGTAAGGATTAGGTATAAAGCACTTAACTCAGTATGTAACACAAAGTCAGATTTTTTTTAAAAAGGCAATTCCTTTCCCTTGGCAGCTACTATAATCCAAAAATCTTAATTAGAAGCAAATGCAATAGTTAATCCAAAGAAGCAAATGTGGTGGTTCTACCTAAGGCTTTTTTAAAACTAAAATTCCTGTCTAGTTAGTTCAGACAGAAAGGGAAAAGAATCTTAAAAACCTATTTTTGTGACTCTTTGCTTATCCATTCAAAGAAATAGAAGTATGAGGGCCCTGGGTACATTAGGCTCCCTCTGGTCTGCCAGGGAATAAAAATTAGAGGCCCCAGAAGCTCTTCTTGGTAGCATCCATGAGAAAAAGCTCTAGGCTCTTTGGTTTGAAGGAAGACTCAGAGAATCAGTCTAACACATTCAGTTTTCCACTGAGGAAAATTAAAGGCTAGGGATGTTAAGCGATTTGTCCAAAATCACAGAGTTAACAGAGAACAGAACTACAATGTCTCCTCTTTGTACAAGGCTGCAGCTGACTGACAACAGACTCTGCCCCAATTGGGCACACCAGTATAAATCAATTCACAGGGCTTAGAATCCACAAGGTTTAGGGATGTACTGACCCGAATCGTATCCCTTTCCATGGCACTGCCCAGGAATGCCAGACATTAAAGTTAGGTGTTTGTGAGACCCCCAAGCCCTTACAAAACCCCAGGGAATTCATTCTAGACTCAACTTCTGTCTCTTTCCATTCTTCTCTCCACTTTCTGTATTATCCAGGGCCTAAGGGATCTCCCACCAACTGAGGTAATTCTCCGGACAGAGGACAAGAGCTCAGATGTGTAACTCCCACCAAGTCTCCTGATTTGGGGTGGTATTTCTGAGATTTTCATTCTTTCAGTCTTCAAGCTAGGAATTTTCTGCCTACTTGCTGGCATCCTCTTGTAAGCTCTTTGTAAAAAGACTGGCCCTTACTGACTAGTAAATGGAGGCCTTATTTGAAAGAGGGTCAGTGAGGCTTCAAAACTACACAACTATACTGATTGTTCACACTCCAGCCTTCCCATTCACTCTACTATTCTCTCCAGATAAACTCTCTCTACAACTAACCAAAGATCAACCCTATGTTGATGCTATTTCTGAAAAGAAAAGAAAAGAAAAAGAAAAAGAAAAAGAAAAAGAAAAGAAAAGAAAAGAAAAAAACATTCAGAGGTGGAGGACAAGAATATCTCTTGCTGAGGAGGAAAGGTTCTATCTACCTTTTGGTGAGTCAAACACCAAAGGTTTCCTGAGCTGCTAATGCCACCTGGTGGCCAGCAAGACACATTAATAAAACTTAAAATCCATGTATTTTAGATTGTGTTACTTGTATATTCCAACAAATCATACAGGAACCTGGGGCAACGTGGGTACTGTGGTAATCTCTCAATTTTTCCTGTTAAATAACCAATTTCTAGTTTCTGAGAAAAATAATTACCGAAAAACAAAAAAACAAAAAACAATATGAAACCCAACTTTTCTCACTCTCCCCCCAAAATTTCATCTTTCCTTTTTCATTATCCTCTCACCAAAAACACCTCATACCCAATGAAGCCAGTCATACAATACATGTGCAAAAGGGGCTTTAATTCGTAGGTAAAACCAATTTTATTAATAGAGATCTTTCCACATGTCCAGAGCAAACAATTAATGAATTCCAAGGAAAAAACCTACAGTGAAATGAGAATCCCAGGACGACAAAAAATGATATATAAGTACACCCATAATCACCGCCGCCTCCGAAAACCTGAAAGGAAGGGAAACCGAGAATGAGGCAAAGGACAGTTGGAAAAACTGAAGTGACAGATAAAAAGGGCATCTAGAGAAAAGGGCTCCAGAGGCCTGTACCTCCTCTATTTCCTCCCAGGACAAATGACTACAGTAGGAATGAAATTAAAACAGGATAATGGTTCCTTTAAGTGACACTATTACAGTTCCATTTAAGGAGGCCTGGGCAGGAACTGTGAGACCTTGGAGACAGAATCCAGTTACTGCTCTGTGAATGATGCTGATTTTCAGCTTGGGAAAGAAAAGAAGTAAAAGCTCACCTCTAAAAAGCTTAATACTTAGTATGGAAGAGATACTATAGGAGCTGGTAAGACCAAGTATGGCAAATCTAGAGAGCTGGCATCCCAATTCATACTCCCCACCCTGCACTGGACCACCAAAGCCTAAGCCATTCACTGACCTTTCCTCTTCCGACCTTTCTTAAGTATCTTCTTGTGCTTCTTAATAGGATTCTGATCCTGGAGATAGATGGAGTAGTGAAGGAATAGCACCGCACTTCCAAGTGTCAGCACCCCTCCCCAAGCTCCTCAGGGTCATAAGTCCCACATACACTTGCATGAAAGCAAGGTTGCTCCCCACCACCCTCACCTCCTCAGGATGAGGGGTTCCTCCTGTCAAAGCACTGATGTCACTGAAGTGCGTGAGTGAATGAAGCTGTGAGCTCATGACATTTGCTCGTTTTCGCCGTCCTTTTTCTCGCTTACTGACACTTAAGCGCACCATCATGCTCTCCTCATAGTTAATCCTGCCAGAGAAACACAGACTATTTCCAGCATGCTCAGTCCCAAGAGACAGAAAGCTGCAGCCAAGAATCAGGGTCCAGGTATTTACTCACCCCTTGCTCAGATAGTTCTCAAGACATTTCATAGCAGGTCAGTATAGAAAGTAGAAAGGACATACTGACGCTCAAAACTGAGCTTCCTCAATGAAATGGTTCTTTGTGCTAGAACTTCTCTCTTCCTTCAAGATGAACTCACAGCCCATCCACAGGAGCATTTAAACTACTGTATCAGAAAACTCTTATATTTCAGCTCCATAAGCAGGATTCCCTGTATGAGCCCTTTCACTCAAATCTATCAGCTACAGAGACAGCGACCTGTGCCAAGTTGAGTCTGTATTCAAGTTACAATTGCTTTTCCACTTTTCTTCCCTGAACTTACCTGGCAGTCTCCATGCCATTATAAAAACTTGCCTTTATTGCCTTTTGCATAGAAGTTAAGAGCTATAACAGCGAACAGAACTTTAAAGTGCTACTAGATGGAACTGCTTATGTTCCTCTTCATAAAGGATCTGCTCAGTCTCAACGGGTAAAAAAGAAAAATACATTTCCCCCTTAGTTTCTATTCTGTACTACAAGTCCCTAATTCTTAGAATCTGTCACCCAAGTTTTCTACTCCACTTTCTATATAATGTCCGTTCTCTTGGTATCAGAGTTAATCATGTTCATCCCAAGCATATGGACAGTCTCTACAGCACAGAAAACAATTTCTAATTGCAAGGGATCAGACCTATGTTGGTCCTCTTGACTCTGGCGAGTGACATGAGGATGTCGAGCAGCCCGGATTTCCTCTGGTGCATCTGAGTACTGCTCCTTCAGTTCACGGATGACAGAGCTGCTCAGCGCTCGTCTCTTGGCCCGTTCTAGGCGCTTCTTCTCCCGCTCAGCTTCTGTTTCATCTATGTGATAAGAATCAGCAAGGGTTATCCCTCAACAGCAAAAAGAAGAGAAACACAATTCATGCAGAGGAGGCAGCAGTCACAGTTCATACCATAATGTACTGGAACCAAGCGTGGTGGAACATACTTCTTCACTGCTTTTAGAGATTTATTCCCTGAAGCCTCAGATTGGCCTTCCTCCACTTCATCTTCCTCCTCATCCTCAGAGTTCAACTATAAAAGGAACATAATGTTTGCAAACTTAGCAAGTGTTAGTCAGACAAGAGAAAAAAAAAGCGAAAGCTGTAGTGCCCTAGGGAGGCAGGACTATAAACAAAAGGGAGAAAAGAGAATCTCATACTCGATATCCTAAGGCACAAGCTGGGAGTCTAAAGGAATGAGATTCCCAGGAGATCCAGGCTCACCACAAGGCTCACACAAGTGTAGATCCTTCAGGACAGTCAGGACAACACAGCTCCTTACCTTGCTCCTCATACTGCTGGGATGAGGCTTAAAACGAAGTGGGTCATTCTCACCTGAAATAAACAACCCAAGAGATTTTACAAGATTTGGAACTTTATGATGGTCCCCGCACAACCCAATAGCTTCCCCCACTTACTGAGGCTGCCTGTCACTGCAGTCTTGACCAGTTTATCAATTTGATACTTCAGTTTTTGGTCCAACGGACGAAGCTTTTCCAAAACCTGTGACATGTAAATGGGATTACATTCCCTTCCCAACATTAAGTACGTACCAGAGTCCTGACAGTAAGTTGACAGATAAAGCACCTAAAATATACAGAAGCAGAACAAATGAAGAGAAAAATACTTTTTTCATTTGGTGTCCTCACTTAAACATGAGAACACCCATTTATATGAGAGCTATTTTGTGAGTCCTAGAATTCACGATTCAGAAACCTATAACTCTAAGATGCCAAATGCTTCAAACCGTGCGAATCTCCACCAGTCTCAAAACGGCAGTGTGTCCCTGTAGAGACCCTCCTGAGGCTTTGTCCAGGATGAGATGGCTCAGATCCATAAGGTACATGAGCAGCAGCTGGTCTTTCACTTCCAAGAGGCTGAGACCCTGAGTTGAACAAAACAGTAAGGGATGCAAATTCTGTTTTAGCCAGAAAATCAGGAGAAGAGTCTAACACACACAGGATAATTTTTGCCAAGTTCAAATTTTTCCCAATCAGTTCATATACGGTATCTGGAGTTGTCTCAAGGAAGTGGCTGTAACCTAAAATGGCCACAGAGAAAAGAGCATATGCTATGACAACAGAAGCAAAGCTTGGAGAATTAATGGAAGACACTAAAAGCAAGAAAATAAATAAAGTATTCCCCAAAAAGACAACAGCAGAGTTTCTCAACCTTGGCACTAGTAACATTTGGAGACAGGTAATTCTTTGGAGCACTGTCCAGGTCCCAGATGTTCAGCAGCATCTCTATCTATGGATGTCCCCTCGCCAGTGGTGATGATAAAAAAATGTCTCCATCCAGTGATGAATTTCAAATTAATTTAATTAAAACAATTACTGATTTTATCCCCATACAATGGAATTATATGATACAGGTAAAAACAATGATACATACTAACATGGACTTAATTCTAAACAGACTTTTCTATGGGAAAAGTATGTACAAAATGATTCCAACTGGGGGAACCGGGGGGATACAATACACACATATTATACATACAGAAGAATATCTAGAAGATAACATACAATCAACAACTGCTACCCCTGGGGACCGAGATGAGGAAAAGGAAGAAATGGAGTGCTTGCACTGTGACAGTGTTTCAGAAAATATGGAATCAAGCGTATTATTACTTTTAAGAGAAATCTCTACAAATTGTACCCTGGTGGTTGTTTCAGAATGGTGATTACAGTGGTTTTTAATTTTCTTCTCTGTTTTTATGTATCTTCTAAATTTTCTAAAATTAAAAGTGTATTATATTTATGGGCAGAAAATCAAGCAAAGGTTATTTAAGTTTTTTCTTTTACATAGAAGAAAGCGTGAGCAGACCTGTTACATTTATTAAATTAAAAAAGTTGCTGTGACTGCAAAAAAATAAACTGAAAAAGTCCACAGCCCTGGGAAGATCTATTTCAGAGAGGTTAAATACTCTGCCTAAGGTTACAGTTAGGATTCAGACTTTCAGACTCAGTCAGACTCCAAAGACTCCTAAACCTAAGTCCTGGGTTATCTTTAACCAATCTGCTAACCTTTTGAGATTAGCACTGGAGAGGTATAGGAGAATGAGTAAAGAATTTCAAGCCAGACAAATTAAGTTCTGAAATAGGTACTTGGCAGTCAATTACTAGGTAAGTTCATTTAACCTTATAACCCCAGTCTCATCTGTACTATGTACAGTATTTCCTTCCTGTACAAAAAGTAATTATGAGGCTCAACTAAGATAACACGCAAGCACTTTGGAACCTATCAAGTACCTCATCCTTGTAAAAGTCTTTGGTCCTGAAAATAAGTTAATAAGTATCTGCTCAATGAATAAATATACAGTGATACACACCCACACACATATACACATGCTGGCAGCCCATCTCAAAAAGGCTTTCAAATGGATCAAAGCATGGTACCCAGAATAAAGAAAGACAATAATTTGAGGAGTAGGTTCTTCTGACACATGTGGGCATTGTTAACTTCAAATTGGGTTACAGACATATGAGAGAAAAACAGAAGAAAGGAAAAGCAAAGATTAGAAAACTCAGGAAAAATAAAAATAGACAAGAACAAAACTGAATGGTGATTAAAGGCAAAAGAATATATTAAAAATTCTATTAGCTTTCTTTCTAAAGCACGTATCTGCTGTAAATCCCATGTTTAAAAATCCTTCACTGTTTCTTACTGACCTATACTACAGTGATTTTCATACTTTTGCTGACCTATGGAACATTTTGCTTAAATAACACCTTAGGACAAAAACTCAATATAAAAAAGGTAACACTAGAGGTTTCCAGTTAAGCAGGTATAAGGGATCTTTCCTTATCGGTCCCATACTCAATGAGCCCTGAAAAGGTTCTATAAGACCTAAATTTGAAACTACCATTATTTCAACTTTAAGAAGCACAGCAATTTTATATTTTAACATCTTTGAAATCAGGTTGCATATTTTAACCATTGGTACTTTGGTATTATGTCATAGGAAAAATCTAAGTATATAAAATAAGTAGTATGTCTCCAATTAACAGCATCTTAGATGAGATGATATACAACTATAACTTCTCAGTTGGCCTACAAGGCTCTTCATAGAGTGACTACTTTTCCACTCTTATTTTCTACCCCAAACACACACATTCAATGTACATCCAACCACACCAGATGACTTGCCTCCTTTCCCAGAACATCACCATGTGTTCAGGTCTGTGTGCCTTTGTGCATGACGTTCCTTTAGGTCTCTCTGACTCCTGCTTATTCCTTATAATCTTGGCATCTCCTGGGAGAAACCTTCCCCGACTTTCTCTGTTCCTCCCACAAATATTTAATCTCTCTCTTCAGCTTGTACAGCACTCATCATGGCTCTGCAATGTGACTGCTCCTAATTATGACATTGCTTTAAGCTGTCTTCACTAGACCTCAGCACAGAAACTGGACCTTATTCACCTTTGAAGCTCCAGCACTTAGGATATAGAAGGCACCTGATGTATCTATGATGAAAGAGCTGTTGAGAACACTGAGTCAGGGGATGCTTACTCTTCAAGTATGTCTTACCTTCTCTGTAGGATAAGCTCTAGCTTGAACTTTTTTTGTCAGAGCTTGCACTTGTGCAGTTACAGCCATCACCTGAAATTAGTCCAAATAAAACAACTAACTAGAATACATCAAGTCATTGCTGTGGGCTGTGCAGGGAAAAAGCTAAACAATGCCACCTAAAAAAATCATCTGCAACACTGCTCAAAACACAGTACTCTCTCCTTTTCAGTTCTTGCAAAGTATAGGAGAGATGGGTTCTGATACTTCTTCAAAAGGTAGAAAAACTTCCCACCTCTTCTTAAAGCTAAAGAAACCATCTTACCAAACCTTGTGAAGGGAAAAGAACTGGAACGGTGGTGATGGGGGAACTGTACCTTTATCTATATATGGGCTGAATTTCCAATTCATAGAACTGCATAAATGTCTATTAGCTGGGCCCCAAATGGTAAATCATACAATCTTTCCCAGCATAGGTTTCCTTAGCTGTAAGATTCAAATAAATTGATTCAGACGACTTCTTTTTGGAGTTTTTTGTGTTGCTCTGGACGCAGAAATCAATTACTTTGAATTCTACCCTGAAAAAGTTTTCATTAAGTCATTTTGCTCTTATGGTATTTGGTACCAATCAAATATGTTCCCCCAAATTACCAACGTTTGGAGGTGAAGCACACAGTCAGAACCAATCCATGACTAATCTATTGTCAAGGGGTGACACTGCTCACCTGTTCCTGTAGGTTTTTCAGAAGTGTTACGGCACTTGTCAGGTCTGACTCCAGCACCTCCTATAGGAGGGAAAGGAATAAAGAAAAGCCAGTCTTTCCTCAGGATTATGAGAAGAGACGTCCCAGGCAGAAAACCCTCCTCTCTCCTTCACACACCCCAGATTTCCAGCCTTCCCAGTCCAGTGCACGTGCAGCCTCGTCTCACAGCCGGCCAGCCCTCCGGATTACATGCGGAACCTAACTGCAGCCCCGTCTCCTTCCTGCCGCTTTTGCCCCGCTGTGCCAGGGAGGTTGTGTCCCTGAAGCTACTCATCACCACCCTTCCTTCGCGCCAGTAATCTGCCTCGAGCCGCAAAAAGAAAAGGAAACTGCCACATTAGCAATTAGAAGAAGACGACGCGCGACACTCACCAGCGCCGCCATCTTCACAAAGCCCGCCCTTTCCGGGGCTGTTCTTTCCGAGAACCAATGTAGTCCAGAGACACTTGAGACCCTACCGCCGCCTGCAAACCTAAGACACGAGGAGTAGGGGCTCCCTCACTTCCGGCCCAACAGGATGTCCTAGAGGAGGGGCCGGGTCCCGCCAATGGAGTAGAAGAATTGGCTAAATCCGACAGATTTAGAAGATTAATGACGTAAAGATGCTCTTGGAAGGAAGCACGTGACTAGTGGATTGCGTAGAATGATTGAAACTAAACGAATAAAAACTAGCCAAATTATTGATTGACACTTAGAGAGGCCCAATGGAAAAAGGAGTGGACAGCGCGAACTGAACGCGTACTGACTCGTGGACGCCGCAGTAGCCCGAATGGTTCCCACAGTGCTTGCCTGGCGTGGCTGGAACCGGCCGCTAGGTGACGGGCCTCGGCTTCAAGGCGAAGCCGCCGTTGCCGGCTCCTACTCCTGCGCGGAGCACGGCCGCGCGAGATGCGTCACCGATCCCACGGCCCTTGGATCAATTATGTGACAGTACTCCTGTGTGGCCGTGGAGAAGTCACTAGGTCTCGGAGCTTTTTTTCATCTGTAAACGAGAGGCCCAGAGAAGCCCAGGGCCAACGTGCAGAAACGGACAACCGATCCTAGCCCTCATTGTACGCACCCACCCGGGTGCGTTGCCGAAAGACCCTCAAATGTCGTCCCAGAACTCCTAGGTCTCCCACCTGGGGGACACGAAAGGGAGTACGTTGTGCAAATGAGAAAGCCAGTTCAGATTTAGTAACTTGCCCCCAGTCACAGAGGTCTACGGCAGAACTTGTTTCAAATGCCACCTGTGCATATTTCCTTATGCCCTGCCTCACCTTTCCTCTGTAAAGTATGTTGGCTTCACTCCTGCTTCAGGTTGGTAAGGTTGCATGGGTATCAACTGTTTGTTCCCTTATGAACATCATCTGCCTTAGGAAGTAAGCACTGCAGGGGCAAGTGGTCTTGAATTTTTCCCACAAATACAAGCCAATTTAGTACTAGAAATCAGATCTCCTGACTTGCAGCTGTCTTCTGGAATTAAGGAAGGTATAACCCCTGTATGTCGGCAACCAGGGTGGAAATTAATGGTTTCTAAATCTTTTGCTGAGCTCAGGAAGTAGAAAGCAGGGGGTGCCCAGTCCCCATCCCTCTTTAACATTGGTTTGCTGCTTCCGGTTGTGAAGGATTAGATGGGACAATCTGTGGCCAGCTTATAAAGTGTCTAGATGCCAGCTAGAGGAGCCCAGGCTTTGTCTCAGAGACAGGTGGAGCCCTGGAAGTATCTATGAATGACAGATACGTATGCAGTGGTACTTTAGAAAACTTGAGTTTGCCAGCCACTGGTGGAATGAACAGCTGGAAGACTAGTGAAGGTGTTATTGCAATTATGCAGACGTGCAAAGGAGCCTTACCTAGCAATTTTAAAGAGAGAATGGAAAAGAAGGGAGGAAGCAGGATATTTTGAAGATGGAATCTACAGAGTAATAGATATGTTGTTGGGTGCCTTTCTCCCAAATCCTTTTCCCTTTTTTATATCCAATCTCCAGCTTCTCTTCACAGTTCTCTTCATTCCCTACATGTGACTGCAAATCTAAAATCCCCTGTACAAATGAATCAAAAACTAAATTTCAGGTTTCCCAAGAATGACTAGTTATACAACCTATTCTGTAAAATCAGATTGTATTTCTTCCCTTTCTTAAAACACATTAATGGCTGCTCTGTGTCTGTAAGTTAAAGTCCAAACCCCCTTAGTTTGGTTCATATGGCCCCTCATGACCAGCTCTCACATGCCTCCCAGGCTCTTCTCTTGCTGTATTTCTCCTACTCCCACACTTTGGCCACAGTGAATTCATCTCAATTCCTCTCAGGCCTTACATGCAGGTCTCTTTGATGAGCTGCTTCTTTTCATGACTTACTCCAGCTCATCTTTCAATTCTTGTCTTATAAGTCCTTTCCAACAACAAATGTTGGCAAGGATGTGGAGAAAGGGGAACCCTCCTACACTGCTGGTGGGAATGTAAAATAGTTCAACCATTGTGGAAAGCAGTATGGAGGTTCCTCAAAAAACTAAAAATAGAAATACCATTTGACCCAGGAATTCTACTCCTAGGAATTTACCTTAAGAATGCAGCAGCCCAGTTTGAAAAAGACATATGCACCCCTATCTTTATCGCAGCACTATTTACAATAGCCAAGTAATGGAAACAACCTAAGTGTCCATCAGTAGATGAATGGATAAAGAAGATGTGGTACATATACACAATGGAATATTATTCAGCCATAAGAAGAAAACAAATCCTACCATTTGCAACAGCATGGATGGAACTAGAGGGTATTATGCTCAGTGAAATAAGCCAGGCAGAGAAAGACAAGTATCAAATGATTTCACTCATCTGTGAAGTATAAGAACAAAGAAAAACTGAAGGAACAAAATAGCAGCAGACTCACAGAACCCAGGAATGGACTAACAGTTACCAAAGGGAAAGGGACTGGGGAGGATGGGTAGGAAGGGAGGGATAAGAGGGGAAAAGGGGCATTACGATTAGCATGCATAATGTAGTGGTGGGGGGACATGGGGAAGGCAGTATAACACAGAGAAGACAAGTAGTGATTCTATAGCATCTTACTATGCTGATGGACCATGACTGTAATGGGGTATGTGGTGAGGACTTGATAATGGGGGGAGTCTAGTAACCATAATGTTGTTCACGTAATTGTACGTTAATGATAGCAAAATAAAGAAGTGCCATTAAAGCAAAATGTTACACCATGTATAATCCAGATTCAATTCTCTTAATAGAGTATTTTAACATTTTATTATAATATAAAACTGTAGTCCCAAATACTTACTTATGAACCCCGACTAAATTCCCATTAGCATACTTATAAGCCATGAAGACTTTGTTCCCACTGAGAGTTAACTCAAATCCTTGAATCAAACGGTTTTGTAAAAAAACCTACTATCTAAGGGAGATGTCACAAGTTCAGATTCTTATTCTTTTTGCTCCAGTAAAAATTTAATGTTAATTGTGATGAAGATAATCTTTTGTGTGAGGAAGGAAATACATATATACTGAAAATATGTTTCTGTATATATTTATATATATCTTATAAATGTTGTCTCTTTATTGTTTCAAATATTTACCTACTATTTCCCTCTTTCCTCTATTGTCAATCAATATGGCATTTGCCAGTAACAATAAAACATCATACATTTTTTAAAACTAAAAAAAATAATAAAAGTCCTTTTCTCCAGAGAGCCTTCCCTGATCCCCTGTCCAGATAGGTGTCCTTTTTTATGTTCCATGACTTCTTCCATCATAGCACCTGGTACCTCTTCTCTATTTGACTTAAAAACCTACACCCTTAGCTATTAAGATATGCTGTCCCCTTCCTTCAGCAGGAAACAGGGCCCCCAGCTTCCAGTCTGAGGCTCAAGGGGAAAATCTAATCCCTATGAAGTAGATGGGAGCCAGAAAAACTAAGAGGGTTACCAAAACAGGGCCTCTGGCAGAGGGAACAAGCCCAGGGCTCAGATACCAGACGAGGGCACAGGGTGGGGCCCAAGTCTTAGGAACAAGACGGAAGCTGAATTTCTAGAACTATGGCACAGCAGCAAGGATGACCTGATGCTGAGACTCCCAAGTGTGAGCAAGAGCTTGCTCTATCCCTCCCACTGGGGCCTGAAATGGGGCCAGACCAGGGCCAGGACTGACGTCCCGGGTGTGACAGGCATAGGAGAGGAGAAAGAGGGTGTGGGGCTTAGAGCCAAGCCTCCCTTTGTACCCTCATCCTCAGGAGCACTAGCCCTGTCCAGAGAGGCTAGGCCTTCCTAAGGCTCACCCATGTCTTTGGGGGCTGTACATTCCCTTCCCTGCACCCTCCATTTCCATTTCCATTCTCTTGATTTCAAGCCTTCTTCCCACATTGGTCCTCCACATGCCTGCTCCTTGTTTGACAGGCTGACAGGAGAGGTCCATATGTCAGGCCCTCAGCCTATTGACCTTGCTCTGTCAAGATCCACAATTGTCTTGCCTTTTCTTTCCTTTTTTCTGCCCCTTGACTGGAGAGGGCTCATTCCCTTTGATTGAACAGGGCATAGGGTGGGCCTATAGGAAGTGGCAGAAACCAGAGGTGCTAGTATTGACTCAGTCTAGGGTCTACAGTAGGTGTGGGGGGCTCAGGGGAGCAGCACAGAGCAAGATGAGAGCAGGGAATGGTATGTCACATGCTTCTGGGCTTATGCTTTTGCATTGGGAGTCCAGCCATCCCTGCTGCACCAGCTGTCAGCACAAGGGCTGCATTAGGATCATCAACTATATTTGGATCTTGGTCAGAACTTTTGATTGACTTTGGCTAAAGGCCACTTAAGGACCTTCACAGCAAAGAACAGGTACAAATCTAACCTAAAGGATATGTTACAAAGCTCAAAACGGAAATGCAAGTAAATTTCTAAACATGAAAAATGTGACATTGCAGAATTGGCCTTGCAAAAGAAATGATCAGATATCATTATATCAATGTTACTGTTGTGAAAAAAAGTCGTTTTCCCAAACACCCATACAGTAGCCTTTACTATATTAGGATAATTCCCCATGTCCCAAGAGCCTATCATGTGCCTACTGTCACTTCTGCCCCCAGGCAGAGTTTCTTCTCTCTGCCCAAGAGGAGGATGTCCAGGGGCAAGAAAGAGCTGAGGCAGAAAGGGGATATTTGTCAGCATCCTCTTATAGGAAGCTATCCTTCCTTAACCTCTTTGGTTCATTTTAAAATTCATTTTTGAAAACTCATTACTGTTGAGCCTCTGGAGACGCTGGTGATCATCCAAATGCAAGTTTCTAGACAATGGATCCCTGGACTAATCTGTGACTTGAGAAGTCTCCAATAACTACAAACATTTCATTTTTATATATCCCAGAAAAACAATCCCAGTGTGTATTTTATACATATACTTAGAGAGGTCGGGATGGATACACTTCCAGTCAATTACTGTGGTTACCTTTGTAGAATGGGACTGTAATAGTGGAAGGGGCTTCACTTTTCCTTTTAGAAGATTTGTTTGAATTTTTAAAGTAATGAGCATTGCTTTTGCAGTCAAATGCTCTACCCCATGAGCATTACTTTTGTAATTTGGCATGAAGGAAAGGAGGAGGAAGGGAGGAAGGAAGGAGAATAAGATTTGAGAGACAGAAAAGAAAAAAACAGACAAAAAAAAGAAGAAGGAAGGAAGGAAGGAAGGAAAGAAGGAAGGAAGTAAAGGAAAGTGGAACAAAGGAAGGAAGGAAGGAAGGAAAAAGAAGGAAAGGAGGAAAGGAGGGAGGGAGGAAGAAAGAAAAAGAAAGAGAAAAAGGGAGGAGCTCCTTCCACTCTCACCTTGAATAAGGTCCAGGGAATCTCATATATGTCCTTCATCCTGCAGGAGCAATCGGAGCCTTTATAGGAACAGAGAACAGCAGCTGCTCACCCCTCTTTGGTACCTTATTCATCATGTATGTGTTTTATTTAGAGTTGTCAGAGTTGAAAGTTAAACATATATATAACTTTTGGCCATTTAAAATATCAAAATATTGAACCGTATTCGGGAAGACTAAAGCCAAAAGGGAAGGCAGGGGAAAACATACAAAGAACATACTGGGCAAGAGAGAAACAGCAGCTTCAAGAAAATAGCAGAAAATACCAGTCTGCTTATAGAACCCTGGAGGTGCTACTCCTTGTTTAAGTCATGACAACTTTGTTCCCCAGAGGCTGGGCCAGAAGGGTCAGTATGGAAGCCTTTGTCTCTCTTACTTCCCCCAGGACACCCACGGCATTGGCCAGTGGCTGTGGATGTGGTTGCTCAAGACCCAACTCTTTCAGGGCTCCCCTTCAGCTTACCTTCTGCAGAAACGTTGCCTATCTGCCTTCTTCCCTCATTGCTCTGCCTTCAGTGACAGGACTTCTGCATTCCTGTATTTATGGTCTTAGTTTTTTGGTGTTTTGCATGTTAACTGTTGTCACTCAGGACATGTGATCATGTTGGCTATGTGTTCATTGATCTGAAAACTCTTTGAGAACAAAGAGCCTCTGATCTGCCTCTTTATCCTTCTTGGTATCCAGGTGCTGCCTTGTCCACAGAGTGTGTGCCGTGACCTTCCCATCTCCTTCCCACCACCTCTCCACACTCTTCTGCAGGGACATTGCCAGGAGCCAGAAGGACCATGGTTAGCAGATAACCATGCAGGCACGTCTGTCTAATTCTAGCCAAGGGCATGGGGGAAAGGACAGAGCCCGGGGACCTGTGGCCTCTTCTCTGAGAGAACGTAGGGCTAATAATAGGAGGGGAGATTAGGGAGGGATTTAAATTGCATTGTTATCTCACAGGAATGGCACTTGCTGGAGAGCCTTTTCCCCAGCTTTTCCAAGAGCAGCACCACCCCCTCCTCTGCCCTGTCTCCACTGTCTCCTATACCACTGTTTCCTCTTCTCTTCCCAGTTACTCTTCTCTGTTAATCCCTATCCATTCCGTCCCTCTCCTCCAGTACCCCCCATCGTAATTCCTCATCTCCTTTCTTCCCAGGGTCCTGCCTCCTGCACCTGCTTAGCCTGCTTCTCTCTGCCCTGACTGGCTTCCTTGCACACCCAGCACCAGTCTCCCGACCTAGCCATCTTCCCCATGTCTGTCTCCCTCCTGGCCCCACTGCCTCACCTCCTTTCCTCCCAAGTTCCTCACTGCCTTCAGCTTCAGGCACCAGATTTGTTTTCCAGGTTGGTGGCCTTTTCCCCCCTTTCCTAACACATTTAGACCAGTTTCTTGTCCACTCCTCCCTCTTTCCCATTGCTATACCCTCCCTCAAAGCCGAGCTGGGCAAGGACTGGTAACAAAGGTGGAGGTGGGCTGACAATCTCCACTCCCCTAACAATGAAAAATCATCACTGCTGGATAACAGGCATAGGGGCCCCTCTGAGAACAAGGTTCAGGACATGCAAGCCATTGGAGACTCCTCCCTGAGCCCAGCCACAGCTATTTTTAGGAACTGAGCACCACAAAAGGGCCTTTTGCTTTGTTTCACACCACCCCCATGGAGCTGCTCTTGGCAGCCAAGGCTGTAATCTCAGTGATAAGGGGCCCAGGCACGGAGGCCCGAGCTGAAACCTGTGACCCCTGCCCTGACTTCTCAGAGCCATGAGTCTTTGCCCTTGGGGCAAGGTCACCTCCCCCCATGACACACAGGCACATAGCTACAAGCTCTGCCACTCTTTCTGCAGTCTTGACATATTCACTCCACAGCTGAACCTCGCTTGGCCAGCCCCACTCCTCCTACTGCTCTGGACCACCTGGCCTGCCCCTCTCGCCAGCTCCTCAAGGACCCTCCCTGGCTCTTCCCTGTCCCCAACAAACCATCCACCTCACTAGCTCCCTTTCTTCCCACTTCTGCTCAGAATGATTCAGACTGATTTTATCTAGTAAACCCAAAGCCCTTTGATAAAGGCCCTTCTTTCCTTGCTACAGGTGGGGAAGCTAAGTCCCAGCTCTGGTCCCTTCAGGTGTCAGGCCCTTGGAAGAAAGCTGCAGCCAGTTCCCCTGGCTCTTCTGTTTTAGATCAGGCCCACCTTCCCCCATGACTGTAAGGGCCTGCATAATGTGTGTATCTCTTTATGTTCTTAATCAGTTTCTAATATTTTTGTAGAATCGGGGACATGGACAGCAAAGGACTGAATTTAAAGTCCTGCTCTAAACTGTGGACTTGCACCCCTGGCAGCAGGAATGCCACGTGGCACTGCAGCCCAGGAGCACCAGACAACGGTCAGCCTCTACCTTCTGCCCTCTGGGGACACCAGCAAGAGCCCTGCTCTGAGACACTAGCAGTAATGCCGCAGCCAGTTAACGGCTTGTGACAGGTGGAGGCCCCTGCACTATCACAGCAGAAACACCATCTTTCCAAGAAAAGTAACAAGACTGAGGCATAAGCAAGGAGAAGAAGCTGAGTCATGGCTTCCAGATCACCCTCTAGGGGTCTTCCCTGCCCTCCAGCCCTACTTTGTCCTGTACAGTGGAATGCAGGAGGCCAAGGCCTTTCTCAGGCCAGTCAGTAGGGCCAAGGGATGAGAACAGGGCTTCCCTGTGCTCTGCTCCAAGCTCCCTGCATGTGTCTGGAGGTGAGGGAGCCAGCTGAGTCTCCTGTTTGCGAACCCACCTTAATAGAGGAAGCGACCTCAACTCTCCAACTATTCCCAAACTACCCCTCAGCCTTCAAGAAAAAGATGGGAATAAGAAAATAACCAAAAAAATGTCAAAGGGATTGGGGGACAAAACAAGGGCAACTTTTGTCATGCACTCTTCACAAGTTCAGGATTGCCAACCTTAAAATCTAAACACACCATGTTAAGTTGGCCCTCTTTCCCTTCTAGCCACTGTCTCATGTCTCACTTCACTGCCAGACTCCTCAAATGCATGGTTCACACCCACTGCCTCCACTTCCTGTCCACTCAGCCTTTTCTCAGTAACCTCACTGCAGCTTGGCTCTGCCCAGATCTACAGAAGGAGCTTGCTCCAAGATCACTCAAGTTCCTCTCTCCCTGACACTCAGCTTTCCCTTGGCATCTGACACTATGGCCACCTGCTCCTCTTGGAACACTTCTGGCTTCTAGGAAACTGCTCTTTCCTTGTGCTCCTTGGCTCTTGTCACTTTCTCCCTTCTCTGTGGGCTTCTCTTCCTTCTCCCATCATTGTCCTGTTGGTATCTCCTGGGACTTTTCCTCTTCTCTCCAACCTCATGGCTTCCTCCACTGTCCCCCAAGGCAAGCGGTCTCCTTCACCAGCCCTGCCCACCAGTCCCATAATCCTCCCTTCCAACAGGGATGCACAACAACTTCTGTCAGATGCCCCACTCTTACCTCCAACTCCCCTAAACCAAACACTTGGAGTCTGCTCCTGCCCACCTAAGCCCTTCCCATATGCCACTCCCACCATCCTTGCCAGCAGCACACAGTCATGAGACTCCCTCCTTTCCTGTGTCCAGTCTGTCAGCAAAGCATTTTATTTCTTCCTTCGAATTCCTTCTAGCCTTGCCCTTTCCTCTTCAGGCCTGCCCCAGTCTCCTCCTGACCTTGATTGCTATGCTATTCTCCTTTTGAGCCTCCCTTCCTCCAGCCTCTTCTCCCTCAAAGTGCCCAATAATACCCTTGCTAGGCCCCTCAAACTCTGCTCTCATGATGTCACTATGACCGTCATTGATCCAGAGCTGTAGTTGTTCTTCAATGCTTCCAGGATGTTGTCCATTTTGCTGGTCTGGGAAACATGGCAGGGTCAGTAGAAAGCATGTGGGTGCAAGACAGACCTCGATTTGAATCCCAGAGCCACACTTGCTGCATGATGTTCAGCAAATATCTTAGCCTCTCTGAACCCTGTTGCTCAACCATAAAAAGCAATTTAATTGGCAGGCAAATGTGAGATAACATATATAAAACGTGGTGCATGGTGCCTGGCACAAGTAGGCACTCCACACACAGTCACTTCCCCTCTTCTTCAATATGGCCCCACCTGAAATCCACATGCCCCCATAGTCCAGCCAGGCATATGCCCTCTGAGTCCTTACTACCTCACCATACTGTTCCCCTGCCATACCTTCGGTCACCACCTAGACCACATCCCCATTCCCAGTGTTTCTCAAAGCCTTACCTCCCTTCAAGCCCCAGTTTCAGGTTCCCACCTGGAAACCTTTGACTATCCCACTTCACACTGAATAAGAGTTTCTCTGCCCTGGGTTGTTCCAGATCACGACCACACTGTGCAGCTCTGACCATCCTCCTTTGGTTTCCAGTGTGTTACCAGTGGCTTCCCGAGCCGAGGGGAATGCCTGTGAGTCAGAGGCCATGTAATCCTCCTGTGACCCCCACAGAGCTGGGCATACAGCAGGCTCAGTAAGGTATCTGATTAAGTGACTGACTGGGACCCAGCTAGTGGGGTGGAAGGAAGGATGAGATAGGCTGGAAGCTGGGAGGGAGGCATTCCTGGCAAGTTCATCAAACACCAATGCTCTGTCTTGAGACTGGCTGCAGAAGTCAGCTCAGACCTTGCTATGGGCATTTGGGCAGAGCTATATGTGAACACACACAGTGTATGTGTGTATAGGCATGTGTGCGTGTGTGCGCTCACCTGCATTTTTGATGGGCAGCAGTAGAGGTGGGGAGACAGGTAGTGGTCCCAGGGAGTCCTGTGGAAGGAAGTGGGGCCCCTGACAGAAGGAATGAAGTACAGAATTCCTTCTCCCCTTGGGAAGGGAGTAGCTGATCATTCACCACTTGGCTGCTCACTGAGCAAGTCATTCCTAGTGAATTCCATGGTCTCTCCAGATCCTGGGCTGATCCAGCAGGATATGCTGAGGGCTGCCTGTGACAGAGCAGAGGTCCTCAGGGGGAGGTGCAGGGCCTATGCTGGATCCCTAGATGGGGCCCAACATAGAGAAAGCAGTGTGCAGGGCTCTAGGTCTGAGAACCAAAGTGTACAGCAGGCAACCCCAGGATGCTGGTTTTCAGTTTGCCCAATTATTTTGCATCACAATACCCTGGCCATTCTCCTTCCAGAGGTTTCTAGCCCTCTATGTCCTAAGTCTGGCTCTAGTCCAGAGGTGAATAGGACTGTTGAAGGAAACTGGGTCAGCCTCATCTCTGAGGGCATCAGTTTAATCTGTGTCTCTCTCCACAACCCAAACCCCAGACCCTAGGGCCATCCTAGTGCCACCAGAAAGCTCTTTAGAGAAAGTACCACCAGGATCCCTAAGATCTTTAGCCAGGACACATACAAAAACCTAGCTGATAGTTGTCCCCAGTGGCCAAGTAGGCCCTCCCTTGGGGCCTCTGCTCCTATTAGACGTTCTTGGCCAGTGTTACCACCTCGCTTGGTTAACTCCTGGTTGGCCTCAGTTCTGCACATTGGCCTGTCAGGAGGGTGAGCCCATGGGTGCCTCTCCAACCTCAGGGCTGGCCTGGAGCTGGACTAAGCCTAGGACAGCACGAGGACTTGGCCTCTCAGTCAGGCTGTTCCAGGGGCAGCCATAATCTGGGCAGAGCAGAGGGGCTGGATCTCTGATCTACCCTCACCTGGACTGTCCCTTGCACCAAACTGACCTAGTGGGGCTGAGGGAGATATGCAGCAAAGAACCCATGGCAGCCAGCCTTCCCACCTGTGGCTGGACCTGTGCTCCTGACAATAAAAGCTGCCACTACAGGTGGCAATAAAAGGGCCCACTATGTGTCTGGGGCTGTGTTGGGCCTTTTACCTGTGCAAACTCTAATGGTCTTAATTAGCCTAAAAGGTAAATGTGACTATCTCCATATGATGACAAAAACTGACTCTGAGTGTTTTCCTGACAGGCATCAATCACACAGCTGGAAAATGGAAAAGCTGAGTTCCAAAGTGGGTCTTTGTGAATAACCCCAATGCTCACCAGGCTGCCCCTTGCATGCAGAGGCCTCCAGCCCTGGATCCAGACTGGTTGCACTCCCAAAGCCTCCCTTTGCAGAGTCGTGCCCCTCCAAACACTTCCTGAAGGCAAGATCTACCTTCCCAAACACCCCGAACTAAACTGTCCCAGCCCCAGCCCCTACTGCCTCCCCACTCCTCTTGTCAGCTGTCCACTGTCTATCCGAAAGCAGACACTCGGGAGTAGTGAGTGCGGGCAGGGTGTTGAGGGGTACAAAAGATTCTGGAGTCAGCAGGAAGACAAAAGAATGACAAGAAGGAGCAGCTGTTTGTAAAGGGAAACCTGAGACAAGCACAAAGCTCAGGCCCTAATCCCATGCTTGAGTGGAGCCAGGGTAGGGGTCCCCCCAAGGGCAGGGATTCTGGGTGCAGGAGGATAGGAGTGCTTGGCCCCACTCCAAGGCGGGTCCCTTTTCCCATGTGCACAAAATAAGGACTCGTTCCTCTTCTTGGGCCCCAAACCCTGCCTCCTTTTGCCCTCCTTCAGCTTCCCTTTGGGTTTGAGGGCTCCTCTCTGATTTCTCTTTTTCCACTCTGAAGCGTCCTCTAACTTACCCCCTCATGCCCCCTCCTTCCTCCATTACTGGTAGTAATTTTAGCAACTTTCCCTCTAGACTCCTGCTGGCATGTTCACAGCAGAAGGCCCCTGTTTGGGCCTGACACTTGATCAGGGTGCTGACAGAGCCCAGACAAACCAGGCACAACGCTCCAGAGGGAGGAGAGGGCAGCAGAGGTAGATCACCTTCCTTCCACTCCAGCCCTTATTTGGTCTACGTTGGGGAAGCTGCCCTCCCTCCAGCCCCTCTTTATTTATAGCATTTTGCTCTGCTCTCCCTGGTCTGCTCTCACTCTGTAGTACAATCTGTGCTGAACCCACCCACTCCTGCACAGTGGGGCCCTGGGCCCCTCATCCCCCCACCAGAAGTGTGCATGTGTACAAAGCCACTGGCTATAAGCTCAGGCCTGGCTTTCACTTCTACAAACAGTTGAAGAGAGCTGGCCAGACGACGGGTCTCTCTTTTGGTCTCTCTTAGATCCCTATTGACTAGAACAATGCCTGGCACATAGTAGGCACTCAATAAATACTTGTTGAATGAAGGTATCCACAAAGTTGCTGCTCAGTCTTCAGACAGGAGTGAGTAGAAGGGAGGGAATCATTATGGGGCCAAGAGCAGGTTCTGGAGGGCTGGGAACGAGTGGGGATCTTTAAGGACATGAGACCCTCCAATCTGTCTTCACATTGGGGAGACAGGAGGCAGAGTCCAAAGGCAGGCAGGAGAGTTCTTTTCTGCCAGGGGTGTGGAGGACAGCAATACTGAACACCAACAGGTGAGGGGCCCCCAAACCCAGAAGAAGGAAACAAAGGGTAGATGATTTACTAAATGTAGAGAAGTCCTCCCCAGCGCACAGCCTCGGAGACTGGCCCCCGGAAAATGAAGACCCTGGCTTTGAAGTGGCTCAGCTCCATCCCAGCATCCTTTGTGCATCTCAATTACTTGAGCCCTGGCAAATCAGGGAGGGGTTTGAATTTGGAAAGCTGGAAGGAGTGGATGAAGAGAGATTTTGCTCTTTATTGCCAAAACCTGAGGTCCCTACCACTGGGCCTAATTCCTCAGCACCTGGCAGGGCCTGGTCTGATCTCCCAGTGTTTGTTTGCCAGGTGTGTTAGCAGCTGTGCACCTCGGCACTGCCACTGCAGAGCTGCTGGTGCCCGCAGTTTCATAGTCTAACCCCACTTGCTTGTGCCCTCCCCCAACAGCTGTTCCATGCCCTCCAACTGGCCTTGATTACCAACAGCCCCACTGAGGCCCCCAGCTACAGTCGCCTTTCCCTGCTGTGCCCAACCACCTTCAAAATGTACCCGCTCTGTCCCCCATCCCCCAGGCCTGTCGCTCTCCCTCCAAACTGAAGGCTAATCAGATGGATTAATCCGCATGCGCTGAAGATCCGCAGTAGGGAAGGGGGGCGGTTTCAAACCAAACCACTCAGTGGTTGCCTAGACACGGAAGAGCGGAAGAGCAGGTGAAGCTTGAGCGCCCTGTGGCTGGAAAGCTTGGCCTCCACTAGCAAGTGCTCAGCGGAGCCCCAGCCCCCTTTCATCCCCACCTCTGTGGCTGCTCCTAAGGCCTGCAGGAGAGGGGGGAGCTTTTTCCTGTCCCTCTGCCCCACTTGCCAGAACACCAGTCTTACCAGGTCTGGACAGAGACTGCCCCCCAGAACAGGAGGGTGGGTGGGCCAGACAACAGCTGTCTTGGTTAAGGTTCTCCTTCTAGCTCCCAGCAGCTGTGTTATCTATGGCTCCAAAAGTGTGTGGCTGGGCTGGAGCATTTAGAACCTGCGGGCAGAGCTAGGAAAACGAGTCAGGCAAAGGGCTGCAAACTATGAGCAGCGGGCAGATGGGGCCTGTCCTCTGCACATAGTGGGTTCTTGCTTTGGTGGACCGCCAGCGCTCCCTCCCAGGCCTCCCTCCACAGGCTGGGCTCCATTCCCCATCCGCTGAGCTTCCCCTCCTGAATCATGCTGCCCTGACTAGCTGCATGACCTTAAAGAAGACACTTACCCTCCCCATAAAATGAAGAACTTGGACCTATTACTAACAGCCTGCCTGGCTCTGCAGCTCAGTGACTTCACCATGATGCCAGGCTGCTCCAGGGAAATCAGTGCCTGAGCCAGAGTGCCCATCTGTAAGCCCCCTGGTCGTTGTTCTTGCCACCTGGCTGGGAAACCTCCTTCCAGGCGCCCCCATCCTGCCCCCACCCAGGGGCCATGCCCCCAACTCTGTCCTACCCCTCTGTTGCTGACACTTGGCCCCCACCCCTTTCACTGTGGGGTGCAGGACCCAGGCCAGCGACCAGAAAGGACACTGTGCAAGTGTAGCCAGGCCAGCCCAGAGGCAGGGGGCCCGCCTGAGGGGCAGCAGTGTCAGAAGCCAGGGAGCCCTGGGGGAGGGCCAAGGCCTTGCCTGCCTGAGGTCACGGTGGTCGTGGTCAGTTCATTCTCCTGCAACCATGGAATGTAAGGCCTGCCCTGGGAGATATTTTGGCTGCACTTTGAGCCATCCCCGCCCTCTGGAACTCAGACCCTGCATACTCCATGCCATGACAATGACGACCACTTCCAATTGTTTCCTGCAGGAGGGGGGAGGGGAGCACTGTTTGGGAAAGGGGGGAGGCTGGGGGAAATGCTTCTAGTGACAACAGTGCTTTCTAAATCCGTCTAGGGACTGGGTACAGATGGGGGTGGGGGCGCCTGCTGCCCCATATATACAGCCCCTGACCATGTTGGGCTCCACAGCTCTCTTCTGCACTCTGTCTTTCCTTGCTGCTCTCAGGTAGGAGCATGGAGCTGGAGGCCTTCCTTTGAGATAAGTGGGCCCCAGGTTTAGGAAGGGGCTCCTCTAGGAACAGCAAGCTTCATGTAGGGCTTCGTGCAAAGTACCAGGTCTGGTCATTGAGCACACATGTGCAGGTCTAAACATGTATGTATGTGCCCTAGGAGTGGGGACTCGTGTGTTCCAGGGGAATGTCTGTATCTGAGCACATGGGACCAGAATGCATGAGAGGTGTGTACATGTGTGTGTACAGCATGAACGGGCTGCATGGGGGGTGAGGGAAGGTATATACTTAATTGCCTAAAACACAGAAATATCAAGTGGGAGATGTATGTTTATGATTATGCCTGAGGACAAGCAGGTCCATTTGGGGCAAGGGGAAGAGGATGGCAGAGAACTATTACTTAGAAAGTATGTATGCTTAAGAGATAGTTCTGTGAGGTCTGTAATGTGTGATTACCCATGTCCATGCACGTGAGGGTGCTTGTGTGTGCATCCAGGAGTCATGGCTGCCACAGTGTGTGTGCATCCCTCAAAGGGAGCTCATGGGCATGTGGTACAGCTATTTCGAGTCTGTATACTCAGCAATGTGCAGCACTGTGAGCCTATTTATGCGGGACATATTTTTAACAGGCGTCTCTGCCAGGCATAGCAGCACACTGGGAGGGCTGTGTGCGTGCCAAGGTATAGGAAGGAAGCGCCTCTGTGTGAGGCATGTGCATGAGCAGCAGGCAAGTGTGATCACCAGAGGGCATCTGGAGAGCTTTCAGCTGTGTGATGGGTGTGTCTATGAAGGGATGCCCACAGGGTCTTCTCTCTGAGAATGACCACCAGGACTGACAATCAAATGGGAACAGGATGGAAGAAAACTAGCTTTGGGGTCATGAGACGTGGGTTCAGTCATGGCTCCAGCACTTACTGTTATGTGTTCTTGAACAAGCAAGCCCCTTAACCTTCATTTCCTCTTTTGTAGAATGGGGTAAGAGAGTGTACATAAAGTGCTTTGTAGGCTGTAAGGCACTGAGCAAATGTGGCCATTAACTGTACATCAGGTAGCTCAAGGAAGGCAAGTTTCACTAGATAGGCAAGGGTAGGACCATCTCCCAGGAGGGAGGAGAACTAGGGCTCAGAGTTGAGTTAATAGGAGAAAATTCTTAGAACTAGTGCTCAGGGAAAAGGGAATGATGTTTGGAAAGCAAGAGAGAGGACAGGATAAGAGAAGCTGACCACCACTTCACTCCTGTTTTCTAGCAAGGGGCAGGGCCAGGGATCAGCAGGGAGGCAGCCCTGACACAGCCTTCCCTTTCTCCAGGTTTTCTGCAGGCTTGAGCCCCTGTCCTCTCTTAGACACATTCAAGAAGCCAAGGTAAGGAAAGCTGAAGATAGGGTGGAGGGACCTGGGGAGACTGGTCACGACAGTCCCAAAGCCGGGCTATAGAACTCTTGCCTTGGAGAGAATGTCTGGGCGACCAGGAGCTCCTTCACCTGTGACTAGTGAGGGTCCAGGGAGGTACAAGGGTCAGAGATGGACAGAACCAGCTTCCTGCACCCACTGGAAGCCCAGGGCGCTCCTCCCTGCTTTCAGAGAGCCCCTGGCTGACAAAAGTTAGCCTCCCCTTCTGCCCTGACAGTTTGCTAGGCTGTTCTCAAGTTAAGGGATAAACTCAAGGAGCAAGGGGTTAGTGGTGACCACTCTGGACTCCTGAGTCTGGTGCCAGGCTGTGGGGCTCCCACTGAAGGGGAGAGCCAGGGAGGGGAGGGAAGGGCAGGCAGATGGCAGGGTAGCCATCTCTTCCTCCTCCTGCAGGCACAGCCATGGGGGATGCGGAGATGTCCGCATTTGGGGCCGCTGCCCCCTTCCTGCGCAAGTCAGAGAAGGAGCGGCTGGAAGCCCAGACCAGGCCTTTTGATCTCAAGAAGGACGTGTTTGTGCCTGATGACAAACAGGAGTTTGTCAAGGCCAAGGTTTTGTCTCGAGAAGGTGGCAAAGTCACTGCTGAGACTGAGAATGGCAAGGTGGGTGGCAGGGCTGCTGTGGGAAGCACCCAAGATGCCCTCTACCTGGCGTAGACAGAAAGGGGTGCCCTGGGATCCACCACACACAGACCTGAGGACCGTCCAATTTTCCCTTCCTTTGTGAGGGATCCACACCCTCCAAATAGCCCATCTCATTTCCAATATCCAGCCTCTCTTCTCTGTGATTCTGGATCCTTCTGTCTTGAACATCATAGTCCTATGATTCGCTCAGCTCGTTTCCCTGCTGAGGGAGGGCTGACAGTGGAGCTGCATGTGGGCTGTTGTAGACGGTGACGGTGAAGGAGGACCAGGTGATGCAGCAGAACCCGCCCAAGTTCGACAAGATCGAGGACATGGCCATGCTGACCTTCCTGCATGAGCCTGCGGTGCTCTACAACCTCAAGGAGCGCTATTCCTCCTGGATGATCTACGTGAGTGCCCCACCCAGATAGCCCTCTGCATCTCATAGCTTCCCAGTCCGTACATGTCTACCTCCTGGAGCCAAGCATTCCTGTTCTTCGTGTCCAGGCAGTATTACACTCTATCCTAATCCCTATGTCCTTGGTTCGGTTCTAATATTCTGGAGGTGAGGATTACTCAGTTTTATGCATTCATAGGCTTTCCTTTCTCTTCTTCCCTTCCTGAGATCTTTCTCTAATTTCAAAACTGGCACCCTTCCCCCATCATCATTGGCCACTTACTCCTCCTTCCTACCTTAGACCTACTCTGGTCTCTTCTGCGTCACCGTCAACCCCTACAAGTGGCTGCCTGTGTACAACGCTGAGGTGGTGGCCGCCTACCGGGGCAAGAAGAGGAGTGAGGCGCCTCCGCATATCTTCTCCATCTCTGACAACGCCTATCAGTACATGCTGACAGGTGACAGGCTGCAAGTGAAGGGTTTTCCTGAGGGTCCCACGGGAGGGAATGCATATGCCGGCTCTCTCCCTCCTCCCAGGGGTTCAGGAGGCTGGGAGATGTCTGGGGAGAGGCAAAGCCTGGCATACAGGCCACTGGACAAGAGCTAACATTCTGTGTGGCTGACCTTCCTCCCCATTTTCTCCCCACAGACAGAGAAAACCAGTCCATCCTGATCACGTAAGTGTAGTTCCTACTCTGTTCTTTTCCCAAATCTCCCTGATCCCAGCCCCCATACATGGACCCACGTGCTACCTTTATGCCAGCTCCTCTTTCTTCTCTGACCTATACCTTCTCTTTGCTCTCTGCTTTCCTTCCTTCTTCCCATCCCTCTCTTATTTTTCCTCCTCCATCTCCTTCACTCACTTTCATCCATCTCATGATTCATTTACCCAAAAAGCCCACTATCACCATGCTTCTTTATCTCTTCATTTTCTTTCACCTTTTCCTTCAGGAACCTTCCCCACTCTTCCAGCCACACCCCCCTCCCCCGCCAAAACAACCTGGCCTATCCCCTTGGATTGACCTAAGGGCAGGTTCCACTTGCCCAAGCCTGCACCTTCTTGTGGCATCCTTCCTGGTTGCTGTGTACACCAGAGTTCAGCTGTGTGTTGTTCTGGGTGCATACAACCTGGCAGTTCCCTGCTTTAGGGCTCCCACTGTCAGGTAGGACCAGGAATTCTCTCCTGACTTGAGGCTTGTTGGTTTCAAGCAGTGTTTGCTCACTACCAAATAAGTCCCTGACTGTCCCAACAGTGGAGAATCTGGGGCAGGGAAGACAGTCAACACCAAGAGAGTCATCCAGTATTTTGCTGTTATCGCTGCTATTGGGGATCGCAAGAAGGAACAGACCACAGGCAAGGTAGGCCTTTGTCTTCCAATGGCCTGCACTACAAGAAGGGAGGGGGAGGCCTCTCACCTGCTATCCTCCTTGACCTCTGTAGGGCACCCTGGAGGACCAGATCATCCAGGCCAACCCCGCCCTGGAGGCCTTTGGCAATGCCAAGACCGTCCGGAATGACAACTCCTCCCGCTTTGTGAGTGGTCCCTGACCTTGGACTTGGGATTTGGGCTGGCTGAGGGAGGGCATCAGTTATTAGCCTTGCCTCAGTTCATCTCTACTCCCCTCTGTCTTTCCAGGGGAAATTCATTCGAATCCATTTTGGGGCTACAGGAAAGTTGGCGTCCGCAGACATAGAGACTTGTGAGTGCCACAAATCTGCTAAGACTCAGCCTGAACTCATCCTCTTTCTAAACTATCTCAATCTCAGCCTCTCTGTCTCTGTCTCCTTCTAGGTCTCTGCCCTTCAGTCTCTCTGTTTCTGTCTCTGTGTGCTGTGTCTCCAGATTTGTATATTTGTCTCTGAGACTTACTCTGGTCTTTCTCCATCTCTGGCTCTGCATGTCTGTATGTCTTTCTATGTGACTTTTCTCTGAGACTGTTTCTATCCTTCTGGGTGTCTGTTCCCATCTCTGGCTCTGTTGTCTGTATATGAGTCTTTGTCTCTCCCTTTCCCTCTGCTTTTTGCTTGCTACATTTCCCATTCATTTTCCTCTAGTTCCTTGTACCTAAATCCCAACCTTTTCTTTCTCTCTTCCCATTCCCCTACTGTACACAGATCTTCTGGAAAAATCCAGAGTTATTTTCCAGCTGAAAGCAGAGAGAGATTATCACATTTTCTACCAAATCCTATCTAACAAAAAGCCTGAGCTGCTGGGTGAGTCAGAGCTACCAACTGAGACCAACTATCTCCATGGCAACCTGGTCCCCTTGCTTATGGCTGCTTGTTGGCATGCCCTGGGTTTGTGGCACTGCCGTATTCAGTTCTGTGGGATGGGGGACCACAATAAGCCCTGTCATGTGCTTTCCTGCAGGCCATGTGTTGTGGCAGGCAGCCCAGGGAAAGCCAGGGGGTTGTGCCATATCTAACCACATCTTCTCCCCCAGACATGCTGCTGATCACCAACAACCCATATGATTATGCATTCATCTCCCAAGGAGAGACCACTGTGGCCTCAATTGATGACGCTGAGGAGCTCATGGCCACCGATGTAAGTGTGTGAGGACCCCATCAGGTGGTGAGGGGATTGGTGGTGAGGAACACATAGGGACAATTCACTGACCTAAGAGTAGAGCTGCTGTCTGTTGCTCAAAGTGGCAAGGCTCTCTCTGAGGGCTAGAATGTACCCTCTGGTGGCGGTGGGCTGGGGTATGGGCATGAGGAGACAAGGCTAAACAGGGTTTGGTATTCAACCACACCTTAGAAGGCTGAGAGCCATGGAATAGAGAAGCAGACTAGCCAAGAAGCAAGGCCTCCCCAAGGGAAGAAGCAGGTTAGAGTGACACAGATGCCATGGGGCTGGGGCAGCTGTCAGGTCAAGAGCAGATATAGACAGGTATGGAAGGTCCAGGCAGGGAAGCAAGTGTAAAGCCTAGAGGAGGGCCACAGTAAGAAACATGAGTGCGTGACCCAGAGCAGGTCGGGAGCACAGCTGTGGCCACTGACACTGGGGTGGTGGCAGCCTGCACCCCACCCTGCTCTTGTACCTTTCAGCTGTGCTTTGGAGTTCCCCGCTGAGCATGGGAGTCTCAGAAACCACAGGGGTTCAGGAGACAAGTTCTCTCTCCAACTGAAGAAGGGTCTCATTTACCTGATTTATTTTCTTTTCTGGGGTCCGCTGATATGGGGCCTGCCTATAGAACGCCTTTGATGTGCTGGGCTTCACTTCCGAGGAGAAGAACTCCATTTACAAGCTGACAGGCGCCATTATGCACTTTGGAAACATGAAGTTCAAACAGAAGCAGCGAGAAGAGCAGGCTGAGCCAGACGGCACTGAAGGTGGGAGTCTGGGATGCTGGGGGTAGCTGTGGGTTCACTGAGGTCCGCATCTGCAAAGGAATCACCCCATCACCAACTTTGCTCCCTGTCCTTTCCTTCCAGAGGCTGACAAGTCTGCCTACCTCATGGGGCTGAACTCAGCTGACCTCCTCAAGGGGCTGTGCCACCCTCGCGTGAAAGTGGGCAATGAGTATGTCACCAAGGGGCAGAATGTCCAGCAGGTGGGTCATCTCCAAAAGAAAAATGGGGGTGTTGGCATGCTGCAGTGGGATCTTTGCAATTCACTATTCCCAACAACTCTGCTCATGTGGGGCTCTCCCCTGCCTTCCAGGTAGCCTATGCCACTGGGGCACTGGCCAAGGCAGTGTATGAGAAGATGTTCAACTGGATGGTGACGCGGATCAATGCCACCCTGGAGACCAAGCAGCCGCGCCAGTACTTCATAGGAGTCCTGGACATCGCTGGCTTCGAGATCTTCGATGTAAGTGCAGGGAGCACAGGCAGAAGGGAGAGCAATGACTCACTCGCATGTGCAACAACCATTTGTTGAGCCAGCGATAAGCCAGGGGCGGGAAAGGCCATGGGGGTCAGCAGTGACAGACGCAGTCATCGTCCTGTCTTCGGGAAGCCCCTGCCCCAACAGGGGAGGGGACCAGCCTCCCCCTTGCTGGGCTCAGACACAGCCCCAGCTGACCCCACTGGAGACTCAGACACCTGCCTCCCTGACCACTCCACCCTCTCTCGCCTACAGTTCAACAGCTTTGAGCAGCTCTGCATCAACTTTACCAACGAGAAGCTGCAGCAGTTCTTCAACCACCACATGTTTGTGCTGGAGCAGGAGGAATACAAGAAGGAGGGCATTGAGTGGACGTTCATCGACTTTGGCATGGACCTGCAGGCCTGCATCGACCTCATTGAGAAGGTGCTGCCTCGGCAGCCCTAATTTCCATCACCCTGTGTTGTCTTGGTCGCCCAGGACAGGGTGGCACCTGGGAGAGCTGAGTTTCCAGGGGCTTGAGAGTGGATACACGGACTATGGGCACCTGCAATATGGCCTCCCAAACTGTGCTTAGTGACCATAGTTTACCCACTGAAGGAGCAGGAAGTCTGAGGGTGGGGTGGGGGTATTGTAAGAGTGCACCTATTTTTAACCTCAGCATCTCAAGGATCTGGGTAATGGAGTGGTGTGTGAATCACCTATAGCATCCACATTCCCAGACTTTCACAAAGGTCCCTTTGGAATCAAACAAAGTCTTTCACCTTGTGACTTGGACAGGTGCCAGTCAGCAGATAACGGTACTCAGAGCTGAGCCTGGTACTTTAATATCCAGCAGGGCACCTCCATAAGCAAATAATTGACCCTAGAGGAGGATCCGTCTCCATCTGCATGAAGCATCTCAGTGACACTCTCCCCTCCACCCTCAGCCCATGGGCATCATGTCCATCCTGGAGGAGGAGTGCATGTTCCCCAAGGCCACCGACATGACCTTCAAGGCCAAGCTATATGACAACCACCTGGGCAAGTCCAACAACTTCCAGAAGCCACGCAATATCAAGGGGAAGCCGGAAGCCCACTTCTCCCTGATCCACTACGCCGGCACCGTGGACTACAACATCCTGGGCTGGCTGCAGAAGAACAAAGACCCGCTCAATGAGACAGTGGTGGGCCTGTACCAGAAGTCCTCCCTCAAGCTGCTCAGCAACCTGTTTGCCAACTATGCTGGGGCTGATGCCCGTAAGTAGGGACTGGGACCCAGGGGACTAAGGAGCGAGGTTTCTGCCAAGGTTGTGAGGCAGGTCAGTTGCTACCCACCACCACCTCCATGGCAGGTTGTGCCCCAGGGTTTACAGGTCCAGTGAGGTCAAATTGGGTGGAGAGGCCGAGGCACCCCCAGGGAAGACCCTCATCTGGAGGATGTGAAGAGGAGCTGTGATTCTTCTCCCCGGCCTTGGCCACCTCACACGCCCACTCTTGGGCCTCTTCTTGACTCTCCTTCCCACAGCTGTCGAGAAGGGCAAAGGCAAAGCCAAGAAAGGCTCATCCTTTCAGACCGTGTCGGCTCTGCACAGGGTGAGTGTGGGACCCCAGCCTGGTCCAGCACAGCTCCCCAGTCCCCAGGGAACCAGCTCGGTTCCCTCCCGCCTTGTTCTTCCCAGGCTCTGCCGCATCTCCCAGTCCCCTGCAGGATCCTTTCCCCTCCTCGTCTTCCCTTCTCTCCATCTCCATTTCCGCCCTTTCCCCTGCTGGCCATTTTTCTTACCCATATCCCCTCTCACCTCTTTCTTTCCTTCCTCCCTTCCACCCTTTCTCCTCCTCTTTCATTCTCTTTAGCTCCTTGCAGTGTCTTTATTTCTTTTCCCTTCCTCTCTCTCCATTCCCTTTCTTACTTCTCTTTTTTCACTTTCTTTACTCCTCTCTCTCGTGTTTTTGGCCACAGGAAAACCTGAACAAGCTGATGACCAACTTGCGCTCCACACACCCCCACTTCGTGCGTTGCATCATCCCCAATGAGACAAAGTCTCCAGGTGAGCCCCAGAACTTGGGCCCAGCCCACTGCTGGAGACATCTTGCTCTGGGTCAGGACCTCCTAAGTCGTTTCCTAATCTCCCACCACAGCAGTTTCCAAATCACACTCTTCTTCTGTCCCACATGAGGTCTTGCAGACCACCCCTGCCCCCAGTGCTACCTTGCATATGGGATGCATAACTCAGTAATGTGTAAGACACTTGGTGGGTATTGCCTCATGAGTGCCTTACAACCCCCACTGAGATTTACAAGATTATCCCTTTTTGACTGATAAGGAGATGGAGGCTCAGAAGCCTGGGTTCAATACCTGGCTTTGTTTTGATCAACTTTGTGACCTTGGTCAAGTCTCTTAAATTCTCTGGGCTTAGTTTATTCTCCAGCAAATGGGATATATTTGCCCTGGCTACCACCTGTGATAATGGACATAGCCATAAAATAAGAAAAGTGAAAACTATTCGGTTAAACTTAAAAGTATGACCAGAAAAAAATGGAAAAAAATAATTTTAAAAAGAATCATTATTAACCGATTCACTAAAGTTACCAGCTAATAAGTGGCAGAGACAGAATCAGAACCCACAACTTTTGGCTCTTAGTCCAGTGCTCTCCCCACACACTCATCTCCCTCCCCTCCTGCCACAGGGGTGATGGACAACCCCCTGGTCATGCACCAGCTGCGCTGCAATGGCGTGCTGGAGGGCATCCGCATCTGCAGGAAGGGCTTCCCCAACCGCATCCTCTACGGGGACTTCCGGCAGAGGTGGGCACAGGGCGCCCCAGGGTGCAGGGCGCAGGGGAGCCGGGGAGGCCTTGGCGGGAGGAGAGGCTGCAGGTGGCCCTGAGTTCCATGGGCAGGGCAGATCAGCGCAGACCGTGGGTGACTCTGGGCACCTCCCTTCCCAGGTACCGCATCCTGAACCCGGCGGCCATCCCTGAGGGCCAGTTCATTGACAGCAGGAAAGGGGCAGAGAAGCTGCTGAGCTCCCTGGACATTGACCACAACCAGTACAAGTTCGGCCACACCAAGGTGAGGAAAGGGAGGAAACAAGCTGATTACAAGAAGACTCCTCTTGGCCTGTGACTCCTCACCTCGTGGCACCTGTCCTCTTTCCAATTATCTCATCAACATCTCTGAGCCACATGCTGCTCCCCACATCACCCCCAGACCAGCCAGCACCACTCCCCGCTCTCAGCTCCAGCAGCTGTGGACCTCTCTGCTCCAATTCTTTCCTAGGTTGTCACCCTCCTTCAGATACTCCTGTCCACCCACTCCAGACCCCCGAAATCACACTGCCTACCCCTTGCCCGCAGGTGTTCTTCAAGGCGGGGCTGCTGGGGCTACTGGAGGAGATGCGGGATGAGAGGCTGAGCCGCATCATCACCCGCATCCAGGCCCAGTCCCGAGGTGTGCTCTCCAGAATGGAGTTCAAGAAGCTGCTAGAACGCAGGTGAGGGCTCTCAAAAGGAGGCTCCCAGCCATCTAAGGCCAGGGCTGGTTCACAGGCAGTGTCATGAGAAAGAGCTCGCTGGGGTTTCCAAGCCTCAGGCAGGCAGGAGGGACTCACATGGACCCAGGGTGGGCCTCAGGCTAGAGTGCAGGGTGGAGGAAGGAAATGGCCATTACCTAGATGTGAGGGCCTCAGGACAGGAAGGAGGGAGGGGCTCTCTGACAACCCTCCCACTGGGTCCCTGCAGAGACTCTCTGCTGATAATCCAGTGGAACATTCGGGCCTTCATGGGGGTCAAGAACTGGCCCTGGATGAAGCTCTACTTCAAGATCAAGCCGCTGCTGAAGAGCGCAGAGACAGAGAAGGAGATGGCCACCATGAAGGAGGAGTTTGGGCGCCTCAAAGAGGCGCTGGAGAAGTCTGAGGCTCGCCGCAAGGAGCTGGAGGAGAAGATGGTGTCCCTGCTGCAGGAGAAGAATGACCTTCAGCTCCAAGTGCAGGCGGTAAGACTCCTGGGCCACTGCTGGCCCCTCTACCCTCCTCACCAGCTGTACCTCCCTACCCAGAGCTCACTCTCTTGTCCTCTCACAGGCAGAGGATTTTTAGAATCAATACTTCCAAAGACCTCTGAAGAGGTCCCTTGAGAGAAGGAAAAGGAAGGGGGAAAAGAAAAAACTTTTAAACACAGACATTCTGTCTGGGCTAAGCCTGGATCCAGAGCTTAATAATTGTGTGACCTTTCTCAAACCATGCATTCATTATCTTAGAGTCTCAATACCCTCATCTCCAGACAGGGAATAAAGCTACCATCTGGCTAGACTGTAAACATGTAAAGAGATGGTATCAGCAGATGCAGTTCCCTCCTTCAATGGAGTAGACTAGAGGAAGAGTGCCAGATAACAAGACCTGGTTCCCTTCCTTTCTGCTCCCATTGCATTGCCCTAAAACTCTTCTCTACCTCATCCTACTGAGATTCTCCTCATCTGGGGATATTCTGGAGCTCCCCTGCCCTGAGGGCTGAGCCTCACCCTCCTTCGACCTGCTGGGGTGAATACCCCACCCACTGAAAAGCCTCCCTTCTGTGCTTTCCCCAGGAACAAGACAACCTGGCTGATGCGGAGGAGCGCTGCGACCAGCTGATCAAGAACAAGATCCAGCTGGAGGCCAAGGTGAAGGAGATGAATGAGAGGCTAGAGGACGAGGAGGAGATGAACGCAGAGCTCACCGCCAAGAAGCGCAAGCTGGAAGATGAGTGCTCTGAGCTCAAAAGGGACATTGATGACCTGGAGCTGACACTGGCCAAGGTGGAGAAGGAGAAGCACGCAACAGAGAACAAGGTGAGGGCAGCTCCCCTGGCCCAGGTCTCCTCGGGACTCACAGACCAGAGTGTGGTTGTGGTCCTTGGTCATAGATGTCTCCAGGCTGGTGATGTTTGACCATAAAGGGGATGGATTCTTGGTCGGCAGGTGAAGAACCTGACAGAAGAGATGGCTGGGCTGGATGAGATCATTGCCAAGCTGACCAAAGAGAAGAAGGCTCTGCAAGAGGCCCACCAGCAGGCCCTAGATGACCTTCAGGCTGAGGAGGACAAGGTCAACACCCTGACCAAAGCCAAGGTCAAGCTGGAGCAGCAGGTGGACGATGTAAGTAGATTGTCACAAGGTCTCGGTATACCGTGTGTGTGTGTGTGTGTGTGTGTGTGTCTGTGTGTGTGTGTGTGTGTGCGCGTGTGTGTGTGAGGGTGGGTTGGAGAGTGCTCTCCCGATATCTTTCTAAGAAGAGAGCTGGAGAACAGAAAAAGGGAAAGGTGATCCATTCTGAGTTGTATTATCTCATCTCACTGATATGATCAGCAGCAGAGATGGGCTTCCTTATTTCACTTTGGGTTCAAACCTATATATCTCTACCTTTGACCACAGCATTTAGAGGGTTACCACATAAGAACATGAACATGATACATTTCTTTTTTTTTTTGGTATCATTAATCTACAATTACATGAAAAACATTATGTTTACTAGGCTCCCCCCTTCACCAAGTTCCCCCCACATACCCCTTCACAGTCACTGTCCATCTGCGTAGTAAGATGCAGAACATGATACATTTCTTTGGGAATTTTGTAAGGCTCCTCAGGAAGATCTTTGGACTTCTGGTATTTTAGGCAGAATCTGGTCCTCAGTGATCACTGTTGCCATGGAGAGTCCTTTGTGCATAACTTTACTGAATCATTTATCACTTGGTGTTATCATTATTGAAATACCTGTTTCAGCCATAAGACTGTCAGCTGCCTTTAGGTGGGAACTTGTATTTATTGAATTTCATGTCTTCAGTGCCTAGCACAGGCCTGCAAGTGCTTATAGGGTGCTGAATGAACGAATGGAGCTTTGGGATCTCATCCCACAGTCACTCACTCAGTCATTAAGTATACCTACACGCCAGGCCCTCTCACAATCCCCTGGCAAAATTTGGCTCACACACCAGGGAAGGTCTTCCAACCCTGCAGTGACTGAGTTTCAAATCACCAAATCAGAATGCTTGGCCTAGCGGGGCCTGTGTGTCCTTCTGTCCACCAGCTGGAGGGATCCCTGGAGCAGGAGAAGAAGGTGCGTATGGATCTGGAGCGAGCAAAGCGGAAGCTGGAGGGTGACCTGAAGCTGACTCAGGAGAGTATCATGGACCTGGAGAATGACAAGCAGCAGCTGGACGAGCGGCTGAAAAAGTAGTGTATTCCCTTCCCTGTCGTCTTTCCTCCTCCCCAGCCCAGCAGCCTGTTCTGCCTATGACAGTGCAAGTTGGCCCAAGATGTCCATCCTCAGAGGCAACAGACTCATGCAGCCTTGATAAGTGGGTGCAAAACTGTGCAAAGGCCTCCAGGAAGAAAGCTTTCCTCCCCTAGACATACACATCAGGGCCAGTAGTCCTCTCTGGCAGAAAGTCTCACTTGGCTCTCTCAAGCTTTGTCTTCCTGTTGGGTACTGAAAAGAGATGGAAAAGAACAGCTCGCCTCCTTTATACACAAGTCTTTTTGGAGACCAGTTGCTTAACACAGAGGAAGGCTCCACACAAAATCCTCTCAGGAAAGTGCTTTCAGGTCCTTCACAGAGATCCCAGAGGACCACAGAGAAATGGGTCAGCCACCATGCTTGAGCAGTGCAGGGGCTGGGCTATGTCTTTGTTCGGATGAACCTGTGGTTCCAATTCTTATTGCAAGTCCTTTCAAAATGTGTAAGTCCACTTTACATACTGGGTAAACAGTGAGCCTGCAGGACATTTGAATACCCGAGGATCTTATGGTACTTTAGAGTCAGGACTTCAAAAGGCTCTGACAATCATCATGATCTACATCCTCATTGGACTTATGTTTGCTCAGGAGGCTTCACACTTTCCCAGGCTCAGCTTTTGTTAGCTGAGTGAATAAATATATGGTCCCACTGATCCTCATACCACCTTTTATGCATGTCCTTTTAGCCCCACTTACATTTCCTGTTGGACTTCAATACTTCAGCAGGTGTTACACCTCCAGGGACCCTACATCAGCCCTGGAAGCGATTTTTCTGAAGAAATCCTGCTCTTCTTTTATTTTACTACCATTTCCAAATACTGCTGGGCCCTCCTGGTGCCCAAATGGCCTCTCTTGCCTCATCATCCCTCCTTCCCCACAGGAAGGACTTTGAGCTGAACGCCCTCAATGCAAGGATTGAGGATGAGCAGGCCCTGGGAAGCCAGCTGCAGAAGAAGCTCAAGGAGCTTCAGGTAAGGTCTGGGGTGCCCAGTCTGGAGTCCCTGAGCTGGCTTTCAGCTTCCCTGGCCCCCTCATCCAGGCGGTCCTCTCCCCAGCATTGCAGGCACTTGCTATGTGCCTGTGAAGGGAGATACCGAGCCAACACGGTGCCGCTGTGGGGTGGTAGCTCTTGGATGGGCTGAACAATCCAAGAATGACAAAGGCAGACACCTTGAAAAGTCTGCAGGTCCGGGAAGTAGAAATCCTGGCTCCCTGTCTCAGCCCTGATTTAGCCAGTGACCATGGGGAACCCTCTCCAGATCTTTGGGTCAGTATGTCCTTCTGTTACCTGGTGGTTTTTAAGGTCCCTTCAGCCCTGACAGGCTGTGACTTCAGTTCTTACCTCAAGAGCAGACACTGTGTTAGGTATTTAGACAAACACGGTTCTCTAATTCTAAACTTTTATTGTTTTTGCCACTAAACTGCTTAAATTATCCCTAGAATATAGGTCTCTTTGTCCCTCTTCAAGAATAAGCTTCAACCACTTTCCTTCCAATAGAGAATGTTGAGGGTTTGAGCCTAAAGGAAGGCTAACTCGGCTGTCCAAACCATCTTCCCCAAATCCTCTTATTTCCATTCTCTGCTGGTAAAACTAAACTGACTTGCTGTTCCAGACAGGCCAAAAGTGTTCTGGAGCCCTGGGTTGGGGGCTCTGGTGGAGGGCTCCAGGCTGTGGGTCTGAGCCCCTTTTGTCTGGTCCCAGGCACGCATCGAGGAGCTGGAGGAGGAGCTGGAGGCCGAGCGCACCGCCAGGGCCAAGGTGGAGAAGCTGCGCTCAGACCTGTCCCGGGAGCTGGAGGAGATCAGCGAGAGGCTGGAAGAGGCCGGCGGGGCCACGTCCGTGCAGATTGAGATGAACAAGAAGCGCGAGGCTGAGTTCCAGAAGATGAGGCGGGACCTGGAGGAGGCCACGCTGCAGCACGAGGCCACAGCGGCTGCCCTGCGCAAGAAGCACGCGGACAGTGTGGCCGAGCTGAGTGAGCAGATCGACAACCTGCAGCGTGTGAAGCAGAAGCTGGAGAAGGAGAAGAGCGAGTTCAAGCTGGAGCTGGACGATGTCACCTCCAACATGGAGCAGATCATCAAGGCCAAGGTGAGCTGCCTGCTCGCCTCTCCACACATCAAATTCCCTCCACCTGCCTCCACTTCCTGTCCTCATCTCCTCTCTTCTTTGTTGGGTCTGTTTCCCACCTCACTTCTACCCTGTTCTCCCACCCTCTCCTTCCTTCCATGCCTCCCTTCCTCCCTTCTCCTTTAAACACATCCCTTGTACCCCTTTCAGTCCCTCCTATACATCAACCCTATGACTCTCCCTCCTCTCTCAGGCTAACCTGGAGAAGATGTGCCGGACCCTGGAGGACCAGATGAATGAGCACCGGAGCAAGGCTGAGGAGACCCAGCGTTCCGTCAACGACCTCACCAGCCAGCGGGCCAAGCTGCAGACTGAGAACGGTGGGCCCCACCCCAGTCTCCCCTGGCTTCCTGAGCAAGCCCCCTCAGCCTTGTAGACACACACACACACACACACACACACACACACACACACACACACACACACACACACACACACACACACACACACACACACACACTCTCCAGAGAATGGGGCCTGAGGGTTAGGGGAGGCGCTGTTGGGAGAGAGAATTGACTGACCTTCAAGAGTTGAGTCTGCCTTGGTCCCTCAGGGGAGCTGTCCCGGCAGCTGGACGAGAAGGAGGCGCTCATCTCTCAGCTGACCCGAGGCAAGCTCACCTACACCCAGCAGCTGGAGGACCTCAAGAGGCAGCTGGAGGAGGAGGTGAAGGTGAGGCCTAAGCTCAGGGCACTTGGCCCAGACAAGGAGATACTGGTCATCCTTGCATCTGCATCACTTTGTGTCCCAAGAATGAGGATTGCTCTCTATCCATTATTCTCCTGTTTTCCAAAAGAAGTCATAGTCCAGACCCTACCACATGCTTCCTAGGTCTATTCTCTAGGCTCCTCTGCCTTTCTGCTGCCATCTCTGGAGGGAGAAGGGTAACTGGGTCAGGAGGAATGAGATGGAGGGGAGGGTATAAACTAGGGAGGGATGATAGCCTTGGCTGGGCATAGGTGCAGGATGCAGGAACTGAGCAAGGGAGTTGTGGGATTAGCTGGGCAACCTGAAAACTGGAGTAGGAAACTAAACTGAAGCTTATTTCTAGCACTTCTTTGGGCTCATGAAAATTGAGAAAGAATATGACTTTTTAAAAAGGGCTCAATCCTACCCTACCTCTTGGAACTTGCTTGGTCTTAGGGAAATCACCTGACCTCTCTTCTCCCCGGTAAAATGGGGTTAGGCTGACAATGCCTACTGCAGTAAGGCGCGCAGGGTGAGGGGGATGAAGTGCTTTCTAAATAGGGCAGTGCTGTAAGGACATTCTGTTGTCAGTACTCAGTATACTGTTCCAGGTCCACTGGAGATTTAGAAGTAGGTGAGGCCATGGGGAGGATTTGAAATTAGGGTAAGGAGATGGGCAAGGATGGGGGCTGTGCTATGGAGAAAGCTGAGGCCACCTCCTGGTGCCTGCCATCCCACAGGCGAAGAACGCCCTGGCCCACGCACTGCAGTCAGCCCGGCACGACTGTGACCTGCTGCGGGAGCAGTACGAGGAGGAGACGGAGGCCAAGGCTGAGCTGCAGCGCGTCCTGTCCAAGGCCAACTCAGAGGTGGCCCAGTGGAGGACCAAGTACGAGACGGACGCCATCCAGAGGACCGAGGAGCTGGAGGAGGCCAAGTGAGTTCCCCCAGGTGGTGCACCTCTGGGTGAGGCCCCTTTGTGGGCAGGACACAGCCCAGCCTCTGTCCTCAGTAGATTCAGCAAGGGGTGGATGCTCAGCTAGGTTTTGACAACACAGGAGGACCCTGCCTGGGCCCCACCTCCTTCTCCTCTCAGGGAAGCTTTTTGCTCGCGTTATGTTTCTCATCCGAATATAAGACGAACAAAAGGTTTGTCTGAGGGCAGAGTGCTCCCACCTGGGGCAGGTGCTGTAGTGGGCAGGGGGAGGTGGGGTGGATTGCAGAATCCCATGTGTCCACCATGACTGTAGCCTTGAGGCTGGCCCAGGTCAGAGGGCCACCACCTGGAAGCCCTCCTGGCTGCTGCCACCGAGACTCCCTGCATGCTCAGTTCTTGGCCCCTGGGGCCTGTCCTCAGGCTTCTCCAGCAATGCTTCTGACTTCTCAAGGATTGTTTTCTAGAAGACTCAGGTTATTTCCCCTTGTCCAAATCCACAACCTCTATCCTCCTCACCTCTCCCACCCACTCCTTCACCTCCCTGGGCAGGAAGAAGCTGGCCCAGAGGCTGCAGGATGCTGAGGAGGCCGTGGAGGCTGTCAATGCCAAGTGCTCTTCACTGGAGAAGACCAAACACCGGCTGCAGAATGAGATCGAGGACCTGATGGTGGACGTGGAGCGCTCCAACGCGGCCGCTGCGGCCCTGGACAAGAAGCAGAGGAACTTCGATAAGGTGGGCCTGGGGTGAGGGTCTTAGATAGGGGCCAGGGACATGCTCCTCGGAGGTGGGGGAGGCAGCTGAGCACAGACAGAGGCCTAGGCAGCCCTGAGAGGGGCTGGGGCTGGGGCTGGGGGCTGCACAGTGGGGCCGTGTACCTGCAGATCCTGGCCGAGTGGAAGCAGAAGTATGAGGAGTCGCAGTCAGAGCTGGAGTCCTCGCAGAAGGAGGCACGTTCTCTCAGCACCGAGCTCTTCAAGCTCAAGAATGCCTATGAGGAGTCCCTGGAGCACCTGGAGACCTTCAAGCGGGAGAACAAGAACCTTCAGGGTGCGCAGCCCAGCAGCGGGGTGGGCTGGGGGCAATGTCCACATGTGGTGCCACCCAGAAGCACCAAGAGGCATACGCGACCCTCCAAGGGACCCCGGTAGCCCCAGCTGAGCCTCCCGACCCCTCCCACAGAGGAGATCTCCGACCTGACTGAGCAGCTGGGTTCCAGTGGAAAGAGCATCCATGAGCTGGAGAAGATCCGCAAGCAGCTGGAGGCCGAGAAGATGGAACTGCAGTCGGCCCTGGAGGAGGCTGAGGTGTGTGTGTGCACGGTTGGGGGAAAGCTAAGTGCTAGGCTGTGCTCCTTGTTTTCACATCCCTTTTGTCCTTTTTGGTCACTGCTCCATCCTCAGAGCCTAAAACAGTGGCTGGTACAGAGCAGGAACTCAGCAAATACTGTGGTGAATGATGGCTGGGCCCCTCAATCCCCTTCACACAAACATTTCACCAATAAGACTTAGATGAGATTTCCTGTTTCTACTCCCTGCCCCTTCCCACCTCTGCCTGTCTGCAGGTTTTTTATATCCTGTGCCTGATTGCCTGTTTCCTTGGCAACCCCTCTCTCTTCAATTTCCTCTTTGTCCTCATAGCTCCCTCTCCTCTTTGAGGGCCTGAATCACCTTCTCTTAGGCTATTTTTCTTTCCCTTTTAAATTCTCTTTTCTTCTTCCTCCTTCCACTTCTTTGACTGAACCACTTACATCACTCTTGAACTTGCTTTGTATGCATGATTCATGGACACACCCTGCCCTTGGTCCTATGCCCTAACTCTCTAGCTGCTTCAACCTTCTCTCTGCCCCCTCCCAGGCCTCCCTGGAGCATGAGGAGGGCAAGATCCTCCGTGCCCAGTTGGAGTTCAACCAGATCAAGGCAGAGATCGAGAGGAAGCTGGCAGAGAAGGACGAGGAGATGGAGCAGGCCAAGCGCAACCACTTGCGGGTGGTGGACTCGCTGCAGACCTCCCTGGATGCAGAGACGCGCAGCCGCAACGAGGCCCTGCGGGTGAAGAAGAAGATGGAGGGAGACCTCAATGAGATGGAGATCCAGCTCAGCCATGCCAACCGTATGGCCACCGAGGCCCAGAAGCAAGTCAAGGGCCTCCAGAGCTTGCTGAAGGTATATAGAAACCTTGGAAGTAGGAAGTCGCCTCACCCAAAGAGAGGGCTGGCCTCCAAGTGACCCAGCTGGCTGGTGGTGTTGACCTGCTCCTCCTGTGGTGGCTCAGGGGGTGGGCCAGATCTCTTCACAGCTCCAGATCTCTCTTGTACCTGGGCCATTGCAGAGAAATTCCATAGCTCCTGGCAGATCCACCTAAATGGGCTTTCCACTGACATCCAGTTTAGCCTATTAGCCTTCAGATGGGCCCAGAGGCCATCTCCTTCTCTCATGCCCACCCTCCTGACCCACAGGACACCCAGATCCAGCTGGATGACGCGGTCCGCGCCAATGATGACTTGAAGGAGAACATCGCCATTGTGGAGCGGCGCAACAACCTGCTGCAGGCTGAGCTGGAGGAGCTGCGGGCCGTGGTGGAGCAGACAGAGCGTTCTCGGAAGCTGGCCGAGCAGGAGCTGATTGAAACCAGTGAGCGGGTGCAGCTGCTGCACTCCCAGGTGTGTGGCTCCCCCAGGCTCCTGGGCTAGCAGGACTCAGCAGGTGAGATTTGGGAACCATTCATGGATGCTCAGTGCTTCTCATGCTCTGCCCACCGAACCTCAGAACACCAGCCTCATTAACCAGAAGAAAAAGATGGACGCAGACCTGTCCCAGCTTCAGACTGAAGTGGAGGAGGCAGTGCAGGAGTGCAGGAACGCAGAAGAGAAGGCCAAGAAGGCCATCACGGATGTGAGTCCCCAGCCTGCTCTCCTGCTCCAGGCCGGGGCTCCTTGCCCTGGGCAGTGAGCATGTGAGGACTCAGCCAGGCCACCTGTCACCTCTCTCCTGCCCGCAGGCCGCCATGATGGCGGAGGAGCTGAAGAAGGAGCAGGACACCAGTGCCCACCTGGAGCGCATGAAGAAGAACATGGAGCAGACCATCAAGGACCTGCAGCACCGGCTGGACGAGGCCGAGCAGATCGCCCTCAAGGGCGGCAAGAAGCAGCTACAGAAACTGGAGGCCCGTGTACGGGAGCTGGAGAATGAGCTGGAGGCCGAGCAGAAGCGCAACGCAGAGTCGATCAAGGGCATGAGGAAGAGTGAGCGTCGCATCAAGGAGCTCACCTACCAGGTGTGGGCCCAGCAGCTGTTCTAGGGCCAGGCCTTCTGCACCATGGCCTGAAGCCACGGTGACAACCACCCAGAAGAATGAAGGATTCTCTCTTAGCCTCTTCCAGGGTGAGAGGTGACAGTGTAGCCCCTGGCTGCCCCATTTCCACTCAGCCCTGTTCTATCCTGAGTGTCTCCTGGCTCAGAGGTCAGTCTCTGAGCCTCCTGTCCTGAGAGCTCCACATCAACATTGACCCTCAGCCTCCTCTGGGGACATATCCCAGCCTCCAGACAGAGCTCACCCGGAACAGGGTCCTAGAAAGCACATATGTAGTTGAACTTTGGCCTGGTGCCATGAGCACCAAAATACACAAAAAATATATCAAAGCCCTTCGGTAAATCTCGGGAGTTTTTGGTTACTCAGGGAAGTATAGACTTTAGCTTTCTACAGTGTTTTCTAGAATCAAACTCTCAACTACATTTTGTTTCTGTCACAATCCAGAAAGTGACCATCCCTCTGTGCACATGTGTCCTTAACCTACATCAAATCTATTCCATTTCCTTGCAACCCAGGAAATCCCAGAGTTACTGCCAGCATATGCTGGCTTCTAGAAGAGGGGAGTTTATTCTCCGTGGGTCCCAGAACCCCCACCAGCCTGCTCCCTAGAACAGTGCACACACACAATTTTGTGCACAATTTCAGGAGTCCCATCAGCTCCTTAGCCTCTTACTTGGTACAAACCACTAGAAATATTCATACTTCTTTATGGTGAGAAATTACAAGGAGAACTCAAGTGTTTGATATGGATCAGAAAGTAGAATTGGGTCAGGATATGACATTCAGGGTAAAGACAACAAGTGGGGGCAGGAACATGCTGCCTCCCATGACTGTGCTGTCTTCACTCCCACCCACCCTGCTCTCCAGACGGAGGAGGACAGGAAGAACCTGTTGCGGCTGCAGGACCTGGTGGACAAGCTGCAGCTGAAGGTCAAGGCCTACAAGCGCCAGGCTGAGGAGGCGGTGAGTAACCCAGCTGGGGACTGGGCCTAGAGAAGGGACATGGGGGAGCCAGTCTCCCAGACTGGGAGGCTGAGATCCCCCAGCCCCTTGCACTCATCCCCCCACCCCCTGGCCCCCAACAGGAGGAGCAGGCCAACACCAACCTGTCCAAGTTCCGCAAGGTGCAGCACGAGCTGGATGAGGCAGAGGAGCGGGCGGACATCGCCGAGTCCCAGGTCAACAAGCTGCGGGCCAAGAGCCGTGACATCGGAGCCAAGGTGAGTCCCTCCTCTGGGCCTTGTAGTTGCCCTGGTGGCAGAATGCCCCCAAATGAATGCCCTTCAGACAGAGCCCCTCACACCAGGGATGTCTCCTCTTCATTCATTCCCCCCACCCACAACTGAGCCACAACCCCAGAGGGCCAGATAATCCAGTCCTCTGTGGTTTCTAAGATTTTTCCAGCTCTAACTTCCAATGAATTTGTGAGGCCCAGCCCTAACTTGGCCAGCAACCCAGATTATAATATACCCAGCAGGTCAAAATTTTCTCCCAATTAATATTGTTCACTTCTTGCCCACCTAGTTTTAACCTACAACCTTGTAACTCAAACCTAAAATGGACATCCTAGAGAACTGCTTGTTGTCACCTAGGCAGCTTCGCTCAGGCTGATCTCCAAGCCCTACCATTCAGAACTTACTCCTCCACACCAATCCCTAGGACACATCTCTCAGAACCACAGGGCCTCCCTCAGGCCACATCGTGGTCCTCCAGGCCATCCTCTCCCCTTTGTTTTCTGTGCTCATCCCTGCCCAATCCCTACCTCCCTGGGGCTAATTTGGACTTTGTTTCCTTTCAAAAGGGCTTGAATGAGGAATAGCTTTACCACATCCTCTTGATCTGCCCAGTCCTGAGGGTGCCAGCGGAGCCAGTTGCAGAGCTTATGTAGTGGCCCCTTGGAGGAAGCAGAATAAAACCATTTTCCATGAAGCTGAGATCCTGCCTCCAGACTTCTTCACTGCCTGCCATCCACGGAGACACAGACATCGGGTGGGGTGCGGGAGCGGGAGGAGTGGGGACTCCTGAGGAGGAAGGGGGCTGCACAGACCAGACCAAGGAGGTCTCCCTGGAAGCCTGTGAGGCTCCGAGCACCCCGGGTGCCCCGCTGGACCAGGGGAATCCCTTTGCCTCTTCCTCAGCAGATGACATCTGTCCTCCCATTCCTTTCCCTGGCCCAAAAGATCCTCAGGATTAAAGGGGATTCAGGAAAACCCTTAAGGCTTGCCCAGAGCAAACTGAGCCCATCAGCTATGCACCTGCACCCCAGCTCTGGTCACCACCACCCCACCACCACTGACAATACGGGGGCTGGGCCATGGGAGGCGGTTCAGTGTGTAGGGTGCCCCCACAGGGTGACCTACTTGGGCAGGTGGGTAATGACTCCCCACTAAAACAGGCGCGCGAGAGGGCACAAGGACTTGCAGCTGTAGCCACTATCCTTCCAGACACCGTCACCACCATCTCCAACACCTGCAGCTCTAACTCCTGGTGACATTGTGAATGCCAGCCCCACACAACCAGAAGAACTGCACGCTCAGCCCGCCTACCTCACCTCCTCATCTCTCCCCAGCCCAGTCTCCTCCACCCAGGGTGCCCTTTCTTCCCCCTCGTTTCTTCCCACCATAACTTTCATTCCCAAGACCCTCCTCATCTGGCTTTGCTGGACGATGGGGGACTCTGGTCCATTATGTCAGGCCATCTCAAGCGGGAGGCAGGCCAATGAGGGTGGGGAGTGCCACTCTGGGTTGGGGGGAGAGAGGCACCGCTGGAGGACTGGGAAGTAGAAGAAGGGACAAGCTTCCCTGGAGTCCCTGCCATACTGGCTTAGGGAAGTCCTGGGACTGTGGGTCATAGAAGGCAAGAACTTCCAGCCACCTGGATCCGGGAGTTCTGGAAACCCTGGCTCAGCCCTGGACCGATCTCCCCACTCCACCAAATACAACCATTCCCAGCCAAGCTGCTGCCTGGGCCTGGAATGTAAGGCCCCATCCCAAGGAAGCTCAGACACAGGAGGAACGAGAAGGAGGAGCAAGGAGCTAGGGAAGGAAAGAGGGCAGGCCTGGCAAGGGTGGCAGGAGAGAGAAGCAGGGAGACCTCAAAGAACCTGTCCCCTGGGACAGGGGACCAGGGAAATCAACAAAGAAACAACCAGACAGTGAGGGGCCTTGGAAAGATCCAAAGGCCCCCCCACCTTTCTCCTCGAGCCTGCCTCAACTTGCCTACCCTAGGACCAGTCCTCTTCCTAGGAAGGACTTAGAGAGCAATGGGGTGATCAGTAGGGAAAACAGAGGCACATACTTGAAAAGGGAGATACAGGGGACAACTGGAGAACCTAGCCTCTCAGAGCAAAAGTCAGCAGGAGCGAGGGACTGGAAGCCAGTCCAAGGCAAGGAGGTAGTGATGGGGAGGGAAGGGAGAAGGGCAGGTGAGCCTTGGATAGAAAAGCCACAAGCACTGGGCCAAGGAAAGAATCCCAAGTCACCTTTAGATGCAAGGAAAATCAGGAAAGCTGAGAAGAGTGAGATAAGAATGGGGTAGACAAAGACCTGGAGCAAGATGTAGGGAAGAGATGAGACAAGCAGAGGGTGAGCAGAGGTCAGGGCTCAGAGAAGGCAGAGACTGGGAGAAATGTAGGCATGCCAGGCCCTGAGATGGGCAGAAACGTGGTCCTAGGGAGAACCAGGCAGAGGGAAAGGGATGTCAGACAGAGACAGATGGGATACATGGAGCCAGGCAGAGAGAGGCAACCTGGTGCGGGGGGCTGGCCTGCCTCCTTGTGCCCTCACCTGAGGCAGGAGTCTGCATCCTGGGCCCTCACACTCCAGGACTTCAGCAGCATAAGGAGCTGCTTTGGGAGACAGCTGAGGAAGATGGAGAGCAGGGGTGAATGTGAGAGCCCAGGGAGAGGAGGGGGCCTAGAAGGAAGGAGGAGGGCAACCCCGACTGGAGGGGGGACAGGCCAACAGCCAAATTAGCCCCTTCCCTCCTCCTCCTCCCATAGGAGAGAGCAGGGACTATCCCTCACCCCCCACTCCACCTATACCAAGTCTGGCCTGCTCAGAACACAGGTTCCCTGAGAACAAAACCTACTCTCTGTCACCTGGAGCTGACCCAGCCTGGCCTGGTGTTCTTAGCCCCTTTTGTCCCCAGGGCAATGGGAACCAGACAGTGATGCACTGGGCCACAGGCTAACTCCCCAGCTTATATTCTGGGGCTTTAAGTGACCTTCAGCTTGGAACAGGTTGCCTGCATCCCCTGGGGGTAACAACCTGGCATATGCACTTATAGGAGATGGGGATATAGGGTTGACTCAGGTCCTCCTAAGGACATTGAATGTAGGGTACAAGTCCCCTATAGACAGATGTGTATTCCTGAGTCCAGTAATGGGCAGTGGAGGGTACTAGGGAGTTGAGGCCCTTGGGGAAGAAGCCACATATTTAATGGAAAGTTCTGCTACCCAGAGAAACTGACCCCTCTCCATCCTACCCACCTCCACACTCTAGAGCTATATTGAGAGGTGACAGTAGATGGGGTGGGAGGGAGGAGCTGGGAGAATGTTCCTGGGTGTGAGGGTATGTGGGAAAGCCCGAGCATGGGAGTCTGGCTTTGTTTCCTGAACACAATGTCCACTTAGTCATAACAGGCACCACCCGCTGAAAACCCAACACCTAGTACCTCTGGGAGGTGGCACCTTTGGAGGCTGGGGAGGTGGCCTTGAGGGCCTGGGGTGCTTGGGGACACCCATGAAGAAGGGCCCCAGGACAGTTGGGAGAGGACACCAGAGTTCTATCTGGGGAAGGGGAACAGACTGCAGAGCCCGCCCCTCGCCCCCATGGAATGTGGAGCCTGGGGCCCAGCTGGTGTAAATCCCCTGGCCTGCCAGGCACCCCAGCCAGCCTCAGCAGCACCTGCACCCTCTGGCAGCCCAGAGCTGTGGAAGGGAGCAGCACCCCACCCCTCCTCCCTCAGGCCTGGGATTAATGCCTCCTGCCTCTCCCCACCTCCTCCTCACCCAACACCAGCAGCAGAGAGTCACAGGGGGAGGGCAAAAGCTTGGTGTGTGCAAATGTGTGTATCAGTGTGCATAACGGCAAGTGGGAAAATCTGCAAGCCTAAGTGTGTAAGAGTGAATACTCTGCATGTGTGTGGCTAAGAATGGATGCGGACTTGTGATAGTCAAGTCATATGTGAGGACACTAGACTTTGGGTGTGAGTGCAAACCTGCTGTGGTGGTATGGGGTGGGGGGGTCCTTTCTGTTAGAGAGGTTGCATGGTGGCCACTATAGCAGGAGAATCAGGGGAGAGGCTGGGGGCTCCAGTGGTCCCCAAAGCAATACAGCCTCAAGTCCCCAGGGGAACACCTGCCTGGAGACCTGGTAAACAGGAGGAAAACAGGCACAGCGTTTGTGCAAAGGGCAGCATAGAAATTCTTCCCCAACAAAAAAGAGCTGAGTCAGGAAGCTGGGTGGTAGATGCCCTCCCTGTGCATCCTGGATCCCATTCCTGTTCCCTGATCTGTGGGACTCCAAGCTCAAGAGTGTGGGGAGATGCTCCTAGTTTAGGGCTTTTTGAAGACAGACCAGAGTGGAAAGGAATGGATGGAGCAGAAGGGACAAGCCCTGGCTGGGGGGCAGGCGATAAGCATCTGGCCTGCGGGAAAAGGTGACCCTCACCCACTGTGCTCAATTTACCCTTCAGGTTAAAAATAACCAAGGTAAGGTCCTGGCTGGGTAAGTGAGGTGGTGCGAGAAGGTTCTGTCTTCCCCCTAGGCCTCTTAAGTCCTTTGGAGGGGAGGAATGTGCCTAAAGACTAAAAAAAGGCCCTGGTGCCAGAGGGGCTAGGGCAACAGACCTTTCATGGGCAAATCTGGAGGTCCTGCTGTCCTCTCAGCACCTCCAGAGCCAAGGGATCAAGGGAGGAGGAGCTGGGAGGGAGGAGAGAGAGGTGGGAGGGAGGGTTCCTCCGGAAGGACTCCAAATTTAGGCATTGGGTGGGGGCAGTGAGATATAAAGGAGCTGCTGGAGGACTGACAGACACTCCTCTGAACCAGGTAAGAGGGGACTTGGGGTGCGAACTCTGTGGCCAGCCCTGGAACGCCCCCCGGAGGGACTCTGCCTTCAGAGGGAAGGGGACACAGGGTGGTGGGAGGCCCAGGGTTCTGCTGGAACTGCCTTTCTCCACCCCAGGATGCTCCCACCAACAGAGCGGAGGTTCCAAGGGGAAAACCAGAAATCTCTTTTCTTCTCCCACCAGCATTTCTCTCCCTGCATCTGCCATCTCCCACTGCCTGCATCCTGTGTGGCCTGTCTCCATCTCTCTTTCTCTTTGGATGGCTTCCCTCTCTGTCTGCTTTTATTTGACCTCTTGGTCTTCGTCAATACTTACCACTCTCATACTTCTTAGTCTGTCTCCCCATTGCCCTTCCTTCTCGGCTGTGCATTCTAATCTCCTTGCCTCTCTGTTTCCAACTCGGATTCTGCATCTAGTCCACCTTTACTGACTCTGCATCCTTTATTTCCTGCCTTTCTGCATCTTACCTGCTCCTGACTCCCCATTCTGGCTGTCCTGCTAACGCCTGGCTCTGCGTGTCCAGCCTCCAGGTTCACTTCTTGCTGCTGGCCTGCCTCCCTTGTTCTTCACACTCCTGTCTGTTCTCTCGGCCTGGCTGTACCTCGGTGGCTCCACCCATGGTCCAGAGTCTTCAGGATTCTCTGTGAAGAGATAATTAGGTGAGAAGTACTCCAATTTTCTGCTGGGAGCAAGGTTCTGGACAAGAGGCCCACTCTCTCTCTGAGCAGCTCAGCACCCCCCCTTAGCAGAGTCCAGCCAGTCCCACCCCATACAGACCTCTCACAGACATTCACCTTCAGTGTCAGTCAGAGGGCAAGGGCAGGACCTGAGGTGGAGGGCGGGACCCAGGGCAGGTGCCCCCCTGGGCAGGGGAGCAACAGAACCAGGTGGTGAGGTGGCTGGGCATGGAGTGAGGGCATGGCCAGTGCCACCCACGGAGGCCTGGGCCCCCCTGTCTCCACTGCAGAGGAGTGACAAGATGACTGATGCCCAGATGGCTGATTTCGGGGCAGCGGCCCAGTACCTCCGCAAGTCAGAGAAGGAGCGTCTGGAGGCCCAGACCCGGCCCTTTGACATCCGCACTGAGTGCTTCGTGCCTGACGACAAGGAGGAGTTCGTCAAGGCCAAGATTGTGTCCCGGGAGGGAGGCAAGGTCACTGCCGAGACTGAGAATGGCAAGGTGTGTAGGACACAGCACCAGGGAAAGAGAAGGTCTGGGGGATTTTCAGGGAGGAACCACTTGCAGTGGCAGCTGAGGGGCCCTGACAAAGAGCCAAAGTCAGTTGGAATGCAAGACGTGCCCCCTTGAGGAGCCCAGCATCTGAGTGAGAACCCAGGTCTTTCTCAGATAGCCCAGAGCAGGTGTAAGAGGGCGCCACCCCAGGGATTCAGGCCCCTTGCCAGAGAGGATCCTGGAGGGTGGGCCTCAGCTGATCTTCTCTTCAGCAGGTCTTATAAAGAGGACCCAGACACAGCATCAGATGAGGCTCCCTTCTCAAACATTATCCCTCCCTCCCTCCTCTCTGTGACTCAGTTCCCTCCACAGGCCAACTTGCCCAATTCCCCCTCACCCAAATCAAGAGCAAACTCTTAGACCCAGATGAAAGCAAAGAGCAGGAACTCTTGAGCTGAACACTCAGTCCTGGGGCTGGTGACTGGCACTCAGAAGTCTACAGTCTGTGGTCCCTCACACCAGCAGAGAGAACTGCCAGCAGTCGCCAATAGCGGCTCAGGACTGTATGCCTCCAGACACTCTGACTGAATGCTGCATCCCACTGAGGTGTGCAGTGACAGACCACAACCCACTGAGGCTTTGATTCTGATCCCAGCTCTGCCACTAGCTAGCCACCATGCCGGCAAATCATTTAATTACTTAATCCACAGCTTCCTCCTCAGTAAAAAAAAATGCTGACATACCTACCCACAGGATCTAATGATGTCAGGACATGGCAAATTGACTGTTGCCAATCAAACCATGCTGACATTGACTGATGGGGAGTGCAGTGGGTGGGACATATTTTCAGTAGGGGCAAGGTTTGCCTGGGCAACTGACACCCCTAGGCACTGCCCTCTGTCAGGGTAAGACGTGTGCAGATCAGAGAGCTGCTAGCTCCTCCAAGTTTGCCCCCAGGCACTTGAAGCAGTGACAGAAAGGTGATGCACATGGGCACAGGGTCTGGGGTACTGGCAAGACACAGGGACTCTGGGGCAGTCCCTGGGATGGGAGCGACAGTGGGTGGGAGAATTTTCTGGGCACACAAGGAGGGAGAGCCATGGAGCCCAGGCACTGGTGAGAGAGGGGCTTGGAGTGAGGCCAGGTTGTGCCTACGCTCTGGGAGAGGTAAGCAGGCAAGGCAGATGAGTGCAGACTGGCGGGCCCTGGTGGGCATGTGGTCATCCCTGGCCTATTGCTCATGCTCCCTCCCCAGACGGTGACGGTGAAGGAGGACCAGGTGATGCAGCAGAACCCGCCCAAGTTCGACAAGATCGAGGACATGGCCATGCTGACCTTCCTGCATGAGCCTGCGGTGCTCTACAACCTCAAGGAGCGCTATGCAGCCTGGATGATCTATGTGAGTGCATCCTGCCCATGGCAGGGTGCCTGACTGGCTGGAGTCTCCAAAGTAGGCTGTAGTGACTCTCTCAAGGGAAAGGGTTGGAAACCCTCCCAAGAGACCCAGGTCCCCTCTGTCCCACTCTCCACCCCTGGTCAGCTGCAGAAAGAGAGGAGCCAGCTGGTGTGGCCAGGGGCTCCCCTGCCTGCTACAGCCACTGCTCGCAGGCTGTCCCCTCCAGCCTGTCATGCCTGCCCTGTCTCCTACTCCAGACTTACTCTGGTCTTTTCTGCGTCACCGTCAACCCCTACAAGTGGCTGCCAGTGTACAACGCTGAGGTGGTGGCCGCCTACCGGGGCAAGAAGAGGAGCGAGGCGCCACCGCACATCTTCTCCATCTCTGACAACGCCTATCAGTACATGCTGACAGGTGAGCATGGTGGCAGAGACCTGTCCCCCTCTGCTCTGCATCTATAGACCTTGGCCCTCAGCCCTGACACCTTTGCCTCTCCCCTTTTCTCTTCAAGATCGGGAGAACCAGTCCATCCTCATCACGTGAGTGAGCACCGTCTGGTCACCAAGGGGCTCATGGAGGACCAGGCTGATTCCTGGGGCATAGGGGAGAGGCAAGGTGTGAGGCTGTAATTACAAGAAGCGTTGAGGTGCTGAGCTCTCAGAAGAGTGCCAAGGATCCAGTGATCATGGGCAAATTCTGCAGGGGGCTGGGCCCTGGTGGAGGAGGTTAGGTAGACGGGACTCTGAGGGAGAAGGGTGCAGTGCTGAGCTCTAAATGGAAACTTGTGGGAATCCTGCATGCTCATGCATCCCTATTGCCTCCAGTGGAGAATCTGGGGCAGGGAAGACTGTGAACACGAAACGTGTCATCCAGTACTTTGCCAGCATCGCAGCCATAGGTGACCGTGGCAAGAAGGACAATGCCCATGCAAACAAGGTGCGGGTGAACCACAGGCTCAGCAGAGCAGATCTGGGGGCAGGCTGACCCAACTGGCCCCTGGCTGTGCCCTGGAGAATGTGGGGATGGCACCACTGAGCCCACTGCTCAAGACCTACCTGGCAGGAGACATGCGCTCTGGGTCTGAATATGGTCCTTTGGAACCACAGACCAACCAACAGTCCACCATCCCCACCCTCGCTCCCCAGGACCAGAGCAGCCCCCTGCCCACCCCAACCACTGTCTGGAGATGGACAGAAATTAACCCTCAAGGCTCTGCTCCTTTCACAGGGCACCCTGGAGGACCAGATCATCCAGGCCAACCCTGCCCTGGAGGCCTTTGGCAATGCCAAGACGGTCCGGAATGACAACTCCTCCCGCTTTGTGAGTGCCCTTGACCACTGCCAGCTGGGCCCATCCACCTTTGGTTGTTTCTGCTCAAAGATCCCTGGGTGGCATGTGGCAGTGGGGGGATGGGGCATCCTTTTCCCCACTTCACTGTTTTGCTTAGTAACTGGGATACCCAATAGGTCATCTACATTTCCAAAACTATCCAGGGCGTTCTGGGTTGCACTGAGGCCCAAGCTCTCCACTCTGTCCCCTCTGGCCACTTTCCTCACTCTTTGTCTCATCCACTCTTTGTCCAGGGGAAATTCATCAGGATTCACTTTGGAGCCACTGGAAAGTTGGCTTCTGCAGACATAGAGACCTGTGAGTATGGCAGGGAGCCCTCCACACCCTCTGGGCCCCCCACCTCTGTCTCCTTTCCCAGCTCAGCCTTCTCCCTGCACCATCTGTCTCTGTCCACATTTGCCCCTGGTCTTTACTATTCTTTTTTTTTTCCAAACCATGTCTTTTCCCCTGACTCTCTCCATCTTGCTGTAGGAACCTTCCTACCCTGGTCTCCACCCTTTGGCTAGCTGTACTCTCCTCACTTCCTTACCGCCTTCCTCCCTTCTCCTCACTTCAGATCTCCTGGAGAAGTCCCGCGTCATCTTCCAGCTGAAGGCTGAGAGGAACTACCATGTCTTCTACCAGATCCTGTCCAACAAGAAGCCGGAGCTTCTGGGTGAGGCCGGCTGCTGCCTGTGCCCCCACCTCCTCACTCGGCCCCGCTGCCCTGCTCCCCGCCCTCCTCCCTGTCTTCTCAGTGACCTCCTCTTCCTTCCCACCTTTGACCTGCCTGTTGTCTTGTGCCCCCTTTCCATTCTTTCTTTGTCATATTTCTTCACCTGCTGATTTTCTCTTTCTCTTTATTTGCCTCCTCTTGTCCCAAGTGTTGTTCCCCCACTGCCCTCCCTCCCTGGGTTCCCCATCAACTTTTTCCATTTTGGGGTGTTTCCTCCTTGGTCCCTGCTGATTCTCTTCCTCTCTACCTGTTCCTCTCCTCTGTTGTCCCTGCCCCCTTCTCCCGCCCCCTTGTCTCCTGCCCTGCCCCTTGCCTGGACAGACATGCTGCTGGTCACCAACAACCCCTATGACTATGCCTTCGTGTCTCAGGGAGAGGTGTCCGTGGCCTCTATCGATGACTCCGAGGAGCTCATGGCCACAGATGTGAGTGAGGAGGCAGTGTGAGGCTCCAGGGGCTCCCGGGCCACTGGCTCCGATCACCCCCCTCTGTCTCTCACTCTGTCCCAGAGTGCCTTTGACGTGCTGGGCTTCACTCCTGAGGAGAAAGCTGGCGTGTACAAGCTGACGGGTGCCATCATGCACTACGGGAACATGAAATTCAAGCAGAAGCAGAGGGAGGAGCAGGCCGAGCCAGACGGCACTGAAGGTGTGAGAGGCAGGAGGGCTAGAGAGATGGCCTGGTGTGCTGGGTGTTCCCCTGAGCCAAGGAGACAGCCCACTAGGAGCAGAGCCTCCCAGGCTGCATCAAAAGTGGTGCCTCTCACTGATTCTCAAGGAGCCAGGCTGGCAGCAGGGTTACTAGGGCTATGACCCAGAAAGTGGGAAGGAACTGAAAGTATGAGGAGCAGGTGGCCAGAGACTGGCTCCGCTCCCCCATCCAGCCCCACCTCCAGGCTTTCTCCTCCTCAGAGCGTAGCCAGAAGCCACCATTGTTCCCATACAGGAGGACCTGAGGCTGTGGGCTAGATGGGGTGGATGGGGGGAGAAGGGCTGGGGAGTGACAGAGACATGGGAGGGGTCAGACAAGAAGCCCCCACAATCCCTCCAACTTCTTGATGCCTGCTACACCATTAGTGAGTTGGTGGGTTTTTCTCCTGTGCCCGCAACTCACCCAAGCTCAGGAAAGCACAGCTGCTGAGCTCTGTACATGGCCACCACTAATGCAGTGTGCATGTGGGGATGCCCAGCCCTTGTGAGAGACCTATGCAGGCTCTGTACCAGGTTCTATTTGGTAGGCAATAGACCAGAGGACAGGACACAACTCTGGGTATTGGCAGGTCGCCGCCCCACTAAGCCACTTTCCCCTTGGTGAAAAGGAGCTACAGTCTCTCCCAGCTCACTCCAGGGAATTTTCTTGATTCCTTTGAGAAGGAAATGTGAAGGTGTGAACAGGGCTAGACAAATACCAGGACATTCCTCTTAACCTGCCTTCAAGGACTCTTTCTCTGTGTCTGTCCAGGTTAAAATGCCAAGCATGGGTTTCACAGTAGCATGTTACCAGCTATTACAAAACTCTTGAAATTAAACCAAATCAATTCCTTCTAAATAGAGATCAGATGTTGGATGGCACATTTGGAGAGCTGAACAGATGGTGGCAGGGGTGGAGCTGGGTGGGGGAAGGTGTCTAATATCCTGTTAGGAACCTTGATTTCACAGCCAGTCAACTTGGTCAGCATGTGGAATGAGAGTTAGAGCGTGCCCAATCCTGGGCCAGATCCTGTGGTGGACACAAGGGAGGCAGAGAGCAGACTACTCCTCCATCAGCCACAGTCCCTGCTCCGGAGAGACAGGGTGTTCAGTGAGGGCTGGGGACACACTGACAGGAGTGCTGGTGATAGGCCTGGCCCAGAGACCCCCAGCAGATGTAAAGACGGAGATGAGAGGAGCTGCTGTAGCACAGGAAGGGGCCTGGGCTCAGCCTGGCTTGGGACACACTGACTATGTGACCGTGGCAAGCCTGGTGCCCTTCCAGGCCTCAGTTTGCAACTCTTTAATGAGAGGTTGGACCTGGTGCTACAGAAAGGCTCTGGTGCTGGCACAGGGCATGGAGGCCTGCTGAAAGTGCTTACTTACTCCTCTCCTTCTCCACCAGATGCTGACAAGTCCGCCTACCTCATGGGGCTGAACTCAGCTGACCTGCTCAAGGGGCTGTGCCACCCTCGGGTGAAAGTGGGCAACGAGTACGTCACCAAGGGGCAGAGTGTACAACAGGTATACTACTCCATTGGGGCACTGGCCAAGGCAGTGTACGAGAAGATGTTCAACTGGATGGTGACGCGGATCAACGCCACCCTGGAGACCAAGCAGCCGCGCCAGTACTTCATAGGAGTCCTGGACATCGCTGGCTTCGAGATCTTCGATGTGAGTGCGGGGAGCACAGGCAGAAGGGAGAGCAATGACTCACTCGCATGTGCAACAACCATTTGTTGAGCCAGCGATAAGCCAGGGGCGGGAAAGGCCATGGGGGTCAGCAGTGACAGACGCAGTCATCGTCCTGTCTTCGGGAAGCCCCTGCCCCAACAGGGGAGGGGACCAGCCTCCCCCTTGCTGGGCTCAGACACAGCCCCAGCTGACCCCACTGGAGACTCAGACACCTGCCTCCCTGACCACTCCACCCTCTCTCGCCTACAGTTCAACAGCTTTGAGCAGCTCTGCATCAACTTTACCAACGAGAAGCTGCAGCAGTTCTTCAACCACCACATGTTTGTGCTGGAGCAGGAGGAATACAAGAAGGAGGGCATTGAGTGGACGTTCATCGACTTTGGCATGGACCTGCAGGCCTGCATCGACCTCATCGAGAAGGTGCCGCCTCAGCCCTATCTCCTGTGTCCATCCCAAAGTAGAAGTCCTGTCCCCTCTACACTCAAGAAACAAGAGTCCCCAGAATCCTAAGCCTCTCTTCAGGCCAAGTTTCTGCCCACTGTGAAGTCACCAACACACAGAGGACAAACCCATTCTCTCCCAACGACCTAAAACCTTGTCCTGTGTGGTGGTCACATCCCAGTGTCTTAAGAGGAGGGTATAATGAAGGAGAGGATTCCCAGCATGTCCTCATCTGACACACGATGAGAAACGTCATTCATGGAAAGATCCTAGGCTGAACCTGGTAATGTCTGGCTTCCCATCCTCTTCCTTGTCACTGAGAATGGGCCCGTTTTCAGCCCCTCTTGTTTGCAGACTCAGAGGAGACAAAGACAGAGCTGGTGGGAACCCTCTGGTGCTTACTTGCTCTCAGGCACCTCTGTGCTTTGCTGATATGGGCCAGAGCCCAGAATAACTACTACCCTCACCAGGCTCAGCCAGTGCCCTGCCAGAAACAGGAGCTTCCCACAAGCTTTGGGCAGTTAGTCAGGGTGCTGCTCTTCCAGAAGCCTCAGAGTTCCCTGAAACTATATGGAAGAGAGTGCATGGACATGAGTGGATGCGTGTACAAGCATTTTTCTAGGGAGGTAGTCTTTGGCTTCATCACATTCTCATTAGGATTCCTGCCCCAAGAAAAGTCAAGAACTGCCACACTCTCTGGAGAGCAGCATGTTGTGCAGAACCTGGATCCTGCTAACCATCCCTTGAAGAGACATTACCCATCATATAGACAGGGTCTGGCCTGCATGCAGTCTGGCACCCTGATACACATATGCCCCTGCTCTCAGCCTGCTCCAGGGCAGGGGGCCACCCAGAAAGAAGGGGCTTTGCTGCAAGGCCTCAGGAGTTCTTGAGAGCTGAGGAGAGTACCTGGACCTAAGCTCTTTCTTAGGTCCACTGGGGCAGAAATATTTTGTATAGGTCAGAGCTGAATGTAAGTGGATTTGGTTTAATTCCAA